>NC_058523.1:234821868-235167868 GCF_904849725.1 Hordeum vulgare subsp. vulgare | reverse complement strand
AAATAAAGAAAGGGATATTGGAAAGAATTAGATATTGAAAATTAATCCAAGAATGGTTTTGGCAAGAGGAGGAGGGTTTTGGGTTGCTTGGAAAAATTTAGAGACTCACAATCCAACTTGGGTGAAATGATTTGAAAACCCACCAGGTTTGCAAGTAAAACTCCAAAAAGTTTTGAAAAGAAAAAGTTGAAAAAAATCGGGGTGTCAGAGATGCCTTGCCGGAATGCCTTCTCAACAAGAGCTAGTGATCCTATGTGGCAGCCACAAATTCCTTCGTGTATCTCTGCCAACACCCACTATCCTTCCTCCCGGGTGATGCACCTCAATTTCACCCTCTTGGGTCTTCTCCTGTACACATCGTTATCCACGAACTGGTACAAGCTCGACCATCGGGCAACTCTTTCGGATTCCACTTGCTCTTCGGGGATGTCTCCTATCTGGATGTATTGGACAATCTACTGCACCCATGCCGGAGCCTGGGGCTCGATGACAAGGACTAAATGTGTCTCTTTCGCCGCAAGAGTGCTAGCTTCGACGGCGAGGACCGCTTGCCCTATCGGAGCTTGGAGCTCACCGTCGAGCGTTTCGACGTCCCCAACAACCTTTTGGGCAGCCACGGGTGGTTGTGCCAGAAAATTATCGCCGAAGTTGATCTTCCTCTTCTTAGCCTCTCATCCTCATGGTGTAACTAATGATTCAGTGAGTCGAAGCATGAAGGTGCGTGGTTCCACCCGCGACTTCTGAGCTACTTGCTTTGACACGTCATCAGCGATGCTATTCTCTGTCCTTGGGACATGTTCCATCTGTAGTCCGTCGAAGCATTCCTCCAACTTTATCACTTCATCCACATACTCCTTGTTGACTTGATGCACTACCAGCTATGAGTCCCCTAGGACTATTAGCTTTTTGATCCCTAGTTCTTCTGCTACCCGTAGCCCGATAAGCAAACCCTCGTTGTCTTCGGATTCAACTTCCCTGCCAGCGTCCTCCCCCAGGAGCCTTCTTCCCTCTTCAGCCTGCACGCACTTGTTGGCCAGAGCGTAAAGCTCGGCGACATTCCACACCTTATTCATGCTCATCTCTTCACACATGCGGCGATTGCGCACATTCGTGTGGAACACAGCACTCACTTCAACATGGTGGATGTCCGGGATAATGTGTTGCACGCGACTGAATCTCTGGATGTATTTCTGGAGGGTATCTCCATCCCTCTAAGGCAAGTCATCCAGATCGCTGGCTGCCTTGGGATCTTGTGGCCGCATGGTAGGCCCCAACAACTGGTTGCACACGTCCGCCCAGGAGGAGATAGACCCCTTTGGCAAGTTCATGTGCCAACTTCTCACGTTGGGTTTGAGCGCCAATGAAAAGTAGTTGGCGATAACGTTTTCTTCACGTCCCTCAGCAGCCTGCACCACACTAGTGTACATGCCAAGGAACTCTGATCGACAGATGTTGCTGTCATACTTGTCCGGTAGTTCTGGCTTGAAGGCGCTGCTAGAAGGCCAACGGACTTGCCGTAGCTCACGGGTGAACACCGGGCATACTACCTGATAAGGTAGGCTACTAGGTGAGGGAGTCCTAGACTAAGGGGTCCTCGGATGGATGGCCCATCTCTTAGAGGCCGACCATATGGGTCGTATTATTGAAGACCGTACTACGTGAAGAATTTGTATTCAAGAAGGGAAGCTCCAAAGACGGGCGTATCATCCAAGTTTAGTAGTCTATGTCGGCGCCTCTGCCCCTGGCTCGAGGTTGGTTGTATCTAACCCTAGGGATCCCTGGTGTCTATATAAACCAGAGGATTTCATCTACATAGGCAAGTTGATTCATCTAGGGTTTTAGCTCATACTATCTCGAGGTAGATCAACTCTATAATCCTTATACACCATCAATATAATCAATCAGGACGTAGGATTTTACCTCCTCAAGAGGGCCCGAACATGGGTAAATAATGTCTCCTTCATCCCCTACAACCCATTGATCCAAGGTCTACAGGTCGGGACCCCCTACCTGAGATCTGCCGGTTTTGACACCAAAATTGGTGCTTTCATTGAGAGTTCCGGTGTAGGATCGCAACAAGGACATCTTTATCCCCTGACAGATCTTCCCATTTGGAAGCATCGTTCTGCATGTTGATCCGGCCAGCCACCTTGGCCAGGTCATAAGCTTGACACCCGGTCAGGAAGTAAGGTTCGGGAGCCTAGAGTTCACCACTGACCACCGGGGAGATCTTGTGTTAACAAGGCTCCTAGCTCCTTTCGAGGAGCCCACGATCCCTAATGCCTTGACTTCAGAAGTCGTGGATCTCGCTACCAGGGCGACTTTGACCCTTGGTCTGGCCTTAGAGCCTGACGTGGTCGCTACACCCGGATTCGTCTCGTCCGAACACGACCTAGAAGCATCCTCGAACGACCCCAGGGCATTGATGTTGCGGGGACCCCGCACACTAAAACAGTACAGATTCCACCCAGACTCCGTTAATACACGAGTTACTCAATCGGATCCAATCTATAGGCATGATCGGTGACCAATCTTCAATCAATGATCGAGTCGGGCTCAGACCTAACGACAGGGAAATTCATGTCCCACCGTCACGCATTTGGTCGCTGCCATCGAGTGCCCGACTAAATGCTCCCCACATCAACCACCATAGTTAAGGACAGTCTACATCCTGGTTATTGAACATGTGGAATCCTTCGATAATCCATAACCCGGATCTCGTCCGAAGATCAACTCGGGGCCACAGGCCGACCCTTCACGCGACCCAAAATTAGTGCAGCAGGGTCTCGTGGCAACCACACACTCTAGGATTTTCTTTGCCTATTCATTTGAGTACTCTAACCCCCCTACTATGAAAAGAAGTGCATTAGCTTCATTGCCTCCATTCTAATATGTTGCTCGTAGGATGATGAACTCTTTTCCACCCCTTCAGATGTGGGTGGTGAAGAAATCAGACTAATCACTTCTACAAGACAGGACTCTGCATGAAAGTCATCATATGAAGAATTTGCTAGAGACCTCAGGAAATTTCTTGATTGGACGCAAGGTAAAACATGATGAAATGATTTAACATTTCACTCGTCCTCAAATATACTGTTTGCAATGAAATTCAAGTGTAATGAAATTGATATCATATTCTTCAAATCTGAAGCATACGAGATGGTAAGGTGTACTAATTCATATGGAGTATGATTAACCCAAGAACACAGAGTGGGTTCTTAACAGTGGATGTACAAATAAAGCTTATCGATGAATATCCCACTGACTCCATCACCACTGAAGCAAATCACTTACGTTGATAAAGGTGAAAGCAAGGTATTGGGACTTGGTAAAGTTGCTATCACTAAGGATCGACACATGGACAAAGTTATGCTTGTCAAATCCCCTGGGTTTTACCTTATGTCAGTATAAATGCTTTGTGATCTTGATATGATTGTCATCTTTGGAAAATATTGATGTGTTGTCATCATGGAATATGACAAATCCAAAGTCTTTGAAGGCTTTAGGAGAAGACACTTGTATATTATTGATTTTTCTACACGTCCTCAACCAGCCACGTGTTTACTAGCAAAAACATCACAAGGCTGGCTATGGCATCGACGACTTTGCACACACTGGCAAGGAAGATGCATGTCATTGGCATCAAAACTGTCAAATTTCTCAAGGACCATCTCTGCGGTGCTTGTGAATCTGGAAAAATGACCAAATCCAAACACCCCTCTAAGACTATCATGACTACTATTCATCCATTTGAATTTCTTCACATGGATCTCTTTGGACCTACTCATTATGCTACTCTAACCAATGCAGCATCTCTATATGGCTTTGTCATCCTTGAAGACTATTCTCGTTATACTTGGGTACACATCATTGCTTTGAAAACTGTAGTGCAAGAAGTCTTATAAATATTTTCCTCAAGGCCCTCAACGAACTTCCACGTCAAGATCAAACACATAAGGAGTTTTAATGGGAGAAAATTTAAAAATATTGGTTTTGATGGTTATCTTGATGAACTTGGTATTACTCACGAATTGTCTACTCCTTATACTCCTCAACAGAATGGCGTCGTTGAACGCAAGAACATCACTCTGGTTGAAATGGCACGGACATTGCTTGAAGAATATCAGACTCCTCATCGCTTTTGGCCTGAGGCAATCAACACTGCTTGCCACATCATTAACAGGGTATATCTTCACAAATTCTTCAAGAAAACCTCATGTGAACTCCTCACTGAGAACAAACCCAATGTAAGTTATTTCAAAGTCTTCGGTGCAAGATGCCGGATTAGAGATCCTCACCATAGCTCAAAGTTTGCACCTAAAGCACATGACAGTTTTATGCTTGGTTACGAAAGGATTCGCACACCTACAGAGTCTTCCACACCTATCACAACAAGGTTGTTGAAACTGTAGATGTGTGGTTCGATGAAACTAATGGCTAGCAAAAAGAGCAACTGCCTCGTGTGTCAGATAAATTGACTCCTGAGGAAGCTATTAAGCACAAAGCTACCGAAGATATCATTCCTACTGAGGAACAACCCCTTGTTGAAGAAGTCGTCCCCAACAATGATGAAACTCAAGCAGGTGCACCTGAGGAAAATGCTACAGACCAAATTCCTCAACCCAACCAAAGTCTTCAACCAACACATCCAAGGATTGCAAATGAAGTGGAAATTGACAAAATCCTCGATGATATCAATGCGCCAGGTCCTCTCACTCACTCAAAGGCTTCACATTTAGTTAAATTTTGTGGGTATTCGTCTTTTGTATCTATCACAAAACCCTTAGAAGTTGCTGAAGCCTTCATGGAACCTGAGTGGGTTCAAGCCATGCAAGTTGAAATTCATTAGTTCAAGCTAAATTACTTATGGGAACTCATCAAAAGACCAGATCCTCACAAGCACAATATCATCGGCACGAAGTGGATCTACCTAAACAAGCAAGATGAGGATGGTCAAGTTGTGAGAAACAAGCCATGGCTTGTAGCCCAAGGCTACACACAGGTTAAAGGAATTGACTTTGATGACACTTCTGCACCTGTTGCTAGACTTGAAGCTATTCAAATATTGCTTGCTTATGCTAACCATCACAATATTACTCTCTATCAAATGAATGTCAAAACTACATTCCTCAATGGTAATCTTGAGGAAGAAATATATGTTGCTCAGCCCCAGGTTTTGAACACCCTAAGCATCCTAACAAAGTCTTTAGACTCAAAAAGGCACTCTATGGCCACAAGCAAGCCCCTCGGGCGTGGTTTGACCCATTGAAGGAATTGCTAATGAAGAAAGGCTTCAAACCCGGTTCACTTCATCCTACTCTTTTCATAAAATCATATGACAATGAATTATTCGTGTGCCAAATATATGTTGATGGCATTATTTTTTGTTGTACTGACAAACGTTAAAGTGATGAATTTGCATACATGATGGGTGAAGAATATCAAATGTCCATGATGGGGGAGCTGAAATTTTTCTTAGGTCTACAAATTTGTCAACAACACAATGGCATCTTCATCTCTCAAGAGAAGTACCTCAAGGTTGTCTTGAAGACATTAGGCATGCAGGAAAGCAAAGGTGTCAAGATTCCTATGCGTACCAACGGCCACCTCTTCACTGATGAAAATGGTATATATTTCGATCAGCACGTATAGCTCTCTATGATTGGCTCCTTATTGTACATATGTGCATCTAGGCCAGGCATTATGCTTAGTGTCTGCATGTGTGCACGTTCCCAAGCAAAACCGAATGAATCACACCATAAGGCTATGAAACATATTTTTCAATATCTAGCTCACACACCAACACTAGGATTATGGTACCCCAAGGGTTCAAATCTTCACCTCGTTGGATATGTTGATTCTGATTATGCTAGTGATCGTGTGGATCGCAAGTCAACATCACGCACATGTCATTTCCTCGGACGATCTTTATTCTGCTTGTCCTCAAAGAAGCAGAACCGCGTATCACTCTCCATTGGTAAAGCTGAATACATTGGTGCTGGACCGTGATGTGCTCAACTGCTATGGATGAAGCAAACCCTCAAAGATTCTGGCATCAACATCAAGAATGTGCCCCTCTACTGCGACAATGAGAGTGCACTCAAGATCACCTACAACCCAGTACAACACTCGAAGACCAAGCAGATCCAGATTCGTCATCATTTTCGTCATGATCATGTACTCAAGGGTAATACCATCATCGACCATGTTAAGACTGATGGCCAGCTAGCAGATATCTTCACAAAGCCCTTGGATGAGAAAAGATTTTGCAAGTTGCGGTGTGAGATAAATATCCTAGAATCTTTGAATGTTCTGTAAAAATGCACACATCCTAACACTTATGTAAAATTGATGACTTAGATGCGCAACACATGAAGTAACGTTTTTCTTCAGTCAATGAATAATAACACTCTAAGTGTGAATAAATTAATGAAAAATTTGATTCACGGGGACCTACCACAATTGTACGCGGCGCCTGAAATCATCATTCTTATACGGTGGGTCATGCCACCACCAAACGTTGAAATTCTTCAAGTTGGAAATTGTTCAAAGTTGAAATTCTTCAAATCTAAGACTTTTCACAAATTCCTCAAAATTTTCAAAGTCTTCAAAAGTTTTCAAATTCTTCAATTTTTTCTATCATGATCTTCACTGACTATACGTTAAGTAATAAACTTTCAATGTCCTCAATAGCATTCACTGATTGCTAAGTCAACATGTTGATATTTCTTCTAAGTGAATGTGATCGGACTCGTTTCCCTATATTATAACCTCATCCGAGTCTATTCTCAATTCTTCATATGCTTCTATTTGAAACTTGTTCAAAGTATTCACTGAGTCCTTGTCAGCCGATGACTTTGCAACAAAATCATCAAATCTCTAAAAAAATATCATTACCATTGTAATTGCAACCACTACTCATGATAGGATAACCACGATATCCACTATCTCCACCGCTTCGTACGTGGGTAGCACGTGTCATGCGGAGAAGAAAGGGCAGGGGCAGTTTCATCCAAAGAATTTTCTTCGGAATGTTTTCACATGAGCTATAAATAGCCCTTTCCCCCCTCTAGTGAAAAACTCTCCTCTCACTCTCGTCTTCTCCGCTCGAGCTCAAAACCTAGCACCACCGCTAGCACTCTTCATCGTCAGTGAGGAACAGCTTCACTGCCTCGAACTCGCCATCGCCGGTCTCACGCCGATTGCAGATCATCTACCTCCGACGCCGCCGTAGCTGTCTTCAGTTGCCAAGTTAGGGCACTAATGATTTGAACAGAAGAGCTTCCATTTTTACTTCCCCGGTTCATCAGGTTCTTCATACGGGGTAATTAAAATCCTATTTTACTGCCCCTGTTGATCCATTTATTTTCTTTAGATATGTGAAATCACTTATTCTTCAGAAAATCCTTCAGCTATGCACAACCATGTCTAGAACAGTTGATGAATTTCATTAAGGCACTAAATTCTTCATGAGATTCCTCTATTGTGTAAATTTTTGAATCTGCATAACTCTGGAGCCCAAGATCAGAATGCTTAGTCAAATTCCTCAACACACTGGTCAAATTGCTCAACCCGGGTCATTTTTCAAATGCCTCAAATCTGAGAACGCATATGACCTATCCAAACACTTCGCACCTATACTCTGTTCACAGGTACAAAATGTCAGCTGATGAACACTAGGTTCTCATCAACTTAACTCATTTGCAACATTTCTTGAAGAAACAATACATGTGTCATCAGATACCTCAAGAATACAAATTCCTCAGCAAAAACCTTAGGTAAATAAAATGTAGGAGGACAGAAAACAGAAGGGTGGCAAGAAGCTAGCACAGAACACTGCTTTTGAAATCCCATAAGAAATATATGTTGATTACTGCATGCAAGATGAAGAAATTCATGGGAAAGAAACCACTTCTAAATGCAAGATCAGTTTTCAAAGGATTGAACGCGGATGGGCAAAGGAGTGGAAAGAATAAATGTATGTCACTCCAAAGTATGCCACTAAGTTTGCCCTCAAACCTCCTTGCAAAATATTGCCTCTGGGAGATCAACAAAGTGCCCATCCCTCAAGCGTGGCCATAACTGAAGACTATCCTGAAGAAAAAGACAAGTATTTGGCCAAGCTGAAGAAAAAGTCAAATGAAGCTGTAACAAAGTTCAATGAGGATTCTACTGCTGCAACTGTTGCTGCCTCCTCCTCTGCTGCTGAGGCTTCTGCTATAGAAGAACCTCTCAAGAAGACACTGATGAAGAAATCACGTGTCAAGTCAAAACCCTCAACAACATTATCCAAAGAGAAAATTCCTCAGACAGAAACAACAACGGCTGCCAAGTCCTCAACTGCACCACAATATTCACTCTCTCTGCATCCGCAACCTAGGCAGCATCAAACAGGGAATCCAAATTCCTCATTACCATTTGCCTTTGGCTCAGCTCACAAATCTTCACCTGGAATACTGAAGACGAAGATGACTGCTGGGAGAGGAACAAGGCCGAGCCCAAGGAAAGTTGTCCTCAATATTCCTTATGCATCATAAGGAAGTGAGGAATATGATGATGAAACTCTTCAAGCCATTATCAGGAACAAACAAGAAAGGGTTGCACAAGCTACTGGCAACACCATTACCCTCGCACTGAATCCAAAAGTGGTGCTGAACTTCATAGATCTTTGGAATGAAGATCCAAACATACCCATTGATGATTTGAAACAACCACCTAGACTCAGCCACATGGTAACCTCATTCATAAATGAAGCAAAGTGCAAGGATCAACAAGCCAAAGAAATTCAGGCAGCAAAGGTTAAAAAGGAGAAGTACTTGAAACAAAACCTCCTTAACCTGGCGCCTGAGAAACTTGTATCTACTCAAGCTGAGCTGAAATCCCTCACTAACAAATACACAAGTCTTCATGCATACCGAAAGGGTGACAAAGTGAGGTTTGTCAAGGTCGGAATTGACGCCATTGATGAGTACAAGAACAGGGTTGCTGCTCCAAAGCAACCAACAATTCCTCAGTGCAGCTACACTGTACAACTGGCTGATTCTGATGAAGATGAAGAACCTGCTGCTGATGAGTCTGCTCATAATGTAATTGCTGAAGAATTTGCCAGGCCTGAAACTGCTACACAATGCGTGAAGAAAATGCCCGTTCACCAATGCCTTCAAAAGTGAAGAAAGTGACACTTCCGTCTGCCTCAGACGTATAGAAAACAAAAGCTGCTGAGAAGGAAGCCAAGAAGAGAAAGGCATAAACACCTTCAAAGTCTTCAGAGGCAAAACGCCTAAAGACACTGCCCACTACATCATCAGCTCCTGTTGGTGCAAGTCCTCTCAACATTCCACCGTCATACCTGATTGTACCATTTGGTGAAGAGCATATCATTCTAGAACAAGATAAGGAAATGGATGTAAATCGCTCTGCAGCATCAACACTAACAGATGAGGAAATTCAAGGTGATCAATTTCCTCAAGTCTCAACACCTACTGCTCAAAACCCAAAAACGATTGCTGAAGAAAAGGAGGCTGATGTTGACATTGGTTGCACCAAAGCTGTAATCCATGATGATTTCTGGGAAATGGCTAACCCAAACTCGCCAATGACTTCTCAAATTCCTCAAACTACTGCATCTCCTATAGCTACAGAAATTATGACTGGCTATGAAGAAAGGACCTCACGTGTGAAATCAGCACCAGACCAAGAATCAGCCGCATAAGCTCATGAAAATGAAAATGAAAATGAAACTGTTGTACCAAAAACTACATCGACACCTATGACACATCAAATTCCTCAAATTGAAGAACAAGCGCCTGAAGAAACTGCCTCAACACAGAATAAAGATTCAACTGAAGAACCACTTGTTGCTAATCCTCAAACTGCAATTGTGGTGGCCAAAATTCCTCAAGTTGATGAAATTCAACATCAAAATATTCAACCAAAGCCTCATCAGCCATACTCAAAGAGGCCAAAGTTTCTGAAAGCAGATTTCTATGATGAACATCATTTCTGCATTGGAGAAACTCCATACGACAAGCTTCGTATCAGGCACAGGAAGTTCTGGACTAGAACACAACTCAATTACTATGTTGTTGTGCTTGTGGAGAAAAAATATTTCATCACGCACACATTACTCATTGTGATATGGAGGAAATTCCTTTTTTCAGCACAGTTATGAGCATTCTTCACGATGCTGGGCTACTGCCATTCTACACGGATATGAGTGACTGGAATACACACATCATTCCTGAGTTCTATGCCACACTGCACATCTCGAGTGACCCCAAAAACATCAACTCTTGGGTCCTGGACTGAATGACTCAACACAGTCACTTAACAGCTCCGCCAAAGAATTGCTTCGAGATCTACCAATCTAAATTCTTTCAGATGAAGCAATAAACTTATATGATGAAGAAGAGTTGCCAAATCATCTAATGGAGGTCCTCATGAAGCCATTAGCACCGGGCCAACTTCCAAGGACTAGATTCCTAGTGAAGGAATTGAAGTATGTGACGAGAAAAGTCTACAGAATATTGGCCTATTCCTTCGCACCTATCAAAGGGCATGATAATGAACAAGATGTTGTCGGAATGATGAAGAACATACTGTTCAACCTCATTCATGGAATCAAAATGAACCTTCGCGACCTCTTCTTGAGGACTTTGGACAACAATGCCTTTTCACGATTTGAGCTAAAGATTTATGCACCTTGGATCATGAGATTCATCAGAACGAGATCTGTAATAAACTATCAAGTAGACCAGAATCATCTTGGCTATCAGCCTCCTCTCAAAGTCATCAAGTAATCTTTTGAACCAATTGATGGCAAAGGCAAGTTTTGTGATTGATGAATGAAATTGGCCACTGGATTGTCAATTTCGCAAGGCTGCATCCTACTCCTCCTATGATGTCACTGCCACCAAAGAATCTGATGGCAGAGCAAAACATCCAAGTCCAACTACCCCATGGGCGATGACTAACAGAGAGCTTCTCCTTAGTCTTCGTCAAAAAGTTGATCAAAACCATAAGTGGGTTAAACGCCAGTTTGGCTCTATTGTGAAAACCCTCAATGATAATAAAAATGCAATGAAGACAAATCACTATTATCTTCATGAGATATTTGATCGAACCTGGGCCATATTGTCACATCTCAAGATGTGGGGACCCCAACTTACTGGTCGAGATCGCCGAATGAACGTGCTCAGTGATCACGGAGATCAATGATCATCGAACACACAACAACTGAATAACAAGAGTCTTACATCCATACATACCGTTTGATACAATAAATGACCCTTGCAGTCAAGTCTAGGGCCTTGAGGGCCAACACACCAAACTTGACCAATAACGGAAATATTGGTCAGAAGTGTGAACCCATGCCATCAACCTTAACCTACAAGCATTCTGACTGGGAAGCGTCATAGCTCACAGGAACGTCACCAAGTTACTCTTCACCATATCCTGATCTCTCATACCTGGTCAATAAAATAACCAGTGGCAAGCCAATGAGTACTTTGAAAGTACTCGCAAATAGCCCATGATATGGATAATGCAGTTGGTACAATAACACGTAATATGCAATATTGGTGGATCGCAGCTTAACGGTAAATAAACATGATCATGGATGTGCAACATAAGCTAGATGGTATTTAGAAGATCAGCTTACATATATCAATATATTTGTTGAGGGCTGAACACTCCGGGTTCACCCGATATGCCAAGTCACCAAACTTAGTCATATCAACTCCTTCTCAGGTATCACCATGAAACACACACACACTCACACTTGGTTTATGCGGAAACGAGTGGACATAGTTTAAGCAGGATTACCCAACTGTCCTTGACCATGGACATGGCTATTCGAATAGTTTTACACTATGCAGAGGTTGTATGTTGTACCCACGAGATCAAGGAAACTTCCGTGTCATCCACGACTCGCGGTATATAACATACCCGAGGTAAGTACCCGATCAATGCTTTTCCCCTGACCATACTAGACAAAGAGGTCCACTTGATTGGTACCCACCCCACATGATGTACGTCTGACGAGCACCGACTCTCGACAGTATCATCCATGTAGGGACCAACCGTGTGCCCGAAACACGTAAAAACGGCATAGTCGTCCTACCTAGCACGACCCCGTCATGAGATTGACCACACATCACTCCCGCCACTAGTAATGTTGATCTTTGCAAGCACCGATTAGAGTAATTAACAAAGCCCCGTCCCATAAAGGGGTAACATGGTCGCACATGTAAGTTTGGTACGGTCGACATATCATAAATATAATCCCATTTCCTAAACCACTCACACCAAAATACCCGGTGCACCACTTCTTCAAAAGTGGCCACCTATCTCATCATCACCCTCGGGCATTAGTGGCACCCGACGGGTTTTTTATAAACCTTTGATTTATACCATCATCATGCTCATGCTTTTACTATGCTTAGCTCTACTTGTCAACATGATATTAGCCTGACCGTCATAGGTGGTAGGATCATGCTCACAATGCAAGTGCTCCGGAGGAGTCATCGGTATCATCGCTTCAATGACTTACTGAATATTTATGATCATATGCAATGGGAGATTCTTGCTCTACTAGTGTGCAAATAATATATAGCTCAAACATGGTCAAAGGGCTTCTTGCCTTTGCTCACATAAGTTCTCGGGTTCTTCGAGGTCTTCTGATCCAACTCCGAGTACTCCGTCTACCTGTCACTATTGTCGGAAACAACCACGGTAAGCCACACAGCTAGCACAAACAAATGTGCTATAAAAATGGAAGTTATGTTTTTCTTGGACCTCTCTGGTCATAAGAAAAATACCTGAAGCTTGATATAGGAGATTTGGACCATCAAGGATTTTTGAATGGATGAAAGGAAGAATAGGTTATCTTAACAGAAGGCTACAGAAAATACCATGATAAAAATGAGTGGAGGCACTCATTTAATAGAGTATAATTTTAGAAATATTTAGGAAGTTCTTTCACTATATTTGCAGTTGAAATGAATATTCTAGGGTGTCGGTGCACTAAAGACTGGGGTCTCTAGTGCCCTAGACTTGTGCACGGGTGCGAAGATCCCCTAACGGTACGGCGCAGCAGGATCTAGAAAAGACTCAACCCCAAGGTATCAAAGGCCTCGGCAAGCCTGCCTTGCCGGGAAGACACCCAAGCCCACGTCTGTCTAATGGACGTGATGACCGCACCTAGCGCAAGGCCCCGACGAGCCTACCTCGCCGGGAAGACAGCCGAAGCCCCCGACAAGCCTCCTTGCCGGGGCGAAGCACCAAGGCCCCGACAAGCACCCTTGTCGGGATGACGTGGCAGCGCACCTGAGGGCGACCGCCCTTGCCACAGTGCCACCATCCCCCGAGTTCCAACGCATTACACACGCGCTAGCGGGGTGTCAAGGTGTCGAAACACCTGGACACATGTCTTCACCAACACTTAGCTGACATGGACAAGACGTGCATTTAATGCACCTGACAGCGGTAGATGGATAAGCGCCGCTGTAGGTTTACTGTAACATATCGTGATCCTACCCTCGAGCACTATAGGGGACCCCTTTGCCTATAAAAGGAGGCCCTTAGCTCATTCACAAGGGGTTAGACTCTCTGGAGATTGGCTAAGAAGACGGTTATCATCATTGTAAATGAACAACAAAAGAACACTTAGCATGATCAGACGAGCAGGACGTAGGGTTTTACGCGTAAGCGGCCCGAACTTGGGTAAAAAGGCTTGTCGGGTCTTGATCGTTAGGTCCACTCTTGACGTTGCGTTTTCCCTCCCTATGATCACAAGGGTATCACGTTGATCCCCATAGATGCCGACCTAGCATCGCCGACATCTTTGGCGCGCCAGGTAGGGGGGGGGGGGAAGATTGCGTCAACCAGACCTAGCCTTCAGCGCACCACCTCTTCTTCATCGCCATGGCCCCCAAGAGGAGGGGCGCTCCAGCGACCAACGCTCCCGTACCTAGTTCTCTGGCCCCGGCGGGGGCAGGAGAAGGTGCGGGCGCAAGACAAGAAGGCAGAGGCCCCGAGCTCCTGCAACATTCTGGATAACAAACCCAGGCGAGTGGAGTCACCCGCGGCCGTGGCGATCATCCGCCCCCTGGTACGTCGAAGGACACGGCCGCGCGACCAGCCGACAGCGCGGCCACGTCCAAGGATGCGCTGAGGCCTTTCAAGGCGCCCACGCTATCCCACACATCGCAGCCTTCTCACTCCATAGAGGATGGATCGCCTCAGGAGGATGGTGATCCACCCACACCTAAGGGGACTTTTGGACCCCATTCTCGAGGTACGCCGAGCAGGCATACCCGGTGTGCTACGGCGCGGGCTAGCGGGCCACCACGTAACCAACAGGGAGCTCCTTCCAACAATGTTAGAAGTGAGAGCTCCCTGAGGTCTTCGCACATCTCGCTGCCGCCCGCACCGGTAGAAGCACTGAAGCGGGCCCGGCTGCTCCTCGATTTCCCTCCACCGGCGGACAAGCAAAGGGAGTGGAGGGCCACCATCCAGAGCCTCCTCGCAGTTGCTGATGGGGACCAGCCACAGCAGGCAGGGACATAGAAACGGCCCTCCAGCAAACACGTTCGGGACCATGCCGAGAAGACGGGGGCTCCCACCGCCACCGTGCACTCTCCCCCACGACGACGGGAGCGGGTCATCGTCTCTGATGACTCGACCGGGTCTTCAGACCCCCCCACCGCCGCGATTAGCGGGACATTCTCCATGAACGGCGCGAGGAAGACGCCCGCACCCACATCGAACAGCGGCACGAGACGCGCCATCAATCAGATATGCGCGCTGGGACCGCCTCTGGCGCACTGGTTTCGGGGTACCCTGTCGACCTACCTTACGAGGTAGGCTGCCCAACATTTACTCGCGAATGACAGCGCGTCCAGTGGCCCAGCTCCCGTACTTTCAAACCGGAGATCCCGTAAAAGTACTATGGCAGGACTCCTCCGACGGAGTTCCTCAGCATCTACACCATTGCTGTGCAGCCTGCCGGGGGACGAGACGAGAAGATACTGGCCAACAACTTCCCGTTGGTGCTCAAGCCCAACGTCAGGTCGTGGTTGATGCACCTCCCCAAGAACTCCATTTCCTCGTGGAAGGAATTGTGCCAGGACTTTGTTGGCGCATTTACTGGCGGCCACCGAGCTCCTGGTCAACAAAGCGACTTGCACATCATCCCCCAAAAGGAGGGTGAACCATTGCACAAGTACATCTAGAGGTTCAGCCGCATCCAACACAACATCCCGGACGTCCACCCAGCTGCCGTCATCAACGCGTTCCACCAAAACATGCGCAATCGGAAGATGCGCGAAGAGCTGGCGATGAACAAAGTCCGCGATGTCGCCGAGCTCTATGCTCTGGCGGATAGGTGCGCACACGTAGAAGAAGGAAGGAGGCTCCCCGGCAAGAATGCCAGCGTTGAAGCCGACTCCAAAGACAAAGACGTCGACGTCCCCGCCAAGAGGGGAAAGCGGCGTAACAACAAGCGGAATGGGAAAACCGTCTTTGCCGTTGATGCGACCGACGACGCCGACTCCGCCAAGAAAGTGAAAGCCGAGTCTTTTGGCAAAGACACCGCCAGGTGCGGCTCCTGCCAGGCCTTGGCGGCCGCTGATAAACCGAATGGCTCCGGTGCCCAGTACAACAAGATCCAACGCACCAAGGGCCACAACCTCCAGCAAGTCAAACAGCTTGCCGAGAGGCAACGGGCCAAATACCAAAGGTCCGACAAAGAAAAGGCCCAGCAAGGTGGCGAAGGGTCAAGCGGGAAGAAGGGCGCGCAAGGGGGCCGCCCCGGCAAGTTCAAGGGCAAGAAAGCAAGGCCCGCGCAACCACGAGAGAAGATAGAAGAGGATGATGATGAGGACTGCCTCGACGACGACTCCAGCGATCATGAATTCTAGAGGGCAACGGACATGATGTGCCTTGAAGAAGGCGCCTCACTGCATTCTTCCCACCGCTAGCTCAAGAAGTGGGCGCGTGAAGTGATTGCTGCAGAGCCCTCCATCGGCGCTTGCAAGCCCCTGAGATGGTCGCCGACACTGATCATTTTTGACTCTGAGGACCACCCAGACCGCGTCACGCGGTCGGGTCCTTGCTGTTGTTGGTGTCACCGACAATCCACAACCTCAGAGTAATGAAAAAGTTGGTTGACGAAGGGGCCGGCCTGAATCTCATTTCCCCCGATGTAATCCAGAAGCTGCAGATCCCCGGTGAAGACCATGAGGACACACGCGCATTCCAAGGGATCAATCCCGGGAAGATCCAGCCCAAGGGAAAGATCACATTGCCGGTGACTTTCAGCAGCGACAAGAACTACCGGACGGAGAAGGTCGTCTTCGATGTCTCCGACAACCCGTTCACATACAATGGGATCCTGTGGCGTTCGACATTGGACAAATTCAAGGCGGCCTCACACTACGCCTACAGTACCCTGAAGATGCCTAGCCCGGTCGGTGTCATTGTCATCCGCCCCGACAAGAAATACGTGCTCCGATGCATGGACCGCCTCTACCAGGAGGCCGTGACGGTACCTGTCGAAAAGGTCCCTTTCATGTCGCCCCCTGCAAGGACCCCAGGATAGAAGAAGGGCAACGAGGGAGCTTCCTGCGTCGATCCCGGCAAGCGCACCTCGTTATAGTGTTGTGCTATCGGGAGGGACGTACCTGAAAGCTCCACCACGCGAAGCAAAAGGTCCAGAGCCGCCCCGCCTGAGACCAAGAAGTGCCAGCAAAGGGAGATTGCTCGGGCGGAACTTTCACCATTAGTTCCACCCTCGATAACAAATAGAAAGCGCGCTCATCGCCTTCCTGTGGGAAAATCTTGATTTGTTTGCCTGGCAACCGTCAGATATTCCCGGCATTCCCAGGGAGGTGATTGAGCACCACCTTGCCGTCTGTCCACATGCGCAGCCGGTCAAGCAGAACGTGAGGAAGCAGGCTCTGGAGCGACAAGAGTTCTTTGCTGAAGAAATCAAGAAGCTGGAAGCGGCCAGCCTGGTCAGCGGGGTCATCCATCCCACGTGGTTGGCCAATCCAGTCGTTGTGCGCAAGGCAAGTGGGAAATGGCGGCTTTGTATCGACTTCACCGACATCAATAAAGCATGCCCCAACGATCCTTTCCCTTGCCGTGCATCGACCAGATTGTCGACTCCACTGCTGGCTGCGACCTGATGTCCTTCCTCGATGCCTATTCTGGTTATCACCAGATCTACATGGCCGAGGAAGATGAGGAGAAGACCGCGTTCATCACCCCATGTGGTACGTACTGCTTTGTGTGGATGCCCTTTTGGTTCAAGAACGCCGGCTCGACTTTTGCGAGGGTGATCCAAATCAGTTTTGAACCCCAACTCCATAGAAATCTGGAAGCTTATATGGATGACATAGTGGTCAAAATCAAGGACATGTCCACCCTTGTGCCAGACATGGAAGAAATATTTGCCAATCTACGCAAAATCAACCTCAAGTTCAACCCCGAGAAATGCATCTTCAGCATCCCGTCTGGAAAGCTCCTCGGGTTCTTCGTATCCCAATGTGGGGCCGAAGCCAATCCTGACAAGATCAAAGCCATAGAATAGATTGAGGCGCCGAAGCACGTCAAGGACGTGCGGCGCCTAGCCGGATGTGTGGCTGCCCTGAGTCGATTTATCTCCAAGTCCGCTCAACGCGCCCTGCCTTTCTTCAAAACCCTGAAGAAGGTGGGACCGATGAAGTGAGCTCCCGAGGCGGAAGTGGCACTACAAGACTTGAAGAAATACCTCTCCTCTGCACCCGTGCTGGTCGCCCTAGACGCTAAGAGCCACTGATCTTGTATCTAGCGGCAACCAACCAGGTGGTCAGTGCTGCCTTGGTGGCAGAGGGAGAAAGGCGACGAAGCCCCGGCAAAGGCAAGGCCACCCGCCGAGGGTGCGCATGATGGCAAGCAAGAGCTCCCCGCTGTGGCAGAGGACAACCGAGAGAAGTTGGTGCAGCGCCCGGTCTATCTCGTCAGCTCCCTTCTACAAGGGGCCAGAACGAGATATTCCAGGGTCCAGAAATCCTCCTGGCCTCAAGGAAGCTGAGCCACTACTTCCAAGCACATGAGATTACCGTCGTCACTCGCTTCCCGCTGTAGAGGGTTCTGCGGAACCCCGACGCGACCGACTGGATAGTAGAGTAGGCGTTGCAATTGTACAACTTCGGGCTCAAGTTTGAGAGCACTTCGACCATACAGAACGGGGTCCTAGCGGAGTTCATTGCAGAATGGACCCCAACGCCAGACGAAGAAATACCAGAATCAACCTTCCCAGGGAAGGAATCGACTCAAGAGTGGGTTATGTACTTTAATGGAGCTTTCTCTCTCCAGGGCGCCGGGGCTAGCATGTTGCTGGTCCCACCTACTAGGGAGCATCTCAAGTACGTGATCCAAATGTATTTCCCCCGAGAGAAGTCAACCAACAACACCGCAGAATATGAAGGGCTGCTTGCCGGGCTCAGAATCGTGACATATCTTGGGATTCGAAAGCTCATCATAAGAGGTGACTCCCAACTAGTCATCCGGCAAGTCAACAAAGATTATCAAAGCCCGTTGATGGAAGCCTACGTGGGGGAGGTGAGAAAGCCGGAAGAATGCTTTGACGGTCTACAGATGGAGCACGTACCCCGTGCTGAAAACACCATCGCGGATGAGTTGTCAAAGCGGGCAACACTTAAACTTCCTATGGAACCAGGGACTTTCGTGCTACGTCAGACTCAACCCTTCCTGGCACCATCAACCAAGCCAGACAAGAGGAAGAAGCTCAACTCCGGCAAGTACCTCCCGGTAGACCTACCACGGAACCCCGGCAAGGATCTTGCCGCGGAAGAATTTGTCGGACCGGGAGCAAAGCCTGCCGGGGGGGTTCCACCACGGCAGATGACATGCCATTGCTCCTCGCCGTCGAGCCACATGCTCCAGCATGGGTAGAACACATAGTCCGATACCTCCAAACTGGGGAATTGCCTGAGGAAACCAAAGAAGCAGAGAAGATAGCTCGCCAGTCAAGCACGTACCAATTCGTGGACAATGCCCTCTACAAGAGGCGACTGAATGGCGTGAAGCTAAAGTGCATCCCCCAGGAGGAAGGACAGGAGCTGTTGGCCGAAATTCACGGAGGCATATGTGGATCCCACATAGGGTCGAGGGCCCTTGACGGCAAGGCGTTCCGGCAAGGTTTCTTCTGGCCCACAGCCCTCCAGGATGCAACTGCACTAGTAACCAAGTGTGAAGCGTGACAGTTCCACTCAAGAAAGCTTCATGAGCCAGCACAAGCTCTCAAAACAATCCATCTCTCATGGCCATTCTCAGTCTGGGGGATCGATATCCTCGGGCCCTTCCCCTACGCCGCCGGGGTCTTTGATTACTTGTATGTCGCAATCGACAAGTTCACAAAGTGGCCAAAAGTGGAGCCAGCAAGAAGGGTAACGGCGCAGTCAACTGTCAAGTTCTTCAAGTGGATAGTGTGTGGCTTTGGCGTCCTGGAGAGGGTCATCACCGATAATGATACCCAGTTCACGAGCCGCATCTTCACGCAATACACCCATGACCTCGGCAGCAAAATATGCTTCGCTTTCGTCGCTCACCCAAGGAGCAACGGTCAAGCCGAAAGGGCAAATGCTAAGGTAGTGTGCGGGCTCAAGACTAGAACTTTCGAAAAGCTGCGCGAACATGGAAGATGCTAGATTGATGAACTGCTGGCAGTTCTTTGATCGACCAGAATGACGCCAAATCGAGCCACCGGCCAGACAACCTTCTCCCTGGTCTACGGGGCAGAAGAAGTTCTTCCCACAGAACTCGCTTATGGGTCACCTCGGGTGCTCGCTTATGATGAGCTGGAGCAAGAGCAATTGCGTCCACATGATGCTGTGCTCCTCGAGGACACCCGGATTTAGGTGGTTGTGCGAGCCTCTCGCTATCAGCAAGCCTTGCACCACTATCATAGCCGCAAGGTACGATCCAGAAGTTTCGAGGAAGGCAACCATGTTCTTAGGCACGTTCAGTCGGCCAAGAATGCCAACAAGTTGACGCCGAAGTGGGAAGGCCCATATCGGGTAGTGCAAGTCACCAGGCCCGACGCTATCCGCCTGGAGACCGAAGATGGCTTACTAGTGAGTAACTCCTCAAACATAGAGCATCTTGTAAAGTTCTACCCATAGGGAGAGGTTGTCGGGCCACCCGGCGACCACCTTTTGTACAAGTCTTGCCGAAGCTGCATGTAATCCTTTGTACAAAGCCATGCGAAGACCCTGAGCGCAGTCAAATAAAGTGTAGCGTTGCGCATCATCATATAGATCCTCATGGTAGAAAACATGCATGCATCTATAACTTTGGGAAACACATGAAGTAACAAGGGGACCATAGCCCCGAAATATTTTTCCCTCTATTCTTTCCATTGAAAGACATGTACAATCCCTACGCACAAGTTTGTTGGGGGGAAGATAGTGGGGACGCTGACAGAAGCGACAAGAGCCAAGATAATCCACTCAAAGCCGAAAGAAGTAAACGCAACCGACAAGAAAGTTGCGGACACTTTGATTAAGTTGTTGGGTAAGCCGATTTGGTGAGTACACTCCTCTCCTCTCTAAAACGCCCTCACTTTCTCTCAAACGGAAAAACATGTGCCTTGGGGATCGCTGTCACCAGTGTCCCAGAGGTCGCCTCGAAACGCGCTCAACAATCAAGGTGGCTTGTCCAGCACACCTCTTTTGTAAGAAGCGTGCTCGACAGCCCACGATGAGGGCTGAAAGGGAGTTAAATATCCCGTCGGCGGTGACGGCTCCCGGTAAAGTATCGCAAGAAGGAGGGAAAGAGGCGATAGAGGAAAGGCAACGCTACTTTCCCAAAGGGAGTATTGAGTATATTACAAATAGCAAAGATTATGTACAAAGCATAGATTACAATAACAAAGGGCACGGAGGCTAGTCCCGATGTGGACCTTGCACCCTTTTAACCTTGTCTATCCTGGCGAGGATAGACATGACCTTCTGTTCGAAGGGCTTGGGGTCCACTTGCTTTGGTAGGCGTACCATGGAGAGATTGAAATCTGGGTTCCTGTACGCCAGCTTGGTAAGCACCTTGAGGAGGACGTTTCTGCCCAGCCGCTGGGCCTCGCCCACCATCCACGTCGTTTCTTCGGCCTGGAGATGCTTCATGGCGTCGGTCAGACTCTCGAAGAAGAAGGCCAAGTTGACGCTCGGAGGGGCCTCTAGAGAAGGAGCATAACCGGGGCCTTCAAGATCCATGGTGGCCAGCTGGTCGGCGATGGCAGAAGCGGCGTTAATAAGGCGCCCTGTCCATAGCTTGATGACCTTCACGTACTTTCTATGGTCGACGGAGGCGGCGTCAAGCTGTTCCGCCGAGACCTGGAGATTCCGAGCTAGATCCTCCTCGCGGGCCACTCCCTCCTTGAGTGACTCCTCCACAGAGGTCAACTTGGCCTGCAGGGCGTCCATGGAGGCATTGGCACTGCGGAGCTGGGTGGCCTTGTCAGCCACGGCGGCCTCAACCTCATCCAAGTTGGCGAGGGCCTTGTCCCTCACAGAAGTAAGCGCCAATGCCTTATCGCGGAGGCCATAGAGCTCTTCCTCGAGCTCCTTCACCATCCCGGTGAGCCCATCCATGGCGACTTGGGCAGCAGACGCCTGGTTGGTGATCTCCTGGAGCTTGCTGGCGTACTCCAAGGCCTGGGCGTCGAGGTCGCTCTTAAACTGATCTGTCAGCTCTTGAGTGCATTGCGCCACCAGTTTCTCAACCTCCTCGCCCTTGGCACGGAGCCCCTCGCTGAGCGCCTGCTCACGGGCGGCGAGCTCCTTCTCGTGATCTTCCATGCTGATCCGGATGTTGGTGAGGCGAGCCTCCTCGGTTGTGGTTAGGTGCCGCGACTCCTCTTCTTCCTTTCGGACGTCGTCCAACCATAGGCTCAGCAATTGATCCTCGGTCTTCAGTTTCACACGGTCGGCCTACAACGCCTTGTAAGCCCCGTCGAAATGAGCCCACGTTTCTTCAAAATGCTTCTCAAACGCCTCCTCCGCTTCCTTGATGACCGCCTCCCGGGAGTCCAACTTCTCCCTCCTGACGTGGTACAAGGCTTGGAGCTGGCCGACGTGGTCTCTCATGGAGTGGAAGAGCTGCTCCTCACTGAGTTTTCTGCCGCCGGCCTCCAGCCCCATCTGGGCGTCGCGGCCAATGCCGACGGAAACCTCCGCATCGACGTTCTCCCCTTCCACCAAGGCCCTCGATCGATCCAGCCCCGGCGGGACGACGAACATCCCCTCGCCAGCGTGTAGGTACGCGCTGCCAGGGATGTCCTCGGGACTGGGGGCTAATCGCCACCTACTTCACCGCCGGTGAAGTGGGGTTCTTCAGCCTCTACAGGCTCCTCGATGTCCTGGTCCTGCTCCCGCTCCCCGTGGGCGGCCTCGCACGCCAAGGCATCGGAGGCCTCAGCCGCCGCTTCGCGAGCGACCTCGTTAACCACAGCATCGACGTCCATCTTCTCCACAGGAGAGGGATCTGAGGGGCAGGAAAAGAAGAGAAACGGTCGAAATCAGACAAAATAATTAAGAAGAAAATTCAAGATCCAACCTACGGATGCTTTCGGGTAGGCGCTCACCGTCCTCCTGCCGGTGAATGGTAGCAGCCTCCTCCCCGGCAACGTCTGCTGCTGGGGGCTCATCCTCAAACACCAATAGCTCCGGGGATGCGTGCTAGGGGCTTTGCCGGGAGCTGGGCACAAGAGTGGCCGCAGGCGCCGGCGGAGCTTCCGAAGCATCCACCAAGGGACTATCGCTGCTTGGTTACATGGCGTCCGCCGGGGGCCCCTTGCCAGCCGACGGGTCGACATCTTCCGAAGGATCGCCCTCGGCCATGAGCTTGGGGCTCATCGGAGGCGCCCTGCTAGCCGGTACATCCGCCCCCGCCGACGGCTCGTCGGCACCTGACGCCCTTGCCCTCTTCACCGACCTCTGGGCCAGCGTCTGAGTGTCCCTGCAAACGAGCTGCGACCCAAAGTCAACAAAAAGAGAGAAGGAAACACCAAGCAAGAAAAAGTGAGGGGGCGTGGAGGATTAATCCCTTACTCATCGTCCTCCTCCTCGAGCTCAAGATCGAGATATCATAATCCACCTCCGCCCCGACATCCGTCGAAGGGTACACCACCCTCGGAGTTTTGACGGGCGCGACAGGTGGACTTTGCCGGACCGGGATATTGGAGCCGACGCGACGGAGCACTCACTTGGGCTTTTGATGCACCAAGCACTCCTCCGTATCCTCCTCCCTATCATGCGTCTCGACGGCAGATGCACTTTCTTCTGGACATGCCCTGGTGGCCGAACCACCAGAACCCCCGGCGAGCTCCGATCATGGTGGCGCATCCCCGGCAGTCGGTTCCCTACCACGAGAACCCGCGCGTCGATCCCCAACGGTGAGGGTATGCTCCTCCATCCGGCAAGCGATGTGCGCCTCCTCCGCGGCGGTGGTGTTGCAGACAAGGCCTTTTTCTTCCCGGACGGGGGCTTCCGATTGTTGGGGAACGTCGCATGGGAAAGAAAAATTTTCCTACGCGCACGAAGACCTATCATGGTGATGTCCATCTACGAGAGGGGATGAGTGATCTACGTACCCTTGTAGACCGTACAGCATAAGCGTTAGAGAACGCGGTTGATGTAGTGGAACGTCCTCACGTCCCTCGATCCGCCCCGCGAACAATCCCGCGATCAGTCCCACGATCTAGTACCGAACGGACGGCACCTCCGTGTTCAGCACACGTACAGCTCGACGATGATCTCGGCCTTCTTGATCCAGCAAGAGAGACGGAGAGGTAGAAGAGTTCTCCGGCAGCGTGACGGCGCTCCGGAGGTTGGTGATGACCTTGCCTCAGCAGGGCTCCGCCCGAGCTCCGCAGAAACGCAATCTAGAGGAAAAACCGTGGAGGTATGTGGTCGGGCTGCCATGGAAAAGTCGTCTCAAATCAGCCCTAAAACCTCCGTATATATAGGTGGGAGGGAGGGGACCTTGCCTTGGGGCTCAAGGAGCCCCAAGGGGGTCGGCCGAGTCCAAGGGGGAGGACTCTCCCCCCCCCCCAAACCGAGTTGGACTAGGTTTGGTGGGAGGGAGTCCCCCTTCCTTCCCACCTCCTCCTTTTTTTTCTTTCTCTCTTGATTTTCTTCTCCTTGGCGCATAGAGCCCCTTTGGGCTGTCCCACCAGCCCACTAAGGGCTGGTGTGCCACCCTCAAGGCCAATGGGCTTCCCCGGGGTGGGTTGCACCCCCAGTGAACTCCCGGAACCCATTCGTCATTCCCGGTACATTCCCGGTAACTCCGAAAACCTTCTGGTAATCAAATGAGGTCATCCTATATATCAATCTTCATTTCCGGACCATTCCAGAAACCCTCGTGACGTCTGTGATCTCATCCGGGACTCCGAACAACATTCGGTAACCAACCATATAACTCAAATACGCATAAAACAACGTCGAACCTTAAGTGTGCAGACCCTGCGGGTTCGAGAACTATGTAGACATGACCCGAGAGACTCCTCGGTCAATATCCAATAGCGGGACCTGGATGCCCATATTGGATCCCACATATTCTACGAAGATCTTATCGTTTGAACCTCGGTGTCAAGGATTCATATAATCCCGTATGTCATTCCCTTTGTCCTTCGGTATGTTACTTGCCCGAGATTCGATCGTCAGTATCCGCATACCTATTTCAATCTCGTTTACCGGCAAGTCTCTTTACTCGTTCCGTAATACAAGATGCCGCAACTTACACTAAGTCACATTGCTTGCAAGGCTTATGTGTGATGTTGTATTACCGAGTGGGCCCCGAGATACCTCTCCGTCACACGGAGTGACAAATCCCAGTCTCGATCCATACCAACTCAACGAACACCTTCGGAGATACCTGTAGAGCATCTTTATAGTCACTCAGTTACGTTGCGACGTTTGATACACACAAAGCATTCCTCCGGTGTCCGTGAGTTATATGATCTCATGGTCATAGGAATAAATACTTGACACGCAGAAAACAGTAGCAACAAAATGACACGATCAACATGCTACGTCTATTAGTTTGGGTCTAGTCCATCACATGATTCTCCTAATGATGTGATCCCGTTATCAAGTGACAACACTTGCCTATGGCCAGGAAACCTTGACCATCTTGATCAACGAGCTAGTCAACTAGAGGCTTACTAGGGACAGTGTTTTGTCTATGTACCCACACAAGTATTGTGTTTCCAATCAATACAATTATAGCATGGATAATAAACGATTATCATGAACTAAGAAATATAATAATAACTAATTTATTATTGCCTCTAGGGCATATTTCCAACAGTCTCCCATTTGCACTAGAGTCAATAATCTAGTTCACATCACCATGTGATTCCAACGAATCCAACACCCATATAGTTATGGGGTCTGATCACGTCTTGCTCGTGAGAGAGGTTTCAGTCAACGGTTCTGAAAGTTTCAGATCCGTGCGTTCTTTACAAATCTTTATGTCATCTTATAGATGCTGCTACTACGTGCTATTCGGAAATGCTCCAAATATCTACTCTACTATACGAATCCGTTTCACTACTCATAGTTATTCGGATTAGTGTCAAAGCTTGCATTGACGCAACCCTTTACGACAAACTCTTTGACCACCTCCATAATCGAGAAAAATTCCTTAGTCCATTAGTTACTAAGGATAAATTTCAACCGCTGCTAGTGATTCAATCATGGATCACTCTCTGTACCTCTCAACATACTTTGAGTCAAGGCACACATTAGGTGCGGTACACAGCATGGCATACTTTAGATTCTACGACTAAGGCATAGAAGACGACCTTCGTCTATTCTCTTTATTCTGCCGTGGTCGGGTTTTGAGTCTTACTCAAATTCACACCTCACAACGCAACCAAGAACTCCTTCTTTGTTGATCTATTTTGAACTCTTTCAAAAACTTGTCAAGGCATGCATCTTGTTGAAACTTCTATAAAGTGCTTTCGATCTGTCTCCGTAGATCTTTGATGCTCAACGTTCAAGTAGCGTAATCCAGGTACTCCTTTGAAAACTTCTTTCAAACAACCTTGTATGCTTTACAGAAATTCTACATTACTTCTGATCCACAATATGTCAACCACATATACTTATCAGAAATTCTATAGTGCTCCCACTCACTTCTTTGGAAATACGAGTTTCTCATAAACCTTGTACAAACCCAAAATCTTTGATCATCTCATCAAAGTGTATATTCCAACTCCGAGATGCTTGCACCAGTCCATTGAAGGATCACTGGAGCTTTCATACTTGCTAGTATCTTTAGGATCGACAAAACCTTCTGGTTGTATCACATACAATGTTTGCTCAAGGAAACCGTCGAGGAAACAATGTTTTGACATCCTACATGCAATATTTCATAAATAATGCATCAACAACTAACATAATTCTAACAGACCTTTAGCATCGCTACGAGTGAGAAAGTCTCATCATAGTCAACTGTTTGATCTTGTCGAAAACATCTTTGTGACAAGTCGAGCTTTTCTTAATAGTGACTTATCACCATCATCGTCTGTCTTCTTTTAATGATCCATTTTACTCAATAGTCCTATGACCATCAAGTAGTTCTACCAAAGTCTACACTTTGTTTTCACACATGGATCCTCTCTCGGATTTCATGGCTTCCAGCCATTTGTCGGAATCCGGGCCCACCATTGCTTTCTCCATAACTCGTAGGTTCACTGTTGCTCAACAACATGACCTCCAAGACAGGGTTACCGTACCACTCTGCAGTAGTACGCGACCTTGTCGACCTACAAGGCTTGTAGTAACTTGATCCGATGCTTGATGATCACCATCATCAGCTTCCACTTCAATTGGTGTAGGCGCCACAGGAACAACTTCCTGCGCCCTGCTACACACTGGTTGAAGTGATGGTTCAATAACCTCATCAAGTTCTACTACCCTCCCACTCAATTCTTTCGAGAGAAACCTTTCCTCGAGAAAGGATCCGTTTCTAGAAACAAACACTTTGCTTTCGGATCTGAGATAGGAGATGTACCCAACTGTTTTGGATATCCTATGAAGATGCATTTATCCGCTTTGGGTTCCAGCTTATCAGACTGAAACTTTTTCACATAAGTGTCGAAGCCCCAAACTTTCAAGAAACGACAGTTTAAATTTCTCTAAACCTCAGTCTTTACTGTGTCATCTCAACGGAAATACGCGGTGCCCTATTTAAAGTGAGTGCGGTTGTCTCTAATGCATAACCCATAAACGATAGTGGTAATTCGATAAGAGACATCATAGTATGCACCATACAAAATAGTGTGTGGCTATGACGTTCAGACACATCATCACACTATGATGTTCCAGGTGGCATGAACTGCGAAACAATTTCCACATTGTCTTAACTGCGTACCAAAACTCGTAACTCAGATATTCATTTCCATGATCATATCGTAGACAGTTTATCCTCTTGTTACGACGAACTTCACTCTAAAATGGAATTGAACTTTTCAACATTTCAGACTTGTGATTCATTAAGTAAATACTCTTCTATCTACTCAAATCGTCAGTGAAGTAAGAACATAATGATATTCACTACGTGCCTCAGCACCCATTGGTCTGCATACATCAAAATGTATCACTTCCAACAAGTTACTATCTTATTTCATCTCAATGAAAAACAAGGCCTTGGTCATGTGGTATGATTTGCATGTCACTAGTGATTCGAAATCAGGTGAGTACAAAGATCCATCAGCATGGAGCCTCTTCATGCAATTTATACTAACATGACTCAAGCGGCAGTGCCACAAGTAAGTGGTACTATCATCATTAACTCGTATCTTTTGGCACCAATATCATAAACATGTGTAACACTACGATCGAGATTCAATAAACCATTGAAGGTGAATATTCAAGAAAATAGAGTAACCATTATTCTCCTTTAAATGAATAATCGTATTGCAATAAACACGATCCAATCATGTTCATGCTTAACACAAGCACCAAATAACAATTATTTAGGTTTAACACCAATCCCGATGGTAGAGGGAGCGTGCGGCGTTTGATCACATCAACCTTGGAAACACTTCCAACACGTATCGTCACCTCGCCTTTAGCTAGTCTCCGTTTATTCCGTAGCTTTCATTTCGTGTTACTAATCACTTAGCAACCGAACCGGTATCCAATACCCTCATGCTACTAGGAGTACTAGTAAAGTACACATCAACATCATGTATATCAAATACACTTCTTTCGACTATTCCCAGCCTTTTTATCTACCAAGTATCTAGAGTTGCTCCGCCTCAGTGACTGTTCCCCTCATTACAGAAGCACTTAGTCTCCGGTTTGGGTTTAATCTTGGGTCTCTTCATTAGTGCAGCAACTGTTTTGCCGTTTCACGAAGTATCCCTTCTAGCCCTTGCCTTTCTTGAAACTTAGTGTTTTTACAAACCATCAACTATTGATGCTCCTTCTTGATTTCTACTTTCGCAGTGTCAAACATCGCGAATCGCTCAAGGATCATTGTATCTATCCTTGATATGTTATAGTTCATCACGAAGCTCTCACAGCTTGGTGGCAGTGACTTTGGAGAACCATCACTATCTCATCTGGAAGATTAACTCCCACTTGATTCAAGTGATTGTCGTACTCAGACAATCTGAGCACACGCTCAACGATTGAGCTTTTCTCCTTTACTTTGTGGACAAAGAATCTTGTTGGAGGTCTCGTACCTCTTAACAAGGGCACGAGCATGAAATCACAATTTCATCTCTTTAGAACATCACTTATGTTCCGTGACGTTTCAAAACGTCTTCGGTGCCTTGCTTCTAAGACATTAAGTATTTTGCACTGAACTATCGTGTAGTCATCAGAAACGTGTATGTCGGATGTTCACAACATCCACAGACGACGCTCGAGGTGCAGCACACCGAGTGGTGCATTAAGGACATAAGCCTTCTGCGCAGCAACGAGGACAATCCTCTGCAAAGTTTGCTACTATCAACTTTCAACTAAATTTTCTCTAGGAGCATATAAAAACAGTAGAGCTATAGCGCAAGCTACATCGTAATTCGCAAAGACCATTAGACTATGTTCATGACAATTAGTTCAATTAATCATATTACTTAAGAACTCCCACTCAAAAAGTACATCTCTCTAGTCATTTGAGTGGTACATGATCCAAATCCACTTCTCAAGTCCGATCATCACGTGAGTCGAGAATAGTTTCAGTGGTAAGCATCTCTATGCTAATCATATCAACTATACGATTCATGCTCGACCTTTCGGTCTCATGTGTTCCGAGGCCATATCTGCACATGCTAGGCTCGTCAAGCTTAACCCGAGTGTTCTGCGTGTGCAACTGTTTTGCACCCGTTGTATGTGAACGTTGACTCTATCACACCCGATCATCACGTGGTGTCTCGAAACGAAGAACTGTCGCAACGGTGCACAGTCGGGGAGAACACAATTTCGTCTTGAAATTTTAGTGAGAGATCACCTCATAATGCTACCGTCGTTATAAGCAAGATAAGGTGCAAAAAAGGATTAACATCACATGCAATTCATAAGTGACATGATATGGCCATCATCATGCGCTTCTTGATCTCCATCACCAAAGCACCGGCACGATCTTCTTGTCACCGGCGCCACACCAGGATCTCCATCAACTTGTTGCCATCGGGGTTTTCGTGCTACTCATGCTATTACTACTAAAGCTACATCCTAGCAAAATAGTAAACGCATCTGCAAGCACACACGTTAGTATAAAGACAACCCTATGGCTCCTGCCGGTTGCCGTACCATCGACGTGCAAGTCGATATTTCTATTACAACATGATCATCTCATACATCCAATATATCACATCACATCATTGGCCATATCACATCACAAGCATACCCTGCAAAAACAAGTTAGACGTCCTCTAATTTTGTTGTTGCATGTTTTACGTGGTGACCAAGGGTATCTAGTAGGATCGCATCTTACTTACGCAAACACCACAACGGAGATATATGAGTTGCTATTTAACCTCATCCAAGGACCTCCTCGGTCAAATCTGATTCAACTAAAGTTGGAGAAACCGACACTTGCCAGTCATCTTTGAGCAAAGGGGGTTACTCGTAACGATGAAACCAGTCTCTCGTAAGCGTACGAGTAATGTCGGTCCAAGCCGCTTCAATCCAACAATACCGCGGAATCAACAAAAGACTAAGGAGGGCAGCAAAACGCACATCACGGCCCACAAAAACTTTTGTGTTCTACTCGAGAAGACATCTACGCATGAACCTAGCTCTGATACCACTGTTGGGGAACGTCGCATGGGAAACAAAAATTTTCCTACGCGCACGAAGACCTATCATGGTGATGTTCATCTACGAGAGGGGATGAGTGATCTACGTACCCTTGTAGACCGTACAGCAGAAGCGTTAGAGAACGCGGTTGATGTAGTGGAACGTCCTCACGTCCCTCGATCCGCCCCGCGAACAATCCCGCGATCAGTCCCACGATCTAGTACCGAACGGACGGCACCTCCGCGTTCAGCACACGTACAGCTCGACGATGATCTCGGCCTTCTTGATCCAGCAAGAGAGACGGAGAGGTAGAAGAGTTCTCCGGCAGCGTGACGGCGCTCCGGAGGTTGGTGATGACCTTGTCTTAGCAGGGCTCCGCCCGAGCTCTGCAGAAACGCGATCTAGAGGAAAAACCGTGGAGGTATGTGGTCGGGCTGCCGTGGAAAAGTCGTCTCAAATCAGCCCTAAAACCTCCGTGTATATAGGTGGGAGGGAGGGGACCTTGCCTGGGGGCTCAAGGAGCCCCAAGGGGGTCGGCCGAGTCCAAGGGGGAGGACTCTCCCCCCCCAAACCGAGTTGGACTAGGTTTGGTGGGAGGGAGTCCCCCTTCCTTCCCACCTCCTCCTTTTTTTTCTTTCTCTCTTGATTTTCTTGTCCTTGGCGCATAGAGCCCCTTTGGTCTGTCCCACCAGCCCACTAAGGGCTGGTGTGCCACCCTCAAGGCCTATGGGCTTCCCCGGGGTGGGTTGCCCCCCCCAGTGAACTCCCGGAACCCATTCGTCATTCCCGGTACATTCCCGGTAACTCCGAAAACCTTCCGGTAATCAAATGAGGTCATCCTATATATCAATCTTCATTTCCGGACCATTTCGGAAACCCTCGTGACGTCCGTGATCTCATCCGGGACTCCGAACAACATTCGGTAACCAACCATATAACTCAAATACGCATAAAACAACGTCGAACCTTAAGTGTGCAGACCCTGCGGGTTCGAGAACTATGTAGACATGACCCGAGAGACTCCTCGGTCAATATCCAATAGCGGGACCTGGATGCCCATATTGGATCCCACATATTCTACGAAGATCTTATCGTTTGAACCTCAGTGTCAAGGATTCATATAATCCCGTATGTCATTCCCTTTGTCCTTCGGTATGTTACTTGCCCGAGATTCGATCGTCAGTATCCGCATACCTATTTCAATCTCGTTTACCGGCAAGTCTCTTTACCCGTTCCGTAATACAAGATCCCACAACTTACACTAAGTCACATTGCTTGCAAGGCTTGTGTGTGATGTTGTATTACTGAGTGGGCCCCGAGATACCTCTCCGTCACACGGAATGACAAATCTCAGTCTCGATCCATACCAACTCAACGAACACCTTCGGAGATACCTGTAGAGCATCTTTATAGTCACCCAGTTACGTTGCGACGTTTGATACACACAAAAGCATTCCTCCGGTGTCCGTGAGTTATATGATCTCATGGTCATAGGAATAAATACTTGACACGCAGAAAACAGTAGCAACAAAATGACACGATCAACATGCTACGTCTATTAGTTTGGGTCTAGTCCATCACATGATTCTCCTAATGATGTGATCCCGTTATCAAGTGACAACACTTGCCTATGGCCAGGAAACCTTGACCATCTTTGATCAACGAGCTAGTCAACTAGAGGCTTACTAGGGACAGTGTTTTGTCTATGTACCCACACAAGTATTGTGTTTCCAATCAATACAATTATAGCATGGATAATAAACGATTATCATGAACTAAGAAATATAATAATAACTAATTTATTATTGCCTCTAGGGCATATTTCCAACACCGACAACCCGTCGAAGAAGGTTGAGACCACCTCTGTCGCGGGCTCCAGCCAGGTCCCGACCACGCTATGGGCATCACAATCTGGCATCATCGCCGTGAGGCTGCTCAGGGCCGAGCTGTTGCACAGCGGGTGGACCCCATGCGGTAACCGGATCATCAGCTCGGAGCTGCACAACTTTTGGCAGAAGTACCCGAGCTCCATGACCATCTGATTGTTTTCCACCCCCGGACGCAACCGCATGACATCCGCCGCATTCGCGAAGGCCGAAGTCGGCCTCCCTCCCCTGTATTGGAGGGGGCGATGCCCCACCGGAGGAAGTCAGCAGCCACCATCTCCATTCTTAACCCCGCGGCCTTGAGGCGCAGGATCCTGGTGGTGGAGATGGACAACTTATCATCGTCAGGGGATAGATCGCTCCAACCCTCTCCCCGGGACCCGATTCTGGAGGTCCTAGGCTCATAGCAGGGCGGATATCCCACCTGGCGAATCCAACACCACTTCCCCGCCACTCATCCCACTTCTCGCGAAGGGTACCTCCCAGGTACAACTTCTTGGTCCCAGTCCTCGGGACCCAGGCGATGGAGGGTTGTGTTGGGGGTGATCCGTACAAATATCTCGCAGAGGTGCGCAAAGATAGACATGCACGTGACTACATTTGGCGTAAAGTCGAGGAGGCGGAAGCCATAAGTGTGCACGAGGTCGAGGAAGAACTCTGAGAATGGTGGGCAAAGCCGGCTGATGAAATAATCTGCAAAGAAGAGAAACTGGTCCGCCCCCCTCTTCCCATCCCGGGGAGCACCTCGGTGACCGGATGCGCTTTCGTCTTGGCCGCCCACATGATCTGGTAGCAGCTCTTCGAGGTGGCCATGTCCAGGCCTTTGGGGAAGATGGCGTACTTCTTCCACAGCCTCGCCAACTCCTTCTCTGAAGTAGCACCCTTTCCACCCGAGGTCTTCCATGCCATGGCGATGGTGGAAGCTGGATGCTGTCGCCCGAGACGGAACCGCGGGGAGGTAAGGGAGGCGTGAGGAAGCTCTAGCCGAAGTTGGCAACGACGGCGGCGTTTGAGATTGGAAAAGGACCGGGAACAGTGGGATAGGAGATCTCGTATTTCCCCTTCATATGGGGACGCGGGCCGACCCTTTGCCTGCTCCACCAATGGTTCCTCACGCTCGTGGCCGCCTTGGTCACTGCGCGCACAACACCCCATCCCGCATGATCAATGTGCGGCATGAGGAAAGGCAACCGCCAGCAGATCCAGCCGCGAAGGCCCATACATCTCTTTGAGCCTGGCCCAAGAACGCTCCGCTCGCATGTGTGGCCGAGGCCCGGTGGCTCCTGTCGGTGCACTAAAGACTGGGGTCTCTAGTGCCCCAGACCTATGCACGGGCGTGAAGAGCCCATGACGGTAGGGCGCGGCAGGATCCACACAAGACTCAGCCCCAAGGTATCCAAGGGCCCGGCAAGCGAGCCTTGCCGGGAAGACACCCAAGGCCACGTCCGTCTAATGGACATGATGACCGCACCTAGCGCAAGGCCCCGACGAGCCTCCCTCGTTGGGAAGACAACCGAAGCCCCCAACAAGCGTCCTTGCTGGGGCGAAGCAACAAGGCCACGACAAGCACCCTTGCCGAGATAACGTGGCAGCACACCAGAGGGTGACCAACCTTGCCACAGTCTCACCTCCCCCCGAGTTCCAGCGCATTCCACATGCGCCAGAGGGGTGTCCAGGTGTCGAAACACCTAGACACATGTCTTCACCTGCACTTAGCTGACATGGACAAGACGTGCATTTAATGCACCTGACAGCGGTAGATGGATAAGCGCCGCTGTAGGTTCACTTTAACATCTCCTGAACCTACCCTCGAGCACTGTAGGTGACCCCTTTGCCTATAAAAGGAGGCTCTTAGCTCATTCGCAAGGGGTTAGACTCTCTAGATATTGGCTAAGAAGACGGTTATCATCACTATAAACAAACAACAAAAGAACGCTTGACACGATCAGACGAGCAGGACGTAGGGTATTACGGGTAAGTTGCTTGAACCTGGGTAAAAAGGCTTGTCAGGTGTTGATCGTTAGGTCCGCTCTTGACATTGCTTTTTCTCTCCCTACCATCAGAAGGGTATCACGTAGATCCCCATAGGTGTCGACCTAGCATCGCCGACATAGGGATTTTCCAATACTGGATAAAGCAAAAGGGAGCTATTCATTTATTGCAATAGAAATATGTCATACAAAAATGTTGACCAAGGCTTCAAAAATAGGGCATGATATTAAAAGGCTCTGGAATTTGGAATCACTCCATTTGGAGTTGATTTGAATGCTATTGGAATTTACAAAGTGGGGTTAAAAATATTCAAATGTCATTTGAATATTAATTCCCACAGAAAGTCTTCTAGAAAAATATGCAATGCACATATATGGATAGGTCTTGATTTTAGGAACCTGTAGAAATTTGAATCGTTAGATTTGGACTTGAAATGAATTTTTGATGTATTTTAGAACCTTCTGATAAAATATAAAGAATATACAAAGGACTAAACTGCGCACAGAGCGCGAGATAGACAGATGGGCCAGCCCAGTGGCTCGCATGGGCCAGGAGAGGGCCACGCCGAAGACCCCTAGTATGGGGCACTTTCCCCACAGGAAGACGGGAACCGGGGCGACCGCTTCCACTTACCTGCTCCGGCCAACTGTTGAGCTGCTAACCGGCAGGCCCTGTCTGTCTACTTCGTCTCCAACCTCCTGCTCGAGCTGGGAGAGTGGGGAGGCGGGACAGGGTCGGGAGCCAGCGCCGATCCGGGAGGCCAGGCTACCCCCGGGGTAGCTCCGGCCACCAGGGAGCTCAGAGTGACGGCCCGCACTCGCCTGATTGCCCGTTTCTGCCAGGGCAGCGCCGGGAGAGCGAGGACAGTGGTCGTGGCAGCCACCCAATGAGAGGTCGTGGGGAGGTGCTCCAGCGATGGGAGGGAAGAGGGGAGAGCACCGGAGAGACGACGGGGCTGCATGGTTGCTCGCGGAAGTCTCAAGGGAGAGGGGGAGCCTGGCATTGCCCGAGTTTTTAGAGGTGGCCGGCGGAAGATATCCGACCATTGCCGTGCATGCAGGGATGCATAGGGTGACGTGGAGAGAGGCGAGTTTTGGGAGTTTCCAGGGATAGAGGGGAAGAAGATGTGAGGCAGCAAAGACTCGGGGAGAGGATAAAGGAGAGGGGCCACGTGGTGGAGCTCGGGAGCTCTGTGGATGTTCTAGGCGCCGTGAGAGAACGCGTGCTAGAAGGGGTTTGGAGGCAAGCTGGTGTCGGGAGGGGTTGGACTGGTCAAAGAGGAGTGCCCTGGCGCGCTGGGACACGCGGCCATTGATGGACCCGAGCTATAGGACGAAGAAGTGGTGCAGACCATCGTTACTCCATGCTACCAGCGCGGTCACCATGGCCACGCATTTCCAAAGTTCCCTTATGACCAGTGAAAGGTGTCTTTAGCGCAGGCCACGCCCGCACGAAGATGACTCTGGAGTTTGGTTGCATGTGGGGCTGACTTGAATTGGTTTTTGGTGCGGTTGAGATTCCAGGAGGAAACTTGGGGCTGCCAAAGGTGGTTTACACACGGGGAAACTTGGGGTTAAACCATGTCTAGCAGCATCTGGTATGGAAGACCACTTCAAAGTTTCAGCTCAGTTGGAGGAGCCTAGCTAGTACTTGGAGTACAAAACTATATTTCAGCCAGAAATGAAGTTTCAGATGTGCTGCTCATTTTCTCCACATGAGCATGCCATCTCTTGGTTTGAAATGAAGCATTGGCATACTAGAGAGGCTCTGGAAAGAATTGGGGGCCTTAGCTTAAGCATAAGTATGGCAGGAGGGGTAAAACGGTGCTGCCAAGGTAGTAATTGAGAGGTAGAAAGAAATAGTCTCCCTCCAATCATTGACCAGAGGCCATGGAAAATCTACTATAGGTAAAATGTAACTATATAGAGCTATGGTAGGAAGTTGAGCTCAAGGGTAAAAGTGGGAGGGGTCAAAGGAGCCAATTTGGTGAGTGCACACAAGGTGTTTGATGAGTGTTAGGGCAACCAGATGAACTTCAATTGATATGAAACTTAACAACATCAAATAATAGATGAAAATAAGCTTGAACACCAAATTTGGGATTTGGTGGACAAGGTTTCCAATGTAAACTTGGAAAACCCATTAAATGGGCATAAATGGCTTTCTGCGTACAAAACTATTCAAATCAATTCCCACAAATCCAATATTTGGTGTGGGGGCATTATTTGAGCATTAACGCATGCCCAAAAAGTTTGGGGTCAATTGGAGAAACTTTATAATGTAAAGATTCCCAAAGCCAGAAATCAACACAGAGGGGTTTTAGGGGCTTGGGACAAGTTCTTCTATTGTCCTTGATGCACCACTTGGTGTGGATGCATTATTAGAGTATCAGAACATGTCCACCAAATTTGAGCATAATTGGAGACACTTCGCAATGTAGAGTTGCTCAAATTTGGATGTGGACAGATATGGTTTTAGAATAATTAGGGGAATCAAATCAACTTTTATTAAGATGAAACTTGGCAAGATCATCACATATATCATATGTGACATGCTAGAATTTTACAGTAATTTATTAAGAATATTTCTTATAGAAATATTCCAAAAGCTTGAAATTGTCATGAAGGGTTTTGGAGGGGTTTGTCCAATATTTTGAACATGACCATGTGTTGAAACTCATATATGTGGAATATATATGTCCACTGAGTTTCCCTAAATTTTCTTAAATATTTTGAAAGCAATAAAAATAGCTTTCCTTCATAAGAGACCATTTCTGGCCTCATAGGAAGGCAATTAAATAAAATAGTAAAATAACATTTAAAATAATAATATTGTGGTTTTGAGAAGCCATCTTTATAATGGGTTGTAAATAAAATAATTGGTGCAAAATACTTTCCCTAATTTGAGGACTTGTAGTACAAATCCCATCTCACGGGTTTTGAAGGCTTAATTCAAGGAAATGCTTTTTGGTGAAAATGATATTTGGTAAAAAATAGTTTCTAGTCCTAGCACATGGCATGATCATTAGGCAGGAGTTTTGGTTTAAGGAAGTCAGTCTGGAGAGTAACATGAGTTATTGAGAATCAAACACTAGCATACAAGCAAGCAAGCAAACAATAGTCACTTCAAGCATCACAAGCATTCACAAAAAACTAATTGGTCCTAATTTTTGGGAAAAGTCAAATCAGTGAGGAGACTTAAAAACATGGTGTTACACAAGACTCCTGAGGAACTCAAAGAACTAGAATTCACTCAAGACTTTGATTGGACATGGCCACCAAAGAAGAAATTCAAGAAGATCCCACTTCCTGACCTGGTGAACAACTATGATTCCTCATTCTGCTCGGCTGATTCTCATGAAGAACCTGCTGATACTGCATCAGGCCCAACCAGGAAGATAGACACGAAGAACGCGGGCGCCTCTCCTCCACCACATAAGTGAAGTTCTTCATGGGCGTTAGTCCTCAATTTCGCCCCTTTTCGTCACTTGATGACAAAGGGGGAGAAATCTGAGAATTAGTCTTGAAGAGGGTTAAATTTATGGGCTTATAAACTTTATTTAGTTACAAACTCCCGTTTCTTCTAAAGTGTTTGATGTAATGAGTTGTAACTTAAGCCTGATGGTGTTGTGACACTTTTGAACGCTTTTCCTCGCATGCTTATTCCTCAAGTAAATTAATGCATGCATGCTGAAATTCGTGAGACACCATTTTTCATCATGCATTACAAATTCCTCATACTATATGTCAAATGCATGCATGAATTACAAGATACACGGGGGAGATCTCCATGACATAAATCATCAATGTGCATTTGCAGTCCAACGCAAATTCCTCAGATATGCACATCTTCAGGGTGAGTTTTCTCTATATCTTGCAACCAAATTCCTGAAACTCTGTACTTACATTCCATATTTTTATACCCGTAGAGAACTTAACCTATTTGTCATCAACCACCAAAAAGGGAGAGATTGGAAGTGCATCTAGCGCCCCTTAGTAATTTTGGTGGATTGAAGACTTATAGGTTAAGAGATTGATACGTTTGTAAGTGTACACAGGCTCTATAACAGCATCTCCAATAGATGGTCCAAATTTGGTGGTCCAAAACCGAAGATGTAAAATTTGGACTGCCAAAAAGTGCGTTTTGGAGCTCTGAAAAAAGCTCAACTCCAACAGATGGTCCAAATTGATGGTCCAAAAGAGCAACTCCAACAGATGGTCCAAAATGAAGATGTAAAATTTCTTAAAGCGACAAACTACTAGTCCATTCAACATAGTTCAAACATCAAATTCAACATAGTTTCATACATGAACTTCAACTAGTACTTCAAACTACTAGATAAACTACCCTCATCGTCGGAGCTGCGAAACTGCTCCCAGAATTCTTCCTTCTCCGGGTCGTTGCACCCCTCCTCCTCCTCCTCCTCCGAGAAGTCTGCTCAGTCCTCCTCGGAAGAGGACTCGATGGGGATCACCATCGAGGGACCGGCCTCATCCTCCTTCTTCTTATGCTCTGCCTCACACTTCGAGTAGTGCTCCAGCTCGGCCTGGACGTACTCCGGATGCTCCCGAGGAAACCTCGCCATTGCCTCCTCGTCGGTCTCGCTGGCATGGACGACAACCGACGACTTCTTTGTCGTGATCTCCTTCATCTTGATGTTCTGCAGCACAAGAATCTCCGCTTCCACCCGACTCTCGATCTGTGGGAAGTTGAGGTGCTCCCGAGGCCTCTCGGCACGCCACACCGCCACGTCGTAGGCACGCACGGCCTCATGGGCGGAGGGGTACGTGTCGATCCACCAACACCTCCCGACATCGGAGAACTCCACTCCCCACTTATCGGAGGGCTTCTGCCTCACGCTGAAGAAGCCCGACATGCCCTTCGGCATCTTCTTCGACACCATCAGAGAGCGGTGAGAGCAGTGGAGCGGCGGTGGCATACGGCCGGAGCGGTGGCGGACGGAGCCGCGCGGGGCGGAGCTGGGGGGCGGGGGCGGACGTAGCCGGATGGGGCGGAGCTGAGGGGCGGCGGATGGGGCGGGGCGGACGGGGCGGCGACGCAAGGGCGGGTCGGATCTACGGTGGGCAGGCCAGGGCCGGGAGGAGTTGCGGCGGACGGACGGGCGGGGCGGCACCTTGCGCTGTGGCCGCTGCCGGATCCGCGGCGGGCGGGCGGCGGGGGGTGGGGTGGGGCCGGAACTGATATGGGTGGCGTGCAGCGGGGCGGCGAGGGGTTGTGGGTGCGGCGGGGCGACGGCGGACGGGCGGGAGGTCGCGAGCAGGCGGGCTGGAAAAGAAATGAAGTGGCGGTTGGGCGTTCACGGGCGGCGGCTGGTTTTGGACCAGATGCAGCTCGTGATGTAAATTTGCATCGCGAGATGTTGCATTTTACATCAAGAGGAGGCCGCGGTCCAATTTTTTTAATATATGGACCGTCTGTTGGAGCTTGGTTTTTGGCCTCAGACGGTCCAAAAGTTAGTTACTTTTACATTTGGACCATCTATTGGAAATGCTCTAAGTCGTTGAGGAGTTTGAGTTATTCAATGAATATTGACCCCTAAAAATGTATATCTTTGGGTGAAGACTTTGGTCATTCCTTGAAGACTTTAATCTCGAAGAAATTGCGAAGAAATTGATGTTCCTCATGAAGATATTGAAGATGAGGAATTTTGTGTGTCCCGAAGAAAATACTCTAAAGACTTTGAAGCTTGAAGATTTATTGTTTTTGTTTCATATTCTTCATTCTTGAGTCATAGGAACACCGTACTATTAAAGGGGGTCGAGGTAAAACTATGGAAATAATTTCCTCATGATGTTCAACCCAATCGTACACCTACCAAATCCTCAAAGTGAAGAACATGACACACATGAGGACTTTCACACTTGAAAGTTCCGACCGTTGCCATGCCATGCGCCAACTGTCCCGAATCTTATCCACGCAACAGTCATATCATTAAGGGCATTTATATCAAATCATGTCGGGATGCCCCAGGCTATAAGTAGTCGGCCCCACAACAACTAGCTGGTTGGCTGCTCCGAAAGAAACTCACACTAGTCATTTAGAGCAACCCAAATTCCTCCAAGCCTTTGAGCGAAAATCATCAAGTGAGGAAATACCCCAAACACCCAAACCCAAACCAAATACCAAGTGATTGAGCATCACTTAAGAAGTTATTCCCGTGTGGAACCGATGCTTGTTACATTTGAGGACTCTGCATCCTCCAGACGGCTAGGCATCATGGTCTAGATCATCCAGTAGTGAATTCTCTATTGTCGGGTGACCGAGTTTGTGAGAGTATGGAAGTCGGCCTTGAAGACTTACCACGAGTGTTGGACGAGGACCGTGTGTCCTTAACTCAAGGAGAATATGTTAGGGACTGTGTGTCCCGGGACTGTGTGTCCTTTGGTTTCTGTACCAAGCCGCTCCAAACGAGACGTGCAACTGTAATAGCAGTTGGAATTGGGTCATCAACGACTGTCTCAGTCGAGCTACTGGTTCTATTTCCTCAACTCCTTTCATTTCCTCAATTCCATGTTGAAGACTTTCATCTGTACTATTTGAAGAATTTGATTGAAGACTTTCTCTGAATTCCTCAGCTCAAATTGTTCACCTGAGTTATTCATCACCTGCTTATCCTATATTCGTGTCCTGTACAGGCCGATTCTCTTCATTCATGTTGAGTACTTTGTTGTAGACATTTTTGGACTTCTAACAAAGTTCTATTTCCGCTGCACTCAGTTCATTACTAAGGACTTTCCTCACTAGAAATTTCCTCATTGATGAATTTATAAAAATTGCCTATTCAACCCCGTCTAGTTGATATAACACACTTAAATCGTCTATTGTAACATCTAAGGTGTAGTCCTCTTGGGAAAGACGAGCGGCGGGCATCACTTGGTCATAAACCAGGTTAAGCGGAATCTCTTTGCCATCCGGCCTTGCCGGCCCAACCTGGGCCACGTGCTCTGGATTCAGTTGGTTGAAACGGATCTTCACCATAGCCCACACCTCCCGAGCTCCTTTGCAGCATGCTGAAGTCTTCAACAACTCGAAGCGACACTGGACTCCTTTGAGACGCTTGGCAAGCTCGGCCATTCCTTGCGGAGGACTTTCATTTGACCATAGTGCTTGGACCATACTCCTCATAGCTTTTCGAGCTCGTTCATGCACAATGTACAAATCCTTCAACAGGTCCCCGTCAAAAGAGATCGCCTCTTCCTGCTGCTTATTTGCCTCCTTGAGTTTCTCATTTTGTTCACGACATCGCTTTAATACACGATGACCAGCTTCAAGCTGGGACTTGCCATACCTCTAAGAATCTCGGGATGTGTCTAAGTATTTTTGCAATTGGCCTATAGATTCGCCTGATATGACAAAGTTTTCTGTTATAAAGGAAATTCGATGGAAATTTAGCACATTGCAAAATAATTTTACTCACTGTGTGCTTCTCCGGTGAACTTCTTCACCTCCTCCATTTTGACCTTGTTGGCTTGCAATTGGGCATGGCTTAGCTCAAAATCTTTGGCCGGTTTCTCGTTCTCCTGCTTCAAAACCTACATGGTGGTAAACTATTAATTTGACCCTTAACTCGGTTCTCCCGACCAAATTAAGTCTGAGGGGCTATTGGGGCCGAACTTATGTCCGATTATCAAAAACTAATTACTTACCTGCAGGTGGGAAGACATCAACTTGGCCGCTTCCTCAAGTTCGGCTCTTGCAGCCCCAAGGCATGCATCTACGGAATTAAAGGCATTAAGCTCGTGTTCAGAAAAAACAGGGTGGTGCAAGTACTCCTTTCGCCGTCGGTGATTCATCAAGCTTTCGACTTCGGAATGAGTTGCCGAAAACTCCTCGGGGTCGTCAGGGAGTAAGTTTGTATTTGGAACTCTTCCGTTAGCCAAGGACCTCGGGTTTTTAAGACTGTCAGACACTTTAGCAGCGTCTTCGGATGAAGATGGTTGCTTCCGTCTCCTAAATATTTTGGCTAAGGGTCATGAACATTCAAGGCAATCATTACTCTATACCTCTTGGTCGAAGTGGCTGCCGATATGTTTTCCGTCGTTGCCCCTTCTCTGGGAATCCTGTGCTCAGTCGATGCAGCCCCTGCCGATATAGCTCACCGCGGAGTTGTGTGAATGAATCGACGTCCTTTGGGGTTGGAGCAAAGAACATTTGGGATGACGGGAGGTATAGCTCCTCTTCGAGTATTGGTTTTCCTTTTGTTCCCTACGGAATATGCAAGAGGCCCAGGATTGTCAGCCAGAAGGGCCACCTTGAGTTTGTCGATGCTTTCTTGGTAAAATACTCCGTCCTCAAAGTCGATTGAAATCTCCAAATCCTCATGGAATCTGGGGTCATCATCGCGGGAGTAATTCTCGCGCTGAGGGGCGGGACAGTCAACGATCTCAATCCAACGCCTCCACCTCTATTAAGAAAGGCAAGGGGTTATTGATCGGCAAAATCAAGAATAAGCATCCAGACTATTGGATTATGATCACACTTACCCATTCGACAAGATTATATGCCGAGTAGTCGTCCGTGGTAGCAAGGTGGATGAAATTCTCTTTTCCCCCCTTAAAGAGGTCGACCAAAATAACAACTAAAGTTTCTTGATTATCTGGTCCCTATTGTCTGGATAGTGTCATTTGTCCCATTGTAGCGCCACAATGGGTGTGTGCACTGTTGGAGTGGATATACACACCGGGTAATTGCTGGAGGCATCATCTTGACAATTGTTTGCCCACTGTGAGCAAGTAAACTCACCTTGGCGGCTAGGTGCTTTACTTCGGGGCTCTTTTCTTGGGAGGGAGTGACCGACTGCCAGCTGAACCGCTTCTTCAAGGAGACCTCCGAGTATTTGAGAAGACCCCTTCGAATTGGGTCGGATAAAGGAATGTCCTCAATATAAAACCATTCCGAAAACCACTCGTTCGTTTCCTTCTTTGGAGTCCTGACCTGGTGAAAGGATGTGGATGTCGCGTAGAGGGGGGGTGAATAGTCGGATTAACATAATTATGGTTTAGGCTTGAACAAATGCAGAATAAAACTAACGTTTAATTTGTCGAGCAGAAAACCTAAAACAACTAGGCTCACCAATGTGCACCAACAACTTATGCTAAGCAAGATAAACAACTATGTAATAGCAAGATATATAACATGAAACAATATGACTATCACAAAGTAAAGTGCACAACTAAAGGGCTCGGGTAAGAGATAACCGAGGCAAGCGGAGACAATGATGTATCCAGAAGTTCACGCCCTTCTGGATGCTAATCCCTGTTTGGAGCGATGTGGAGGCAGAATGGTCCCCAAGATGCCACTAAGGCCATCGTATCTCCTCACGCCCTCGCACAATGCAAGATGTCATTATTACACTAAGGGACCCTTCTGTAACACCCAAGATGCTATCCTATCCTTATTTTAGCGCGAGGGCCTCGACAGGGATAGAAACGCATCTCGTCGTTTCGCGAGAATGGATATCGTTACAAGTACATGTATTGAAAAGATGACTATAAGGAGTTGGCTAACACTCGCCACAAGCTACATCAAGGTCACATTAATAAAACAATATACATTCATCATGTAGAAGAGCAGGGTCCGACTACGGACGAAAACACACGATAAAAGAACGTGGTCCATCCTTGCTATCCCAGGCTGCCGGCCTGGAACCATCCTAGATTGATGAAGAAGAAGAAGAAGAAACTCCAAATAGAACAATTATCGCGCTCACGTTAAAGTAACCCTTTACCTGTACCTGCAATTGTTGTTGTAATAATCTGTTTTCCACAGGGACTCAACAATCTCTTTTCCAAAGGTATTAGGACTAGCAAAGCTTAATGGGTCAGGTATGGTTAAGTAGTGAGGCTGTAGCAAGCGACTAAGAATTTATTTCAGGTGGCTAACTTACGAGTACAAGAATAAGTGGGGGATGATCTACGCATAATAGAATGTGACCTAATAATGATCAAATGAATGATCCTGAACCCTACTTACGTCAGACATAACCCCACCAAGTCCCCGATCGAAGAAGTAGCTTGCGAAAGAGACAGTCACGGTTACGCACTCAGTTGGCAAGTTTTAGGTAAGTATACTTCAAGTTATCTACAACCAGATGTTAAACAAAGTTCCAAGTTGGCTACATAACCGCAGGCACGACTTATTGAAAGCTTTAACCACGTAGGGGTGCTCCAACTAGTCCATCACAAATTACCACAAGCTGCATGGAAAGCCTTGATCAAGAAACTTGTGACCTCCTCGGATTCCTTAGTGGAAAACCTCAACTTTGAGATAGCCCAAAGCATCACCGGAATCCAGATGCACAAGATATTTTTTAAAAGGTAAAACAAGTCGAGCAAGGCCGCCCGATGTGTCGACAAACCCGATAGGACCCGCGTATCTCGTTCTCAAGACACGGCCGGATGGGAAAGCCTACGAGTAAAACCAAACCTCGAGTTGCCCGTTGGTGGCCCCGCAGTCTGCCCGTTTTGTACCAACAATCATGAGGAGCACTGGCCCGGGGGTTGATTAATTATCCACGGGGTGATCAAAACCCTATGCGGTTCATTAGTTAATTAGGAAAATATAGTACCAAAGTTGGGCTTTGCCACACTGGTTTAAATCTAAGACGAATTATCAAGGGGGTCCCCTTAACAACCTCGATCGTTTTAGGAGCACTCAATTATGCAATATAACACCGGTAACCGAAACTAAGGCGACAAAGGTGCAAGAAAACACCAGGCTAGAAGGCCAAGCCTTCCACCTTTTACCAAGTATATATGTGCATTAAATTAATTAGCAATAATATGGTGATATAACAAGGAACCCATGTTTTCACATGGAAGCAATTGTACCTGCAATTACAAACGCTATCAAAAGGCTGGGCAAGCGGTAACATAATCAAACAACATTTGCTGGGTAGTGGAAAGATTAAAGGTTATCATGGGAATGTTAGGAGGCTCATATTTAATAGGTGGTAGGCAGCGAGACATAGCGAAAGAAACGAGACAACTAGCATGGCAATGATAATAATGGTATCTAGGGAAATGATCATCTTGCATGTGATCTCGCTTGGAAGAAGAACGAATCCATGAAGGAGATGAACCGACGTAGTCGAACGTATCCTCACTTTCCGACACGCTTCCCGAACTCTATCGAGACAAAGAAAACCGGAAACTAGAATCAACACTCAATATTCACCTCGGCACATGCACGATATGATGCACACCCTAATATTATGCATGTCCATTTGAATTATGCAAGGCATGGCATGGCAATTCACAAGAATCGAAACACTGCACATTAAGTGAAGCTTAATATGCAACACAAAACTCCACATTTGAATTACGTCGTTCACTCTCGTTTAGGTCCACGTCAATATTAAATGTTGTTAAACATGGCAGGAGGTAAAGCATAATTAAAATACCTATCTAGGCATTTTAAACGAGGTCGGAAAGAACATGTGGCATTTCCGAACTGGCCCCATGTGTTAACTTCGAAATCTTTCCAGATCTGTCCTAAACACATCTTATGTTTGCTAAATGTCAAAATAAAGTGGAGCACGTGAAACAGCACGTCATTCTGGTCGGTTTACATATATAGCTCATCTCCAACGGAGCTACGGTTAACTAGCTAGGAATTAAACCATTTTAGCACGTTATCATGAAAACCAATGCAAATAGCACAGTTAACAGTTTTAATATGCATGAAAGTTGGAAAATCATGATGTACACGAAATTCTACGTGTTTTACATATCTAACTTATCTTGATCGGACGCACGGTTTAAAAGTTACGAGTGTTCGAAAATAGGCATCTAATGAAAATTGCAGTTACTAGACGAAAGAAACACTGCGAGCAATAGACACAAGTTGAGCTAGCCAATACCAATGACAGTGGGGCCGCACGCACTAGTAGAAAATAGGGCTACCGTTCAGCCCTGGCCAGCCCATTAGTCACGGTTCTTCAAGAACTGGGACCAATGGGGGGTGTTAGACCCGGTTCGTGAGCCCAGGGGGCCGGCCGGGGCCTCGTGGGCATTGGTCCCGGTTCGAGCCACGAACCGGGACCAATGGTCCTCGCTGCTGGCCCACAACCTTTAGCCCCGGTTCATGCCACGAACCGGGACAAATAACTTGCCTACATATATACCCACCGCCGCGGTAGAGCACTCCACAGTGCTCTGTTTTTGTCGAGCCGGTGAGGGGAGGGCATTTGGGTGCTCTAGTTCACCTCCTATGCACATGAGGTGTTCGATGAAATGCCCGAGCCACACTAGTTAAGCTTTCTCCTCTCAAAACTCGACCTCCGAGCTCCATTTTCAACAAGACTTGTCTAGATTTAGCGGTCCGTCACGCCCCGTCCCCTCCCCATCTTCACCGTCGTCGATCGCCCGCGCCGATCTCGTCGCCGGCACCACCGTGGTGAGCCTCTTGTTCTTATCTTCTTTCTGAAACAAAAAAATTCTGACTTCAGATAGATACTTGTCTAATTTTCTTACTTTTATTATTCCTTGTTATTATATAGTGCGATGGTTTTGGTATCCGCCCCGTCGGCCCTCGTCCTGTCTATGATTCAGATGTGGTATATATTATCTTTTCATAACTATTTGGTTCATTTATTGTTTATGACAATTATGATGACCAACGTGACATATATTTTTAATCTAGGAGGTATGTGAACCGGAAATTCCAACCCACCTAGAAATGCATCTCGAGAAGTTAACTTTGGTTGAAAAAGAAAACAAATACTTGAAGGAAAAATTGAAAATAATTGAGGATAAGAATATGGAAATGGAGTTGCATGTTGCCAAGGTCATTGACGATCGCAAGATGAAGATCAATGCGATGCGGTTGAAGATGGATGCAATGCGCTTGAAGATGGATGAAATGCGCTTGAAGATTAGGAATATTAGAAAATACGCCATTGATAAAGAGTCGAAAAGGGTTGTAAATTGATGATGTGGCCTTGAAAGGTGCATTTTGAACACAGAAAAACTATGGAGTTCAAATAAGTTCAAAAAAATGAAATCCCTTTGTAACAAACGAGTTTCCGTATGAAACCCTGATACTTCGAAAGAGATTGTCCGTTTTGTACACGAAGTGCATCCAGTTTTTGCCGTAACCCTCTCAACTTTGTCACACATGCTATGTGGGTGAAATGATGATACCATGCCAACTTGGAACCTTTTCAGAGTTCATTTCAAATGCTTTTCAATTTCATGGTCTTATAGCTCATAATAATCAGTAAATGCATGAAAAATAACAACTGAGGTCAGAAAGGGTTGTAAATTGATGATGTGGCTTTGAATGGTGCATTTTGAACACAGAAAAACTATGGAGTTCAAACAAGTTCAAAAAAATGAAATCCCTTTGTAACAGACGAGTTTCCATATGAAACCCTGATACTTCGAAAGAGATTGTCCGTTTTGTACACGAAGTGCATCCAGTTTTTGCCGTAACCCTCTCAACTTTCTCGCACATGCTATGTGGGTGAAATGATGATACCATGCCAACTTGGAACCTTTTCAGAGTTCATTTCAAATGCTTTTCAATTTCATGGTCTTATAGCTCAAAATAATCAGTAAACGCATGAAAAATAATAAATGAAGTAGGAAAGGGTTGTAAATTGATGATGTGGCTTTGAATGGTGCATTTTGAACACAAAAAACTATGGAGTTCAAATAAGTTCAAAAAAATGAAATCCCTTTGTAAGAGACGAGTTTCCGTATGAAACCCTGATACTTCGAAAGAGATTGTCCGTTTTGTACACGAAGTGCATCCAGTTTTTGCCGTAACCCTCTCAACTTTCTCGCACATGCTATGCGGGTGAAATGATGATACCATCCCAACTTGGAACCTTTTCAGAGTTCATTTCAAATGCTTTTCAATTTCATGGTCTTATAGCTCAAAATAATTAGTAAATGCATGAAAAATAACAAATGAAGTCAGAAAGGGTTGTAAATTGATGATGTGGCTTTGAGTGGTGCATTTTGAACACAGATAAACTATGGAGTACAAATAAGTTCAAAAAAATGGAATCCCTTTGTAACAGCCGAGTTTCCGTATCAAACCGTGATACTTCGAAAGAGATTGTCCGCTTTGTACACGAAATGCATCCAGTTTTTGCCGTAACCCTCTCAACTTTCTCGCACATGCTATGTGGGTGAAATTATGATACCATGCCAACTTGGAACCTTTTCAGAGTTCATTTCAAATGCTTTTCAATTTCATGGTCTTATAGCTCATAATAATCAGTAAATGCATGAAAAATAAAAAATTAAGTCACAAAGGGTTGTAAATTGATGATGTGGCGTTGAATGGTGCATTTTGAACAAAGAAAAACTATGGAGTTCAAATAAGTTCAAAAAAATGAAATTCCTTGGTAACAGACGAGTTTCCGTAAGAAACCCTGATACTTCGGAAGAGATTGTCCGTTTTGTACATGAAGTGCATCCAGTTTTTGCCATAACCCTCTCAACTTTCTCGCACATGCTATGTGGGTGCAATGCTGATACCATGCCAACTTGGAACCTTTTCAGAGTTCATTCAAAATGCTTTTCAATTTCATGGTCTTATACCTCAAAATAATTAGTAAATGCATGAAAAATAACAAATGAAGTCAGAAAGGGTTGTAAATTGATGATGTGGCTTTGAATGGTGCATTTGGAACACATAAAAACTATGGAGTTCAAATAAGTTCAAAAAAATGAAATCCCTTTGTAATAGACGAGTTTCCGTATGAAACCATGATACTTCGAAAGAGATTGTCCGTTTTGTACACGAAGTGCATCCAGTTTTTTTCGTAACCCTCTCAACTTTCTCGCACATGCTATGTGGGTGAAATGATGATACCATGCCAACTTGGAACCTTTTCAGAGTTCATTTCAAATGCTTTTCAATTTCATGGTCTTATAGCTCAAAATAATCATTAAATGCATGAAAAATAACAAATGAAGTTAGAAAGGGTTGTAAATTGATGATGTGGCTTTGAATGGTGCATTTTGAACACAAAAAAACTATGGAGTTCAAATAAGTTAAAAAATGAAATCCTTTTGTAATAGACGAGTTTCCGTATGAAACCCTGATACTTCGAAAGAGATTGTCCGTTTTGTACACGAAGTGCATCCAGTTTTTGTCGTAACCCTCTCAGCTTTCTCGCACATGCTATGTGGGTGAAATGATGATACCATGCCAACTTGGAACCTTTTGAGACTTCATTTCAAATGCTTTTCAATTTCATGGTCTTATAGCTCAAAATAATCATTAAATGCATGAAAAATAACAAATGAAGTCAGAAAGGGTTGTAAATCGATGATGTGGCTTTGAATGGTGCATTTTGAACACATAAAAACTATGGAGTTCAAATAAGTTCAAAAAAATCAAATCCCTTTGTAACAGACGAGTTTCCGGGACTAAAGATCCAGCGAAACCACGTGGCGTGACGCGCAAACACGTGGCGTGCCGCATATGTTATTAGTCCCGGTTGAGGATAAAAACCGGGACTAAAGATCTAGCGAAACCACGTGGCGTGCCGCGCAAACACGTGGCATGCCGCATATGTTATTAGTCCCGGTTTTAGATACGAACCGGGACTAAAGGATTGCCTATATAAACCCTCCCCCTCCCACCCCTCTCCTGTGTTTTTGGGCGTTGAGGTGTGGGCTTGCATGCCATGCTCTTGCCACTCTAGCTAATGCATATGAGAGAAGAAGAATGTCGGCTGTTGTTATGGGGGTCGCTCTTCCTTCTTCTCCTTGTGCTAGATATTTGTTATGCATTAGGGGAAGAATGAATAGTGGCCATCATTGACGGTCGAAAAATCAGGTGAGGGAGTGTCCACCATATATGAGAGAAACTTTAATAGCAAAAATAATTATCATAAAATAAAATTAATAAGTAATTATAAACAAAATAAAAAAGTATTTTGTTGTAAGTAGAAACAAAACAAAATAAGCTAACTAGCACTTTGAATTTAAGTAGAAACAAAACAAAATAAACAAAACAAATAATAAAAGAAAAAATAATCAGTAAAGGCAACTAAAATTATCAACGTATTTTCTGTTATAAATCATTAAAAGCAAAAAAAGATTTTTCATAAAGAAATTTTTTGTTAGAAACTTTAATGGCAAGAAGAATTATCATAAAATAAAATAAATAAGTAATTAGAAACAAAAAAAATAAGTATTTTGTTGTAAGGAGAAACAAAAAAAATAACCTAACTAAAAAAATAAACAAAACAAAAATAAAGAAAAAAACAAAACAAAAATAATGGAAAAAAAATAAAAAATAGATGTTCCTCTCCACGTTGCAGCCGCGGCGGAGCTTATAAAGAGGCTCGGAAGGCCTTCACTTGGCGAGGTGGGACTAAACATTCAACCACACCACGACTGTGGCAGGCAACCGGTACCAATGCAAAAAAGAAATAAAATAAATAAAGCAAAAAATAAAACAAAAAAAACTGGGAAAAAATAAAAATTTGGCACCAACTGGGCCACCACGGCGTGAATACGACTAGAAACCCATCCATGTGCCAGGATTCAGGCCCGTAGTAGGCCTAGAAGGCCCATCAGGCAAAGCATTAGCAAGTAGGCCCGTAAGCCTGTTGTGGATAGGAGCTCGAGAGGGGTGCGGCAGTGGGGCTTATAAACCACTGCGCACCCATCTCAACTAGCGAGGTGGACTAAACTTTGGCCGCGACGCGGGCAGCACACGGGCCTTTGGCACCGGTTCATGGCACCAACCGGGACCAAAGGCCACCGCTTCCCGCCCTTTGGGTGCTGAAAAGTGACCTTTGGTCCCGATTGGTGGCACCAACCGGGACTAGAGGGGGCATTGGTACCGGTTGGTGCCACGAACCGTTACCAATGGCTTTACTATATAAGCCATCAGTTGTGAAAATTTCGTCAGTTTCTTCGATTCCTCCAACGACGCCGCCAGGCTGCCCGAGCTCGCCGTTGTCACCCCTGCCCCCGACCATGCCGCCGTTGCTCGGCCCGACCACGCCGTCGTCGCCCCTGCCCCCCGACCATGCCGTGCGCCCTCATCGTGCCTCTACCGCGCCCCTACCCGCCCCATCGATGCCGTCGCCGCCCTTTGCCCCGTCGATCGCCATCGCCCCAGCCCCGACCACACCGCCGTCGCCGCCCTCTACACCGACGCCGGCGCCGTGCCTATCCTTGGTCAGGCCGGCGCTGCCCACCCTGTCCTCTCCTTTGTTCATATAAATGATGATTTGTCTTTTGCATTTTTATAAAAATGTAATATGTATGTATTTTCTCTGTGCATATAAAAGTTATATTTTTAGTACATTCGGATACATTTTCGGTTAGTTTTATCTATATATGTTCTCTGATTTAGTAAATTTTAGGTTAGTTTCAGTTTTAGAAAAGTTTTATATATTTAGGAAAAGAAGGAAGAGAAGGAAGAAGGAAGAAGGAAGAAGAAGAAAAAAATTTATATATGCAAAAGTTACATATTTAGAAAAGTATTATATATAGCTAGGAAGATAACGAAGAAGAAGAAAAAGAATGAGAGGAGAAAAAGGAAAATAAGAAGAGGAAGAAAGGAGAAGAAGAGGAGAGGTAGAAGAGGAGAAATAAATAAGAAGAGGAAAAAAGAAGAAAAAGAAGAGGAGAAGAAGAAAGAAACTCTCCTCTATTCCTTTCTTCTTCTCCTTTTTTTCTTCTTTTTTTCTTCGATTGCTTCTCTTCTATTCCTTTCTTCTTCTCCTCTTTTTATTTCCACTTTTGTCTTCTCATTTTTTATCGGGTATGTCGTTGTCGACATACCCCCTCCCGATCGAACTTCAACACGAGGGGGGGGTACTGATATACCCCCTCCCCGATAACATTATTTTCCCATGTATATGTATGTCCCGTCGTTGTCGATATAACCCCCTCCCGGATAACTTCGACATGAGGGGCGGTCAATATATATACCCACTCTCGACCGTGATAACTTATACCACGGGAGCACCCCCTCGGCCCTCTCGCTCGACCAAAACTCTCGAGGACACCCAAACCCTAGAGAAAAACCAATGTTGGTCTCCTACCCCCTCTCGCCGTGCCCCAACCCGATAAACTCTCTCGAGGCCACCCAAATTTACCAAGTTAAAAGAGCGTTGTCATCGTGGCCACCCCAAACCCTTGAAGCGTTGTGTCGAGGCCACCCCAAACCCTTGAAGCATTGTGTCGAGGCCACCCCAAACCCTTGAAGCGTTGTCTAGGCCACCCCAAACCCTAGAGAAGCAGTGTCGAGGCCACTAACATGATTCCTTATTATGATTAGCTAGCTAGTTCTATGTTTGCCACTAATATATATCCATCTGTACCATGTTTGAATAATAATTGACATGTTGTAAATATTTGCAGAAACTATGGATCACTCCCGAGACGAAGAGGAAGAAGCGATGTTGGGGGAGATAATAGCACAAGGAAGTGATGTCATTGCGTCGTTTCTCAGAGACACCGATGGTATGGAAGGACCGGGTGAAGAAGAGGGCTATGTTCATGATGATCTGGAAGGACCGGTGAAGAAGAGGGCGTTCATGATGATCTGGAAGGACCGGGTGAAGAAGAGGGCGTTCATGATGATCTGGAAGGACCGGGTGAAGAAGAGGGCGTTCATGACGGCTCCGTTGACCGAACCGAGTCCGGCCATGTATATATATATATTAGTTAAGCCCGTACTGACTAGTTAATTGATGCATTCATTGTTTTCATATGTACACATAATAATTAACTCTCGTCTTTCTTCTTTTTTCTCTAGCCCTCCGGATCGACCTCAACTTCGGTAAAGAAACGAGGCCCGAAGAAAAAGTTGCGCTCAGATCAAAGGTTTGAGATCACAGCAATCGTGCGCCATGGCAAGCCGATTGAACCCATCCGGACAAGGGATGCATTTCGTGCTCAGTGCGGGGTTCTTGTTAGGGACAAGATCCTGATCAGTATCCAGCAATGGTTAAAGCCAAATAAGGAAGACCCTGAGGTGCCGACTTCTTATGTCTCCGATAAACAGAAAGAAGATCTTTGGACAACGCTTAAGGAAAATTTCACCCTACCGCCAGAGGAGGATCCAGAGAAGCTAGTTAAAGAGGAATTGATAAAGTCTCATGCTCTTAAGAAGATGGCAGAACTATTTAGGAGGTGGAAGAATGAGCTGAAAACGTTTGTCGACAAAGAAGAGACACCATAATTCACCGGCCGGTTTAAGAAGATCAGAGATCAATGGCCCGCATTTGTGGCCCACGAGACATCGGAAAAGAGTAAGAAGATATCAGCGACAAACAAGAAAAATGATGCGAAGAAGAAGCATCACCATCGCACGGGGTTAGGTGGTTACCTCAAAGCCCGACCTTTGTGGGACAAGGCTGAGAATGACCTGATTGCTAAAGGGGTCGAACCAGAGACATTGAGATGGCCAGACCGTTGTCGGACTTGGTTCTTTGGGGTTGGCAGAACCTTGGACCCTGTATCAGGGGAGTGCGTTTGGATGGAAGAGCAACTGCGAATACCCGTCAGGAAGCTTCAGCACTATATCGCCGTAGCACAGGAAGGGGCGTTCCTTCCAGACAGAGAGAATGACGAGCTCACAATGGCCCTCGGGAATCCTGAGCACCCTCGACGGACACGAGGCATGCCAGGCTCCCTTCCGTGGAAGGCTGGGTTTCCGGACGCAGGGGGTTACAAAACCCAGGAGACGAGGAAGAAAGCAGAGCATAGCCAACTGCAGGCGCTGCACGAAAGGGTACAAGGGCTAGAGGAACGAGAAGCAGACCGCAGCAAACGACCTGCCGAAGCTTCCCCTGAAGCTACCCCACCATCTCAGCGGAGAAGCAGCGTGGCTTCCACCGAGCAGACTCAGCAGCTGGAGCATGTCTTCTCATGGTACCCCGTGGATCCTATCACAGAGTCTCAACATTGCTACCTTATGACGCAATGGATGACATTCAAAGTCAAGGAGGCTGTTGGCTTTGTTATAACTAATGAACCTGGCTCAACCTACCACGGCCAACCGATTCCAGAAGGATATGCTAGGGTGATGGTGGATCAAATAACGGAAGGATTTGAGGACCTTGAGCTTGACCACCCTACGGGTGAAGGGGAGATTCGGGTGGGTTCTTCTCTGAAGACTCCATGCCTATGGCGGAAGGAGCTCATCCACCTTCCAAACTAGACGCCTCTGCCTACTCCTCCTCCTCCAGCGAGTTAGGGCCCGCCTCCTCCTCCGCCTCCTCCGGCGAGTGATCAGGGCACTCAGCCTCCTTCTCCGGCGCGTGACGGCACTCCGCCTCCTTCTCCGCCTGCGCCGGCGCGCCCGAGCAGCCAGCTGCCTCCTCCTTCTCCGCCTCATCAACAAGGGCTGAAGAGACCCGCCGCCGCTCCGGCTCCTCCGGTGCATAGTCCTTCTCCTCCGTCTGGTAAGAAAGGAAAGACAGTCGTAGCCGCTCCGTCTGCTCCGACGTGTAGCAGTACAGCCAGAGGCAGGCAATACAAATACGGTCCTTCTCTGAAGCCTCTAGAGAAGTTACCATACGAGAGGAGCCCGGAGGAAAACGAGAAGATCGTGCAAGCGGAAGTGAAGAACTTCTTTGAAGGGGTGAAAGCAAAAAAACATCCACCTCCGGAGGAGAAGATAGATCTGGTAAAAGCAAAGCGTACTCTGGCTGCCCTGAAGAAACCACCAAAGTCTCCGATGAAAGGCAACTATGAGCGCATTATTACAAAGTCATTTATCGAAGCGCAGCGGTCGGGAAGTACTGTCAGTGATCAAAGGTTAGCAGAACGAGGAGCTGGGAAAAAAGTTGCCCAGCTCGGCGAACAAGCGAACCAATCGTCCCCCCCCCCCGCTCAAGGTGTCTAGCGATATCGTCGCTAATCATCCGGGGATCTTGTTGCCCGGTACCAATCCTGCAGATTACCTGCTCGATGATGCACATTTTGATTTATTGGACGTGGACGAACACAAACACGTGTACGGGAAGCCTCTGGGAGGAGTAATATTTTGACGCTGGGAGTTAGAAAGGAGCATGACCTTGTTGGACTTGAACTGTTGATGGTTCCGTTTGAGGGGTTCTTCCCGTTTTTCAATCTAAAGGCCCTCGATAAATTAATGATCACTTGCTACTGAGTGTAAGTGGTACTACTTCTGTCATTAAGTCTCTATATATAGGTCAGCTCTTTCATTGCATGTATTTTTAATTATCCTCACTATATTATATGCAGATTGAAGATCGTCGAATTGAAGAAAAGACAAATCGGTGATATTGGGTTCATTAACACAAATCTCGTAGATGCATTTATGATTAAATCTCAGGCCAAAGATACCGAGGCCAACCTGTTACAATCGTTTGTATTGAATCAAAACAAAGCTATAATACTCTTCCCTTACGAATTCCAGTGAGTGTTACTGTCTTGTGCATATTCGGTTTCCCTTATTAGTCAAGGTTATAGTAATGTAATTGATGAGTTATGCATGCGTGTGCAGCTTCCACTATATTCTCCTAGAGATTAAGCTTGAGCAGGGACTAGTAACCGTCTTAGACTCGAGACGGAAAGATCCCAACGAGTATGTGGACATGACTGAAATTCTAGAGAAGTAAGTTAAATCGATCATTATCGCACCATATCGGCAACTTTGTTCATTTTATGATATCAAGTAATTGTTTTCTTTGTCTGACAAGGTTTGGAAAAAATTCACCGCAAAAACTCCGGGACTGCTGAAGAAGCTGCAATTTAGACACCCGAAAGTAAGTACTATAGTAGCATGTTCCACGCATCTCCTAGTGATTCAAGCGCTAGTTTCATCAATACCATTTAGCATGCTTGCTAACTATCAGTTTGATTGACCTCTATTTCTTCGAAAGTGGTTGTGGTAGGAACCAGAGAATGATTACTGTGGATACTACATTTGTGAGTCCATCTGCCACGTGACCTCTGAGCGGGGCTACTCTGACAAACAACATGACGTGCGTAAATAATAATATTCACAATTTTATTTTATTACCATCATTTGTGTTTAGTTTCATTTATTCATATATATGTATTGACCCCCTTCTTCAAATTAGATATATCGGATGTGGAATGAACTCCTACCAGCAGATCGTATGCGAGGAACTCAAGAGGAATTGGCGGCATTCTTTCTTGACCACGTGATCGCTAAAGACGGAGAATATCATGTGAACCCTAACGAGTTGAATTTTAATTAGGAGATTATATTGTAAGAGATAATTATATTGTATATATGTAGCCAGTAGCGTCGGATAGATATACGAGAACTTGTTGTTCGACCAATCTCTCAGAGAAGGAGAGGTGGTCGATATCACTTCACTTTGTATGCATATATGTTCATGACGATCTTCTGTTTCATTCATTTTCTTACTAGCTAGCGTGTCTAGTCCTCTCTATATGTATAGTATGCAGCGTCGACCAAGCACGGAGATAAGAGAGGACACTTCTCTCTATTCATTAGCTAGCTAACACAATATATGAAACACCTAAATTAACCCCCCAAAACCCCCACCTTTCAAAAAAAAACCATCACCTGAAATGCTGACGCGTGGATGCCTTCTGGTCCCGGTTGGTGTCACCAACCGAGACTAAAGGCCCCCCTGCCCGGGCTCGCCGCACCGACCACGTGGAGGCCCATCTATCTCGGTTCGTGTAAGAACCGGGATTAAAGGCCAAGGGCATTAGTAACGACCTTTTAGTCCCGGTTCCGAAACCGGGACAGAAGGCCCTTACGAACCTGGACAAAAGGCCCTTTTTCTACTAGTGACGGGTGCTCAACTGGTGAACTCAAGATCAGTCAACGGGGCACTAGAACTCGGATGTCATTGATTCATAGAAAAAAAAGGAAATAAATGCCCCAGCACAAAATGTGCATAGCCAGGGATTCGAACCCTGGTCTACTGGGTGAAGTGAGATGGCACTAGCCACTCGTGCTAGTGCATGTACCACGGCTAGAATAAAATGCAAAGCTGAATAACCTAACATGTGGGACGGATCTATATCGGGCAATTGCTCGTAGAGGGGAAAGGAGAGGCCATGGCGGGCTCGGTAGGCAAGGTCGCGATGGGGCTCGTCGCCGGTGGGGCTTGCTCCAACTAGGCTCTCGGCAGGAGACGAGGCCATGGGCGGTGGAGCTATTGCACCTGCACATGAACACCGGGATTACGTAAGTGGGATGGGGAGGTAGAGAGAGACCATGAAATAAAGGGGAATGGAAGGAGAGTGCATCACCTGCAGCGCATGAAGCAATGGGAGGTGCGACGAGCTCGAAGAAGAAGTGACTACACTTTGGCGAAACAGATCAAGAAGGATGAGCTCTGGGCCTCAGGAGCAGAGGAGGGAGGCCTAGTCGAGGCTAGCCTAGGGGTGGCTCTCTAGGGAGACCTCCTGCTCGACCAGAAGCGTAGAGGGAGGCGCGAGGCTGCTTGGTTGGGGAGGACGGGCGTGGGGCAAGGAGGCGCCGGGATCGCCCACGGCGTGGCACGTCAACGCGACTGCCTCATGCACGCTCGAAGCACAGGCGGGCGCTAGCTCTGTTTGTTTTCTGAAGAATAGAGGCAACAAGGGACCACCACGTAGGACGATGGCGCGACATGGATGGGCAGGGATGCGAGCTTGAGTCGGATCCGGAGGGTCTTGGCGTCGCGGTTCCATTCCCGATGGCGCGGCGTCTGGTGCCGTGAGGCTGGCCGAGGGCGACCTCCTTGGAGAGGCGCTCATGGTGGTTTGCAGAGAAGAAAAGAGAGAGAGATGAGATACATGGACAAAACCATGGAGAGGAACAAAAGGACGAGAAGAGGGAGAAGGAGAAGGAAGGGACTCGGGTCCGTCCTTCGGTGCTCCAGCTGCCGGCAGCTTGCCGGAGCGACGGAGGGTCGTGGTGGACGCGGGCGCAAGGCAGTTGCCTCGATCCAATCTGGACAAAGCGCATTGCTGTGAGACTTGTAAAAAAGTGTTTGCCCGGGGCCAAACAACCACGCCTCATGGGTAGAACATGGTAAGATGCTCGATATTCCTCTAGTTCTGCACCAGAGTTCCATTCTCGGTCTCCACGCGGACTGTGCCAGGCCTGGTGGCTCGTACCACACGATAAGGGCCTCCCCACTTTAGCATCAAGTTATTTGATCCCTTCGCAGACCAAATGTGTCGAAGGACAAGGTCTCCTTCCTCAACACTCCTACCATGCACTTTGTAGGTATGGTAGTGGCGCACGGCCTGCTGATACCTAGCGGCATGCAGTGCATCCTCGATACGATCTACCTCGAGGAGCGTGGCATCATCATGTTGTAACCTCTCTTGCTGGTCCTTGTGAAAGGTCTGCACTCTTGGTGATCCGTACGTGAGTTCCATGGTGAGCATTGGCTCCTCTCCATAGACCAGGGCGAAGGGTGTCTCAGCATTGGCTTTATTTGGTGTCGTTCTGATCAACCAAAGAACAACTCGGATTTCGTCTATCCAACGCATTTCGTGCTTGTGCAGCTTGTCGAAAGTCCTTGTCTTGAGGCCCCATAGCACTTCAGCATTTTCCCTCCCTACTTCCCCATTGCTCATTGGGTTAGCAACAAAGGCGAATTAGACCTTGGCGCCAATGTCTTGACAATATTGCATGAAAGTGCTGTTGGTGAAATGCATACCGTTATCGGTGATGATCATGTTTGGGACCCCTAAATGACAAACAATCCCTGTGAGGAACTTCACCGCCGCCAGCGTCGTCACCTTTCTCATTGGCTCCCCCTCGGTCCACTTCATGAACTTTTCGATGGCAACAAACAAGAACTCGAAGCCCCCAGTAGCATGAGGGAGGGGGTCAATGATGTCGAGCCCCAGACCAAGAATGGCTAGTAGAGCGGTACAGTTTGAAGGGCTTGTGCTGGTTGGTGTATCTTCTTGGCCTAGTATTGGATGCTTCACACATTGTCACCACCGCCAAGGCATCTTGAAGGGTTGTGGGCCAGTAGAAGCCTTGCCGGAATGCCTTCTCGACAAGAGCTCATGATCCTAAGTGGGAGCCACAAATTCCTTCGTGTATCTCTTCCAACACCCGTTGTCCTTCCTCCCGGGTGATGCACCTCAATTTAACCCTCTTGGGTCTTCGCCTGTACACATCATTACCCACGAACTGGTATATGCTTGACCGCCGAGCAACTCTTTCGGATTCCTCTTTCTCTTCGGGGATGTCTCCTATCTGGATGTATTGGAAAATCTACTGCGCGCATGCCGAAGCCCGGGGCTCGATGACAAGGACTAAATGTGTCTCTTTCTTCGCAAGAGTGCTAGCTTCGACGACGAGTACTGCTTGCCCTATCGGAGCTTGGCGCTCACCGTCGAGCGCTTCGTCGTCCCCAGCAACCTTCTTGGCGGCCACGGGTGGCTGTGTGATACGTCTCCAACGTATCTATAATTTTTGATGGTTTCATGCTATTATCTTGTCAAACTTTGGATGTTTTGCATGCCTTTTATATATTTTTTGGGACTAACTTATTATCTCAGTGCCAAGTGCCAATTCCTGTTTTTTCATGTTTTTGACCCCTTTTAGAGGAGAATTTGAAACGGAGTCCAAATGGAATAAAATCCCCGTAAAGATTTTTTCCGTAATGATAGAAGATCAGGAGACTTGAGAGCCAAGGCAGGGGGTCCCTAGGGGCCCCACAAGCCCCCACCCCGTGGACAGGGGGAAGCCATGCCCCTCAGGCTTGTGGGCCCGCTGGACCTCTTGTGCCCTAGGTTTTGCGCCTATATATCCCCAAAAATTCCACAAAAAATCAAGAGATCATCGAAAGTACTTTTCGCAGCCGCAAGCTTCTATCTCCCCAAAATCCCATCTGGGGCACGTTCCGGTGCCCTGCCGAAGGGGGGATTCGGATACGTAGGGCTTCTTCATCAACACCATGACCTCTCTGATGATGCGTGAGTAGTTCACCATAGACCTACGGGTCCATAGCTAGTAACTAGATGGCTTATTCTCTCTCTTGGATCTTCATTACAAAGTTCGCCATGATCTTCATGGAGATCTATCCGATGTAATCTTCTTTTGCGGTGTGTTTGTCGAGATCCGATGAATTGTGGATTTATGATCAGATTATCTATGAATCTTATTTGAGTTTCTCCTGATCTCTCTTATGCATGATTTCATATCCTTGTAATTCTCTTCGAGTTGCGGGTTTTTTCTAGCCAACTAGATCTATGATTCTTGCAATGGGAGAAGTGCTTCGTTTTAGGTTCATACCGTGCGGTGACCTCACCCAGTGACAGAAGGGGTAGCGAGGCACGTATCGTGTTGTTGCCGTCAAGGTTAAAAAGATGGGGTTTTCATCATTGGTTTGAGATTATCCCTCTACATCATGTCATCTTGCTTAAGGCGTTACTCTGTTCGTCATGAACTCAATACACTAGATGCATGCTGGATAGCGGTCGATGTGTGGAGTAATAGTAGTAGATGCAGAAAGTATCGGTCTACTTGTCTCGGACGTGATGCCTATATGTATGATCATTGCCTTAGATATCGTCATGACTTTGCGCGATTCTATCAATTGCTCGACAGTAATTTGTTCACCCACCATAATACTTGCTATTTTGAGAGAAGCCTCTAGTGAACACTATGGCCCCCAGGGTCTACTCCACACCATATTTTCAGCCTTACACTTTTTACTTCGTTGCACTTTCTGCCTTCAGATATGACTTTGCAAACAATCTTGAAGGGATTGACAACCCCTTTAAAGCGTTGGGTGCAAGCTCTTTTGTGTTTGCGCAGGTACTCTGGACTTGAGGAGATTCTCCTACTGGATTGATACCTTGGTTCTCAATCTGAGGGAAATACTTACTGCTCCTGTGCTGCATCACCCTTTCCTCTTCAAGGGAAAAACCAACGCAAGCTCAAGAGACGATAGAAGGATCTCTGGCACCACTGCCGGGGAAGGACTTTTGTTGACGTAGCAGAAGGATTTCTGACGCCGTTGCCAGGGAGGATCAAGTCAAGAACTCGTCCAAGTAAGTGTCGCAAACTCATCTCTTGCATTTACTTTGTTTGCCAATTGCCTTTTTCGTTTGCTTTTTCGTTCGCCCTTTTTCTCGCTTGCTCTTTTTTCGCTTGTGTGCTTGCTTGCTTGCCGAAGTCGCCATGAATGGAAACACCAAACTTTGTGACTTCTCGAATACTAATAATAATGATTTTATTAGTACTCTGATTGCTCCTGCCACTAGTGCGGAGTCATACGAAATCAATGCCGCTTTGCTGAATCTTGTTATGAAAGAGCAATTCTCCGGCCTTCCTATTGAAGATGCCGCATCCCATCTCAATACCTTCATTGAGCTTTGCGATATGCAAAAGAAGAAAGATGTGGATAACGACGTGATTAAATTGAACCTTTTTCCTTTCTCGTTGCGAGATCACGCAAAAACTTGGTTTTCTTCTTTGCCCAAAAATAGTATCGATTCTTTGGATAAGTGCAAAGATTCTTATATATCCAAGTATTTTCCGCCGGCTAAGATTATCTCTCTCTGTAATGATATCATGAATTTCAAGCAACTTGATCATGAACATGTTGCACAATCTTGGGAGAGAATGAAATTAATGATTAGAAATTGTCCCGCTCATGGCTTGAGTCTTTGGATGATTATACAAATCTTTTACGCTGGCTTGAATTTTGCTTCTAGAAATATCTTGGACTCCGCCTCAGGTGGAACGCTCATGGAAATCACGTTAGGGGAGGCCACAAAGCTCCTAGACAATATCATGACGAACTACTCTCAGTGGCACACTGAAAGGTCACCTACTAGTAAGAAGGTACACGCTATAGAAGAAATTAACTCGTTGAGTGCTAAGATGGACGAGTTAATGAACTTGGTTGCTAGTAGAAGTGCTCCTTTGGATCCTAATGATATGCCCTTGTCTTCTTTGATTGAGAGTAGCAACGCTAGCTTCGACGTTAATTTTGTTGGTAGGAATAACTTTGGCAACAATAATGCTTTTAGAGGAAACTATGTTCCTAGGCCTTTTCCTAGTAACTCCTATAATAACTTTGGAAACTCCTACAACAATACTCATGGAAATTACAACAGATTACCCTCTGATCTAGAGAGTAACATCAAAGAGTTCATCAACTCTCAAAATATTTTCAATGCGTCCATAGAGGAAAAGCTACTCAAAATTGACGATTTGGCTAAGAGTGTTGATAGAATGTCTAGTGATGTTGATGCTTTGAAAGTTAGATGTGCTCCTCCCAAAATCAACATGGATGAAACTTTGATAGCTATGCGTGTTTCCATGATTGAGAGCCAAGAAAGAACCGCCCAAATTCGTGCTAGACATGAATGGCTTAAAAAGGCGTGTTCTCGTGATGAGAATCACGAAGATCTTAAAGTGCTTGGTGTGACTCCCATTGAATCTTTGTTTTATTGTGTCAAACCTAATGATTATGGGGCTGAATATGAATCCACTTTGGTTGAGAAGTGCCCCAATGATTCGGAGTCCATCTATCTTGATGCTAAAAACATTAAAAGTGGAGTAGAAGATGTTAAAACTTTGAGGAGTAATCAAATTACTACCGTGAATTTCAAGGAATTCAATTATGATAGTTTCTCCTTGATTGAATGCATTTCTTTGATGCAATCCATGTTAAACTCTCCACACATTTATAGCCAAAACAAGGCCTTTACCGATCATATCGTCGAAGCTATGATAAAATCTCTTGAAGAGAAACTTGAATTGGAAGTCCCTATCCCTAGAAAGCTTCATGATGAGTGGGAACCTACCATAAAAATCAAAATCAAAAACTATGAATGCAATGCTTTGTGTGATTTGGGTGCTAGTGTTTCCGCGATTCCAAAGTCTTTATGTGATGTTCTGGGTTTTAATGAGATTGATTAGTGTTCTCTTAATTTGCATCTTGCTGATTCTACTGTCAAGAAACACATGGGAAGGATCAATGATGTTCTTATTATTGCAAATAGGAACTATGTACCCGTGGATTTCATTGTGCTTGACATTGATTGAAATCATACAGGCCCTATTATTCTTGGTAGACATGTCCTAAGGACTATCCGTGCTATCATTGATATGAAGGAAGGGAATATTAGATTTCAATTTCCTTTAAGGAAGGGCATGGAACACTTTTCTAGAAAGGAAATAAGATTGCCTTATGAATCCATGATGAGGGTCACTTATGTTTTGAGCACCAAACACGACGATACGTGATTCTATCGCTTTTATGCTTAGCTAACGGCGTTAAACAATAGCGCTTGTTAGGAGGCAACCCAATGAATTTATCTTTTTCTTTCCGTTTTGTTGCATCCACACCATCAGAATTCTATTGTGATTGTGTTTTTTGTGTTTCTTTTTGTGTTTGAGCCAAGCAAAACCTTTATGACTAGTCTTGGTAATGGTTGTTTGATCATGCTGGAAAAAGACAAAAACTTCTCGCTCACGAGATGATTTTTCATTTTTATTCAGAAAGAGCTTTTGTAACATCCCAAATTTCCAATTTGGAATGTTATTGCATTAGAGCATCTTGCATATCATATTTTATTTGCATAATTGCTGATCCTAAAAATTGTAAGCAACTCAAGGACCCTTGGAGAGAGTTGGGAATTTATTTATTTTCATATTGCGATTTTCTCAAATAATGAAAAGAGGATCATTGGTTTTAAGTATTTTTCTCTTGAAATATTTCATATATAAAAATATGAGAGAAGGGATAAAATGACTTTCCCAAATTTTAGAAATATTTGAGAGGAAATATTAAAGCCAAATAAAAAAATGGATTTTATTTGCTATTTTATTGGATTTACGAAAATACGCGTTTTTCAAAATATTATTTCGGCCTTTTAAAAATGTCCACGTTGTAGAGCTCATTTTTAGGAGTCCGGCAAAATTTGTTTCATCGAAATCGGAGTTCGTATGGACTTCCGTTTTAATTTTCTATCTCGTCCGATTTAAAAAAATGAACCGAACCCGGAGGCCTATATAAGCCGCACCCTTGCGCACAAACCCTAGCCACCGCCCGCCGTCGCCGCCGCTCTCCGCCACTCGCCGGAGCACGCCACCCGTGGTAGAAATAAATATTATATATATATATATATGACAAATTTTATGTATCACCGGTGGTAGTTACCACCACTTGCGTTTTGTATGTTGTATGAAGTATGTATCAAATTGGAGAGTATCTATGCGTAGTATGTAGTATATAATCATGTTTAGGTAATATATATACTGTTTTTTTGGTAGTATGTATCATATTTTGTGTATGCTCTTTTTTACATACAAATATATATGTATTTCACAAATATAATAAAAACTATGGGTCAACTTGTAATTTTTTCATGTAACTCACTTTGAAAAATCTTGTATACAGTATATAAACATAATTAAAATGATAAATTAGTATATATACTCCCGCATGGTAGTATGTTGAACATGTGGGGTAACTACCCTTCGGTGGTAGGATGTATTTTTCCTATATATATATATATATATATCAGATTTTTTTTGGTTTATTTAATTAACGGACGTTCGTCCGTACGTTCGTTTTAACGAACACTGTTTCTTAATTAAATTCAGACGACCAACGTTCGTTCATCCGTCTGTTCGACATATTTATTTTTGGGGATTTTTCCACGATTAATTTCGATCGCGATTCCTGATCCGAATTTCGTTTTAGTATAACTTTTTGCTCGTTTATCGGAATCAGGTGATTCAAATGCCCAGATTTTCGTCACTAAAATCTCTTTCCGATTATTCCACTTGCACAAGATTTTGATAAATTAAATTTTGACTTTAGTCCAGATTAGTAAACGAATCTCGTTTCTTTCGCAGTTTGAGTTTCGTTGATCCGTTTGATTTGATTCTTTTTGCAAACGGGAGTTCTTTACTTGAACTTTCTGGTTAGATCTTATTTGATTTTACCCGTGCATCTATATTGTTGCTTATGTGTGCTATTGTTTGTTGCGATAGAATACCCGGATTGTGAAGCGTGCTACTGTGAGTCCCTGGGTTTTGCGGATCATCAGCAAGACAAGTAACACTTTGACCATATCCCTTATTACCCCGTTTTTATTGCATTAGATCCACCCTCACACATTGCATGGTTAGGATCTAATTAACATGTGGGTATTGGGAAGTAGATAAAGAGGTAGAACCTATTACCTGTTTACTATCAAACTTTTGGGAGTTACTTCTACGTTATGCTATTATTGCTTTGCTATGCTCGTATACGTTATTGGGTGAGTGATTCCATGACAGATGTGAGTATTGTTAATTAAAGGTTAACTTAAGGTGGCTACTTAAATACACATCTGGTTGGATTGCTTGAGGCACCCCGAAATCCCCAGTGGCTGTCAGGATATCCCGGGGGAACCGTGTGATCATCCTAAGGTCCACCACCCAGCTTCAAAGGGATCATAAGACTATTCATACCTGAAACTTACGTGTGCAGCCGCAAGCTATTATGGGTTCTAGCAAAGTTGAGTAAGTTGTGTGAAGCTCTCGAAGTGGTAGACTAGCAGATGTAGAGGGTATAAGTGGTACGGTCTACCCAGAAGTAGAGAGTTAATGCTTTACAAAGATTGTGTCTCAATTCTCTGACCATGAATGTATTTCGAGTCTTGTGGGAAAAGTGCACAACCTCTGCAGAGTGTACAAACTAATCATGATTAGCCGTATCCCCGGTTATGGACATCTTGAGTATCTGGTTCTTGGATTTTCATGTGTATCCCAACACTCTAAATTAATTTGCGGGTTAATGATGATTATTTTGGGTTTGAATTGGAGTACCCTTCTCATTGTTTAATAACTAACAACGTAGTTAAATAAACTTTGTTCCACTAATATAGGAAGAAATTTGGCTTTATGCAAAACTTTTAACCATAGAGCTTTCCACCATCCAAATATGCATGTAGATATAGCTTTTATTTCTGTTCACTCTCTATGTGTTACCTTGCCAGCGTATTCCATGTGCTGACCCGTTTCGGGCTGCAACGTTCATGTTGCAGACTTTTCAGATATCGAGTAAGCGCCATAGGTCGTTGTTTTGCACTCAGTTATGCCGTTGGAGTTGATGGACCTACTTTATCTTCCAAGCCTTCCGCTCTTATCATATTTAGATGGCCTTAGGCCATATTATTGTAATAAGTTTTCTTTGAGACATTCGATGTAATAAGTGTGTGATTGCTACTCTGTTATAATATCCATCGAAGTACTGTGTGTGTCAGCATACCGATCCAGGGATGACACAGATGCATAGAGACTGGACTGCTTGAGGTCTGGTCGCTACAGAGGTGGTATCAGAGCACACGTTGACTGTAGGACACGACCACTAAGCTAAAACCATAGGTCACTCCTATATTCTCATTTTCTGACTCCTCTCCCCTTTCAAATATATAGGATGGTGGATAAAAGGAGCAAGTTTACTCAACCGGATGAGGACACACCTTTTGGAAGACACTTGAAGGAAGCCACTAAGTACCTGAACATCGGACAACCAAGCTTCACCGGGACCTTCATCGCCACCCTACCAGAAGAGGAGCATTGGAAAATTCGAGTTCAAGTTCCAGGAAGGACGTTCATGCCAGTCACTAAGCCCATAGAGTTTTCCTTTAATGCACCAACCTGGGGCATAGGAAAGAGCATGGCAGCCCAAATTACCATGGGACGCATTGGAGAAGTTTATCACCAGGATCTCGAAGATACTATCTACCAGATTTGTGGACGTCGAGATGACCAGAGTGAGATAGTCATCACCACGAGGGACAGATCCATTGCCTCTTACATCCAGGAATTGAACCAGCACATTCGACTCTAAGAGAATCAGATGTATGAGAGCATGGATACTTTATAGAAGGCAATGACGAGGATCAAGGAGCTGGAGGAAGAACTCAAGTCTACACGAGATGGCTACGAGGAGGAGATGACGACACTTATGGAGAAGAATGACGATTTGATTAAGATGCTAGAAGTCTTCATGATGGAGCCCACGATAGGAGGAGATGAAGATGTTCCCCCTAGCCCAAAGAGCTTCATCATCAACGACGACACCGACTCCGACCCTGATGAAAAAGATGATGACTACGTTAATGAAGCTGGAGCAGATATCATGGAGTCTTCCGCCGATCAAAACTTCTAGTCGACCACCATATCGGTAGCAGTATTTCCCCATGTAAATATTAGTTGAGCACTTATGTGAACGTTATATAGATCCTTTGTATGCTCTTGTTTGAAATTGATTGAGTGATATGATTGTGTTTGTCTCATGAGCATATGGGTAGTCTTTTCTCTTTAAACCTCACTCTATTCTATTTTCTCATCTTTTCTAAACCCCTCAGATGGCACCTCCGAGACGTGAACCCGAATTTGCTTTCCCGCCAGAGATCACCCAATTGATCCATCAGCAGAATGCCCTGACGCAGATCCTAGTCCAGAATCAGAATCAAGGGAACAACAACAACAACCCTCCGCCACCACCACCACCTGTTGATCACTTAGCCCGTTTCTTAAGGTTAAATCCGCCGGTGTTCTCTAGTAGCACCGAGCCGATTGTTGCAGATGATTGGCTCCGCAGGATTGGAAGGGAGTTAACCACTATAGGATGCTCAGATGCGGAAAGAGTGTGTTTTTCCGCACATTAGCTAGATGGACCTGCAGCATCATGGTGGGAGAATTTCACAGCCACTTACCCCGTTGACACTGTCACATGGGAGTAGTTTCAGCAAGCTTTTCGCAGCGCCCATGTTTCAGCATGAGCTATGGCCATGAAGAAGTGTGAGTTTCGCAACTTACGCCAAGGAGGGCGCCCAATTGGCCAATATGTGGAGGAATTTAGCAAGCTAGCACGTTATGCCCCTGATGACATTGCTACAGATGCCGCTAAACAAGAGAAGTTCCTGGAAGGACTAAATGATGAGCTGAGCATGCAGTTGATGGTGGCAACCTTCAACAACTACCAGGAGTTGGTAGACAAAGCTCTCATGATTGAAGGGATGCAGCAGCAGATTGACAATCGCAAGAGAAAGTATGGACAAGGGAGGTTCAATTCTGGAGCTCAGCAGAAGCCCCGTTTTACCCCGAACTCGGGAGGGCACATTCACCACAACCATGGGGGAAATTATTCCCATGGAGGGGGTTCGCATAATCATAGTGGCCCCAGGAATGCGAATGGTAATGGACGAAGCAATGGACAGAACTATTCCACCCCAGCAACGCCCGCCAAGAAGGATCTAAGTCACATTACTTGTTTCAAGTGCGCGAAGAAGGGACATTACGCCACCGAGTGTCCCGAAGCAAAGAATGGGAATGGCAATGACAGATCTGGGAAGAAGCCCAACCCCTTCAACAAGGGACAAGTGAACCACGTTAGCGTGGAGGAGGTTTAAGCACAACCTGATGCAGTAGTAGGTAAGTTTCTGGTTAAGTCATTTACTGCAGTTGTTCTTTTCGATACTGGTGCATCACATTCATACATATCAAGGGGATTTGTGGATAAGTATAACCTGCCAACCCAAGCCCTTAGGTGACCCATGTTAGTAACCTCGCCAGGAGCAGAATATATGGCTAGCCTAAGGTGTGATCGGATACCTTTAAGGATGGGTAATTACGTGTTTCCCTCAGACCTAATAGTATTGGAGTCACAAGGACTGGATGTAATATTAGGTATGGAATGGTTATCGAAGTATGGAGGGATCATTGACTGCGCCAGTAAGTCGATTTTACTCACCACCCCGGAAGGAAGAAGGATTAAATATGTATCCCAGCATATACTGAAGAGGACTCTAGTAAATTCCTTATCAGGAGTTGTACAGGAGGAAATACCAGTGGTGAAGGATTTCCCTGATGTATTTCCAGAGGAGTTGCGAGGCATGCCACCGGACAAAGACATTGAGTTTTTGATTGAGCTTTTGCCAGGCACAGGACCAATATCCAAGAGACCATATCGGATGCCTGCAAAGGATTTGGAAGAAATTAAGAAGCATATTAAGGAGTTACTGGATAAAGGCTATATTCGCCCAAGTTCGCCACCTTGGGGATCACCAGTACTTCTAGTGGAGAAGAAGGATGGATCATTGAGGATGGTTGTTGATTATCGCGGGCTGAATGAAGTGACCATGAAGAACAAGTATCCACTGCCGATAATCAATGATTTGTTTGATCATTTGCAAGGAGCTAAGGTATTTTCCAAGATCGATCTGCGATCAGGATACCACCAGCTGAAGATTCGAGAGCAGGATATACCTAAAACAGCTTTTACCACGAGGTATGGGCTATATGAGTATACTGTTATGTCATTTGGTCTGACCAATGCACCTGCCTATTTCATGAACATGATGAACAAGGTATTTATGGAGTTCTTGGACAAGTTCGTCGTGGTGTTCATTGATGATATTCTGGTCTTCTCGAAGAATGAAGAGGAGCATGAAGAGCATTTGCGTTTGGTACTTGAGAAACTAAGAGAACATCAGTTATATGCCAAGTTCAGCAAGTGTGAATTTTGGTTGAAGGAAGTTGGTTTCCTCGGACACGTTATATCCGGAGAAGGAATAGCAGTAGACCCCGCCAAAGTTGACACTGTGACAACCTGGGAATCCCCCACAACAGTTGGAGAGATCCGGAGTTTTCTTGGACTCGCAGGATACTACCGGAGGTTCATTGAGAATTTCTCAAAGATTGCAAAGCCCATGACGGAGTTGCTGAAGAAAGACACCAAGTTCAATTGGACTGAGGAATGTGAAGCCAGTTTCCAGGAGTTGAAGAAACGCTTGGTTACAGCCCCAGTGTTGATTCTTCCAGATCAACACAAGGATTATCAAGTGTATTGCGACGCTTCTCGTCGAGGACTCGGAGCAGTGCTGATGCAGGAGGGAAGAGTTGTTTTGTATGCTTCACGACAACTTAAACCCCATGAGTTGAACTATGCTACTCACGATCTGGAGTTAGCAGCCGTAGTGCATGCACTGAAGACGTGGAGACACTTTCTCATTGGAAACCTTTGTGAAGTATACACGGATCACAAGAGTTTGAAGTATATCTTCATTCAGAAGGAGTTGAATCTCACACAAAGGAGATGGTTGGAACTCATCAAGGATTATGATATGAGATTGCACTATCATCTCGGAAAGGCAAATGTAGTAGCCGATGCATTAAGCCGCAAGAGTCATGTCAATACACTCATAGCCAAAGGATTGCCCGAGAAGTTGGCCGAAGATCTTCGCGAGCTATGCTTGGAGATAGTTCCGAAGGGTTATGTAGCAGCATTGGAAATTCAGTCTACCCTGATGAGTAAGATTAGAGAAGCTCAGAAGTCTGACACAGAGGTTTTCGAGATAAAGGAAAGAATGAGCAAGGGAAAGGCCAAAGGATTTCGTGAGGATGAGCACGATACCTTATGGTTTGAGGATCGCGTATATGTACCCAATGACCCTGAGATCAGGAAGTTGATTCAGCAGGAGGCACATGATTCGCCGTATTCGATTCACCTAGGAAATACCAAGATGTATCTGGATTTGAAAGACAGTTTCTGGTAGACTGGAATGAAGAAGGATATTGCGGAGTGTGTGGCAGTTTGTGATGTTTGTCACAGAGTGAAGGCAGAGCATCAGAAGCCAGCAAGATTGCTACAGCCATTGCTGATACCCGAATGGAAGTGGGACAAGCTCGGCATGGATTTCATCACGGGATTACCCCAAACGCGTTCAGGCTATGACTCGATTTGGGTTGTAGTCAACTGTTTGACGAAGGTAGCTCATTTCATCCCAGTAAAGACTACTTACAACAGTGCTAAGTTGGCAAAGATATACATGATCAGGATCGTATGTGTGCATAGAGTTCCGAGAACCATTGTATCAGACAGAGGAACCCAGTTTACCTCAAAGTTCTGGAATCAGTTGCACGAAACTTTGGGAACCAGGCTAGAGTTCAGTACAACCTTTCATCCACACACAGATGGACAGACCGAGAGAGTCAACCAGATTCTGGAGGACATGCTGAGAGCTTGTGCACTAGATTATGGATCTTGTTGGGACGACAATTTGCCGTACGCAGAGTTCTCCTACAACAACAGCTATCAAGCCAGTTTAAAGATGGCCTCTTTCGAAGCTTTGTACGGGAGAAGGTGCATGACACCGTTGTTATGGGACGAAGTTGGAGACCATCAGCTGTTCGGACCAAATTTGATTAAGGAATCCGAAGAAAAGGTTAAGTTGATTCGTGATAGACTGAAGGTAGCCCAGTCCAGACAGAAGAGCTATGCAGATTCAAAACGCAAGGAGACAGTTCATGAAGTCGGAGACAGAGTTTATCTTCGCGTGTCCCCACTTGGAGGAGTTAAGCGTTTTGGAGTTAAAGGAAAATTAGCACCACGTTTTGTGGGACCATACAAAGTTTTGGAACGTATGGGAGAAGTTGCTTACAAGTTGGAATTGCTGGAAGGATTGCCGGGAGTTCACGATGTGTTCTATGTTTCCAGTTGAAATAGTGCCACGCAGAGATGGCCGATGTTCCACTAAGAGATACAGTACCACTGGAAGCAATTCAGTTGGATAGTGATTTGACCTACGAGGAGAAACCAGAGAAGATTCTCGAGTATGCCAGCCGAGTCACACGCAGCAACGTTATCAAGTTCTGCAAAGTTCAATGGAGCCACCATACCGAGGAAGAAGCCACCTGGGAACGAGAGGAGGATCTACGGAAAGATCACTCGCGCCTATTTTCTAGCCAACCCGAATCTCGAGGGCGAGATTCATCTTAAGGGGGTTGGTTTGTAACATCCCAAATTTCCAATTTGGAATGTTATTGCATTAGAGCATCTTGCATATCATATTTTATTTGCATAATTGCTGATCCTAAAACTTCTAAGCAACTCAAGGACCCTTGGAGAGAGTTGGGAATTTATTTATTTTCATATTGGGATTTTCTCAAATAATGAAAAGAGGATCATTGGTTTTAAGTATTTTTCTCTTCAAATATTTCATATATAAAAATATGAGAGAGGGGATAAAATGACTTTCCCAAATTTTAGAAATATTTGAGAGGAAATATTAACGCCAAATAATAAAAAAAATTGGATTTTATTTGCTATTTTATTGGATTCACGAAAATACGCGTTTTCCAAAATATTATTTCGGCCTTTTAAAAATGTCCACGTTGTAGAGCTCATTTGTAGGAGTCCGGCAAAATTTGTTTCATCAAAATCGGAGTTCGTATGGACTTCCGTTTTAATTTTCTATCTCGTCCGATTTCAAAAAAACGAACCGACCCCGGAGGCCTACATAAGTCGCCCGCCCCCCTGCACACAAACCCTAGCCGCCGCCCGCCGCCGCCACCGCTCGCCGTCGCTCGCCGCCACTCTCCGGAGCACGCCGCCCGAGGTATATATATATATATATATATATATATATATATATATATATATATATATATATTTGGTTTATTTAATTAACGGACGTTCACGACGAACGTTCGTTCGTTCGTCTGTTCGACAGATTTATTTTCGGGGATTTTTCCGCGATTAATTTCGATCGCGATTCCTGATCCGAATTTCGTTTTGGTATAACTTTTCGCTCGTTTATCGGAATGAGGTGATTCAAACGCCCAGATTTTTGTCACGAAAATATCTTTCCGATTAATCCTGTTGCACAAGATTTTTATAAATAAAGTTTTGACTTTAGTCCAGATTAGTTAACGAATCTCGTTTCTTTCACAGTTTGAGTTTCATTGATCCGTTTGATTTGATTCTTTTTGCATACCGGAGTTCTTTACTTGAAATTTATGGTTAGATCTTATTTGATTTTACCCGTGCATCTATATTTTTGCCTATGTGTGCTATTGTTTGTTGCGATACAATACCCGGATTGTGAAGCGTGCTACTACGAGTCCCTAGGTTTTGTGGATCATGAGCAAGGCAAGTAACACTTTGATCATATCCCTTATTAGCCCGTTTTTATTGCATTAGATCCACCCTCACACATTGCATGGTTAGGATCTAATTAACATGTGGGTATTGGGAAGTAAATACAGAGGTAGAACCTATTACCTGTTTACTATCAAACTTTTGGGAGTTACTTCTACGTTATGCTATTATTGTTTTGCTATGCTCGTAGACGTTAGTGGGTGAGTGATTCCATGACAGATGTGAGTATTTTTAATTAAAGGTTAACTTAAGGTGGCTACTTAAATACACATCTGGGTTGATTACTTAAGGCACCCTGGAATCCTAGTGGTTGTCAGGATATCGCGGGGGAACCGTGTGATCATCCTAAGGTCCTCCACCCAGCTTCAAAGGGATCATAAGACTATTCATACCTAAAACTTACGTGTGCAGCCGCAAGCTATTATGGGCTCTAGCATAGTTGAGTAAGTTGTGTGAAGCTCTCGAAGTGGTAGACTAGCAGATGTAGATGGTATAGGTGGTACGGTCTACCCAGAAGTAGAGAGTAAATGCTTCAGAAAGGTTGTGTCTCGAATCTCCGACCATGGATGTATTTCGAGTCTTGTGGGAAAAGTGCACAACCTTTTCAGAGTGTACAAACTAATCATGATTAGTCGTGTCCCCGGTTATGGACATCTTGAGTATCTGGTTCTTGGATTTTCATGTGTATCTCAACACTCTAAATTAATTTGCGGGTTAATGATGATTATTTTGGGTTTGAGTTGGAGGAACCTTCTCATTGTTTAATAACTAACAACGTAGTTAAATAAACTTTGTTCCACTAATATAGGAAGAAATTTGGCTTTATGCAAAACTTTTAACCATAGAGCTTTCTACCAGCCAAATATGCATGTAGATATAGATTTTATTTATGTTCACTCTCTATGTGTTACCTTGCTAGCATATTCCATGTGCTAACCCGTTTCGGGCTGCAACGTTCATGTTGCAGACTTTTCAGATATCGAGTAAGCACCATAGGTCGTTGTTTTGCACTCAGTTATGCCGTTGGAGTTGATGGACCTACTTTATATTCCGAGCCTTCCGCTGTTATCATATTTAGATGGCCATAGGCCATATTATTGTAATAAGTTTTCTTTGAGACATACGATGTAATAAGTGTGTGATTTCTACTCTGTTATAATATCCATCGAAGTACTGTGCGGGTCAGCATACCGATCGAGGGATGACACAGATGCATAGAGACTGGACTGCTTGAGGTCTGGTCGCTACAACTTTCGAGTTGATTCTTTTCGCTGTTGGTTTATATGCCTTTTGCCCAGGCCGTAGTAAGTTTTTCATATTTTTTGAGGTACCAGAAGTATACGAAGTATACAGATTGCTACAGACTAGTGTGTTTTTGATAGATTCTGTTTTTATTGAGTTGGTTGCTTGTTTTGATGAAACTATGGTTAGTATCGGGGGTACTAGCCATGGAAAAGTGAGAATACAGTAGCCCAACACCAATATACATGGAATTCAAGTTTGCTACAGTACCAAAAGAAGTGGTAGTTTGTTTTCTTGTGCTAATGTTATCACGAGTTTCTGTTTAAGTTCTGTGTTGTGAAGTTTTCAAGTTTTGGGTGGTGTTCTCATGGACAAAGGGATAAGGAGTGGAAAGAGCTCAAGCTTGGGGATGCCCAAGGCATCCCAAGCCAAATTCAAGGACACCAAAAAGCCTAAGCTTGGGGATGCCCCGGGAAGGCATCCCCTCTTCCGTCTTCAATCCATCGTAACATTACTTGGAGCTATATTTTTATTCACCACATGATATGTGTTTTGCTTCGAGCGTCTTGTATCTTAGGAGTCTTTTCTTTTTGTTGTGTCACAATCATCCTTGCTGCACACCTTTTTGAGAGAGAGAGACATGCACTCATCGTGATTTTTGCTAGAATGCTCATAGTGCTTCACTTATATCTTTTGAGCTAGATACTTTTGCTCTGTGTGCTTCACTTATCTTTTAGAGCACGGCGGTCTGTGACTTGGTAGTTGGCTTATGCTATGAAAGTAGTCCCGAATATGATAGGTACCCAAAGATGATGCAAAAACCTCCATCTTCATGTGCATTGAGTAGAAAGAGAAGTCTTGATTCCTCTCAATTAGTTTTGAGACGTGGATTTGGTAATATTAAGAGCTATGTTAGTAGGGTGTTGTGAATCTAGAAATACTTGTGTTGAAGTTAGTGATTCCTGTAGCATGCACGTACGGTGAACCGCTATGTTAGGAAGTCGGAGCATAATTGATCTATTGATTGTCATCCTTTGAGTTGAGGTCGGGATCGCGCGATGGTTAACACCTACCAACCCTTCCCCTAGGAGTATGCATTTAGCACTTTGTTTCGATTACTAATAAAAACTTTCGCAACAAGTATGTGAGTTCTTCATGACTAATGTGAGTCCATGGTATAGATGCACTTTCACCTTCCACCATTGCTAGCCTCTCTAGTGTCGCGCAATTCTCGCCAGTGCACGAACCCACCATATGCCTTCCTCAAAACAGCCACCATACCTACCTACTATGGCATTTTCATAGCCATTCCGAGATATATTGCCATGCAACTCCCAATGTTACATATCATGACTTGTGTCGTCACTCTCATATAGCCATTGCATGATCATAAGATAGCTAGCGAGATGTTTCAACGTCATACGCCATGCTAGATCGTTGCACATCCCGGTACACTGCTGGAGGCATTTCCTACAGAGTCATCATCATTTTGAGCTTTGAGCTGTGAGTAAATAAAAGTGTGATGATCATCATTATTAGAGCATTGTCCCATGTGAGGAAATAAAAAAAAGAGCCCAAAGAGCCCAAAAAAAGAGAAAAAAAAGAGGCCTAAGAACCCAAATGAAAAAAAGAGAGAAAAAGAGAGAAGGGACAATGCTACTATCTTTTTCCACACTTGTGCTTCATAATAGCACCATGTTCTTCATGATTGAGAGCTTCTTGCTTTGTCACTACCATATGCTAGTGGGAATCTTCATTATATAACTTGGCTTGTATATTCCAATCATGGGCTTCCTCAAAATTGCCCTAGGTCTTCGTGAGCAAGCAAGTTGGATGCATACCCACTAGTTTTCCTTTTGAGCTTTCACATACTTATAGCTCTAGTGCATATCTTGTATGGCAATCCCTACTCATTCACATCGATATATATTAATGGGCATCTCCATAGCCTTTTGATACGCCGAGTCAATGTGACCATCTCCTCCTTTTTTGTCTCACAACCACCACCACACTATATTCCACCTATAGTGCTATATCCATGGCTCACACTCATGCATTGCGTGATAGATATAAAAAGTTTGAGAAAGTAAGAGTGTGAAAACAATTACTTGGCCAATACCGGGGTTGTGCATGATTTACATTAGTTGTGTGAGGATGATGGAGCATAGCCAGACTATATGACTTTGTAGGGATAACTTTCCTTGGCCTTGTTATTTTGAATGTTCATGATTACTTTGCTAGTTTGCTTGAAGTATTATTGTTTTTTATGTCGATAGAAAACTATTGTTTCGAATCTTACGGATCTGAACATTCATGTCATGTGAAAGAAGTTACAAATGACAACTATGCTAGGTAGCATTCCACATCAAAAATTCATTCTTTATCACTTCCCTACTCGAGGACGAGCAGGAGTTAAGCTTGGGGATGCTTGATATGTCTCCAACGTATCTATAATTTTTGATGGTTTCATGCTATTATCTTGTCAAACTTTGGATGTTTTGCATGCCTTTTATATATTTTTTGGGACTAACTTATTAACTCAGTGCCAAGTGCCAGTTCCTGTTTTTTCCATGTTTTTGACCCCTTTCAGAGGAGAATTTGAAACGGAGTCCAAACGGAATAAAATACCCAAAAAGATTTTTTCCGTAACGGAAGAAGATCAAGAGACTTGAGAGCCAAGGCAGGGGGTCCCCAGGGACCCCACAAGCCCCCACCCCGCGGCCAGGGAGGGAGGCCGCCGGCCCTCAGGCTTGTGGGTCCCATGGACCTCCTCTTTCCTAGGTTTTGCGCCTATATATCCCCAAAAATTCCACAAAAAATCAAGAGATCATCGAAAGTACTTTTCCGTCGCCGCAAGCTTCTGTCTCCGCAAGATCCCATCTGGGGCACGTTCTGGTGCCCTGCCGAAGGGGGGATTCGGATACGGAGGGCTTCTTCATCAACACCATGACATCTCCGATGATGCGTGAGTAGTTCACCATAAACCTACGGGTCCATAGCTAGTAACTAGATGGCTTCTTCTCTCTCTTGGACCTTCAATACGAAGTTCTCCATGATCTTCATGGAGATCTATCCGATGTAATCTTCTTTTGCGGTGTGTTTGTCGAGATCCGATGAATTTTGGATTTATGATCAGATTATCTATGAATGATCTCTCTTATGCATGATTTCATATCCTTGAAATTCTCTTCGAGTTGTGGGTTTTGTCTGGCCAACTAGATCTACGATTCTTGCAATGGGAGAAGTGCTTGGTTTTGGGTTCATACCATGCGGTGACCTCACCCAGTGATAGAAGGGGTAGCGAGGCACGTATCGTGTTGTTGCCATCAAGGGTAGAAAGATGGGGTTTTCATCATTGGTTTGAGATTATCCCTCTACATCATGTCATCTTGCTTAAGGCGTTACTCTGTTCGTCATGAACTCAATACACTAGATCCATGCTGGATAGCGGTCGATATGTGGAGTAATAGTAGTAGATGCAGAAAGTATCGGTCTACTTGTCTCGGACGTGATGCCTATATGTATGATCATTGCCTTAGATATCGTCATGACTTTGCGCGGTTCTATCAATTGCTCGACAGTAATTTGTTCACCCACCGCAATACTTGCCTCTAGTGAACACTATGGCCCCCAGGGTCTACTCCACACCATATTTTCAGCCTTACACTTTTTACTTCGTTGCACTTTCTGCCTTCAGATCTGACTTTGCCAACAATCCTGAAGGGATTGACAACCCCTTTAAAGCGTTGGGTGCAAGCTCTTTTGTGTTTGCGTAGGTACTCTGGAATTGACAAGATTCTCCTACTCGATTGATACCTTGGTTCTCAAACTGAGGGAAATACTTACTGCTCCTGTGTTGCATCACCCTTTCCTCTTCAAGGGAAAAACCAACGCAAGCTCAAGAGACGACAGAAGGATCTCTGGCACCACTGCTCGGGAAGGACTTTTGTTGACGTAGCACTGTGCCAGAAAATTATCGCTGAAGTTGATCTTCCTCTTCTTAGCCTATCATCCTCACATGGTAATTGATGGCAGAGTGAGTCGAAGCATGAAGGTGTGTGGTTCCACCCGCGACTTGTGAGCTGCTTGCTTTGACACGTCATCAGCGATGATGTTCTCTGTCCTTGGTACGTGTTCCATCTCTAGTCTGTCGGAGCATTCCTCCAACTTTATCACTTCATCCACATACTCCTTGTTGAGTTGATGCACTACCAGTTGTGAGTCCCCTCAGACTGTTTGCTTTTTGATCCCCAGTTCTGATGCTACCCGTAGACCGACAAGCAAACCCTTGTTGTCATTGGACTCAACTTGCCTGCCAGCATCCTCCCCCAGGCGCCTTCTTCCCTCTTGAGCCTGCTCATCTCTTCACGCATGCGGCGATTGCGCACGTTCATGTGGAACGCAGCAATCACTTCAGCACGGTGGATGTCCGGGATATTGTGTTGCACACGACTGAATCTCTAGATGTATTTCCGAAGGGTATCGCCATCCCGCTAAGGCAAGTCGTCCAGATTGCTGGGCTGCCCTGGGAGCTTGTGGCCCTCATGGTAGGCCCCAACGAACCGGTTGCACACGTCCGCCCTAGAGGAGATGGACCCCTCCGGCAAGTTCATGTGCCAACTTCTCACATTGGGTTTGCGCGCCAATGAGAAGTAGTTGGTGATAACCTTTTCTTCATGTCCCTCGGCAGCCTGCACCGCGATAGTGTTGACGCCGAGGAACTCTGATGGACAGATGTTCCTGGCATAATTGTCTGGCAGCTCTGGTTTGAAGGCGCTGCTGGAAGGCCAGCGGACTTGTCATAGCTCACGGGTGAACGACGGGCATACTACCTGATAAGGTAGGCTACCAGGTGAGGGAGTCCTGGACTAAGGGGTCCTCAGATGGCTGGCCCATCTATTAGAGGCCGGCCATATGGGTCGTATTATTGAAAACCGTACTGCATGAAGAATTTGTATTCAAGAAGGAAAGCTCCGAAGTCGGGTGTATCATCCAAGTTTAGTAGTCTAGGTTGGCGCCTCTGCCCCTGGCTCGAGGTTGGTTGTATGTAACCCTAGGGATCCTTGGTGTCTATATATACGAGAGGGTTTCATGTGCATAGGCCAGTTGATTCATCTAGGGTTTTAGCTCATACTATCTCGAGGTAGATCAACTCTATAATCCTCATACACCATCAATATAATCAATGAGGACGTAGGATTTTACCTCCTCAAGAGGGCCCGAACCTGGGTAAATATTGTCTCCTTCAACCCGTGCAACCCATTGATCCAAGGCCCACAGGTCGGGACCCCCTACCTGAGATCTACCAGTTTTGACACCGACATTAGTGCTTTCATTGAGAGTTCCACTATAAGATTGCAGCAAGGACATGTTTGTCCCCTGACAGATGTTCCCATTTGAAGCATCGTTCTGCATGTTGATCCGGCCAGCCACCTTGGCCAGGTCGGAAGCTTGACCCCCGGTCAGGAAGTAAGTATCTGGAGCCTAGAGTTCACCACCGACCCCTGGGGAGATCATTTGTTAACAAGGCTCCTAGCTCCTTTCGAGGAGCCCATGATCCCTGATGCCTTAACTTCGGAAGTCGTGGATCCCACTACCAGGGCGACTTTGACCCTTGGTCTCGCCTAAGAGTCCGACATGGTAGATACGCCCGGATTCGGCTCGATCGAACACATCCCAGGAGCATCCTCGAACGACCCCCGGGCATTGATGCTGCGGGCGATCCCAAACACTAAAATAGTACAGATTCCACCCAGACTCCGTTACTACACGAGTTACTCAATCGGGTCCAATCTATAGGTATCATCAGTGACCAATGATCGAGTCGGGCTCAAACCTGACGATAGGGAAACTCATGCCCCACCGTCATGCATTTGGTCGCTACCATCGAGTGCCCGACTAAAGGCTCCCCACGTCAACTACCATAGTTAAGGACAGTCTACATCCCGGTTACTGAACATCTGGAATCCTCCGATAATCCATAACCCGGATCTCGTCACGAGATCAACTCGGGGCCACGGGCCGACCCTGCACGCGAGCCAAAATTATTGCAGCAGGGTCTCGTCGCAACCACGGACTCTAGGCGTGCCATGCCAAACCCCACTAAAGCATGGGACATAGTAGCCAACTTCTCGGACTCGCGCCTCATGGGAACACAAAAATTTATCCCACCCACCACCTTGCTCGAGCATGGTTCGGGAAAAGTGGAAGAGTTCGGTTTACTGGACTCACACAAGGTTCCCAAAGGCACCTCAGGCGAGGGGAATCAATACACCACTTCTGGGCCAAATTCCTCCTCAACAAGGATAGGGAAGAGGGCCACGGTGAGCAGGAGATGACCGACGCCTTCTGATGTCTACTATGAAACCCTCTTCTTGTAGACGTTGTTGGGCCTCCAAGTGCAACGTTTTGTAGGACAGTAGAAATTTTCCCTCAAGTGGGTGACCTAAGGTTTATCAATCCACAGGAGGCGTCAGATGAAGATGGTCTCTCTCAAGCAACCCTGCAACCAAATAAGAAAGAGTCTCTTGTGTCCCCAACAAACCCAATACAATGGTAAATTGTATAGGTGCACTAGTTCGGCGAAGAGATGGTGATACAAGTGCAATATGGATGGTACATATAGGTTTTTGTAATCTGAAATTACAAAAACATCAAGGTAACTAATAATAAAAGTGAGCACGAACGGTATTGCAATGCGTGGAAACAAGGCCTAGGGTTCATACTTTCACTAGTGAAGTTCTCTCAACAATGATAACATAATTGGATCATATAACTAGCCCTCAACATGCAACAAAGAGTCACTCCAAAGTCACTAATAGCATAGAACAAACGAAGAGATTATTGTCGGGTACGAAACCATCACAAAGTTATTCTTTCTGATCGATCTATTCAAGAGTCCGTAGTAAAATAACATGAAGCTATTCTTTCCGTTCAATCTATCCGAGAGTTCGTACTAGAATAACACCTTAAGACACATATCAACCAAGACCCTAACGTCACCTAGATACTCCATTGTCACCTCAATTATCCGTGGGCATGATTATAATATATGCATCACACAATCTCAGAATTATCTATTCAAACAACACATAGAACTTCAAAGAGTGCCCCAAAGTTTCTACCGGAGAGTCAAAACGTGTGCCAACCCATATGCATAACTTGGCACTGAGTTAATAGGTTAGTCCCAAAAAATATATATAATAGGATATTCATGCATATAAAACATCCAAAGTTGACAAGATAATAGCATGGAATCATCAAATATTATAGATACGTTGGAGACGTATCAAGCATCCCCAAGCTTAACTCCTGCTCGTCCTCGAGTAGGGAAGTGATAAAGACCAAATTTTTGATGTGGAATGCTACCTAACCTATTTTTTCTTTGTAACTTCTTTCTAGTGGCATGAATGTTCAGATTCGTAAGATTCAAAACAATAGTTTACTATTGAAATGAAAACAATAATACTTCAGGCATACTAGCAAAGTGATCATGAACTTTTGAAATAACAAGGCCAAAGAAAGTTATCCCTATAAAATCATATAGTCTGGCTATGCTCTATCATCCCCACACAACGAATTTAAATCATGCACAACCCCGGTATTGGCCAAGTAATTGTTTTCGCACTCTTACTTTCTCAAACTTTTCAACTCTCACGCAATACATGAGCGCGAGCCATGGATATAACACTATAGGTGGAATAGAGTGTGGTGGACGTTGTGTGGCAAAAAGGAGGAGATGGTCACATTGTGAATGAGTAGGGATTATCATGCAACGGATGCATTTAGAGCTATAAGTCTCTGAAAGCTCAAAAGGAGAACTTGTGGTTGTGCACCCAACTTGCTTGATCACGAAGACCTAGGGCAATTTTGAGGAAGCCCATCATTGGAATATAGAAGCCAAGTTGTATAATGAAAATTTCCACTAGTATATAGAAGTGTGAAAACAAGAGACTCTCTATCATGAAGAGCATGGTGCTATTTTGAAGCACAAGTGTAGAAAAAGATAGTAGCATTGTCCCTTCTCTCCTTTTCTCTTTTTTTGTTTGGGCTCTTTGGCCTCTTTTCAATTTTTTTGGTGGGCATATTTGGCCTCTTTTTTTATTCCTCACATGGGACAATGCTCTAATAATTATGATCATCACACTTTTATTTACTTACAACTCGATACTTAGAAGAATGATGACTCTATATGAAAAGCCTCTGGCAGTGTACCGGGATGTGCAACGATCTAGCTTAGCGTATGACATTGAAACATCTCGCTAGCTGTCTTACGATCATGCAATGGCAATATGAAAGTTACGACACATGTCATGAGACAGAACGGTGGAAGTTGCATGGAAATATATCTCGGAATGGCTATGAAAATGCCATAATAGGTAGGTATGGTGGCTGTTTTGATGAAGGTATATGGTGGGTTTGTGCACCGGCGAAAATTGCGCGGCACTAGAGAGACTCGCAATGGTGGAAGGGTGAGAGTGTGTATAATCCATGGAATCACATTAGTCATGAAGAACTCATATACTTATTGCGAAAGTTTTATTAGTAATTGAAACAAAGTGCTAAACGCATACTCCTAGGGGAAGGGTTGGTAGGTGTTAACCATCGCGCGATCCCAACCGCCACACAAAGGATGACAATCAATAAATCAATTATGCTCCGACTTCCTAACATAGAGGTTCACCATACGTGCATCCTACGGGAATAACTAACCTCAACACCAGTATTTCTAGATTCAAAACACCCTACTAACATGACTCAAATATTACCAAATCCATATCTCAAAACTTAATTGTTAGGAATCAAACTTCTCTTACTAATCAATGCACTTGAATATGGAAGTTTTTATTTTATCCTCTTTGGATGCCTATCATATTTAGGACTACTTTCATAGCACACGCCAATTACCAAGTTACTTAGAGAAAGAACTCTCAAAAAGATATAAGTGAAGATCGAGAGTTTTTATTTCTACAAAATATGACACCACCATGCTCTAAAAAGATATAAGTGAAGTACTATAGCAAAAGGCAAACTACTCCAAAAGATATAAGGGAAGCTCAATGGGTAGTTGAATAATTATTTGGCTATGTGAGGACTCTCCCATCTAAGAATTTCATATCCTAAGTACCTTATTCAAACAAAATAAAATGACGCTCCAAGCAAAACACATATCGTATGGTGAATAAAAATATAGCCCCAAGTAATGTTACCGATGGATTGAAGACGAAAGAGGGGATGCTTCCCGGGGCATCCCCAAGCTTGGGATCTTTGGTGTCCTTGAATATGGCTTTGGGGCGCCTTGGGAATCCACAAGCTTAGGATCTTTCCACTCCTAGTTCTATAGTCCATCGAAACTCTACCCAAAACTTGAAAACTTCACAACACAAAACTTAACGGAACTTCGTGAGATGGGTTAGTATGATAACGAGCAAATCAATCACTTGGGTACTGTCAAAACAAGACTCATAATTATTTTCACACAATGCCTACTGTATCTTACTATTTCCACAATTTATATTACTCATATAATCTATGGAAACACTAAAACAAGCAAACTATGCATTGAAAACAGAATCTGTCAAGAACAGAACAGTCTGTAATGATCTGAACAATGACCACACTTCTGCACCTCTAACAATTCTGAAACAATTATGAAAATTAAGAAAATTTGTATATCAATCAACAGAAAAATAAATCAACCTAAAATCAATCTCTGGATAGAAATGAAAAATAATTTCGTGAGCGCAAAGTTTCTGTCTTTTTCAGCATGATCAAACAACTATCACCCAAACTAATCATAAAGGCTTTACTTGGCACTTCATTGAAACTAAGGCAATAAAACATGATTAATACAGTAGCTTAATCATGCGAACACACAAAAACAGTAAGGATACATATTGGGTTGTCTCCCAACAAGCACTTTTCTTTAATGCCTTTCAAGCTAGGCATGATGATTTCAATGATGCTCACATAAAAGATAAGGACTGAAACATAATGGAAGCATCATGGAGCATATGACTAGCACATTTAAGTCTAACCCACTTCCTATGCATAGGTATTTTTTGATCCAACAATTTATTGGAGCAAGAATCACCTAGCATAGGAAGATAAAACAAGCATGACTTCAAAAGTTTCAACACATGGAGAGGAAGCTTGATATTATTGCAATATGTAGAAGCATATGATCCTCTCTCATAATAATTTTCAGTAGCATCATGAATGAATTCAACAATATAACCAGCACCTAAAGCATTCATTTCATGATCTACAAGCATAGAAATTTTACTACTCTCCACAATAGCAAATTTATTCTCATGATTAATAGTGGGAGTATCGTAAAAGACTTGAACAGTACGAATAGTTTCCACATTGAAAAAGCAAGGTTTACAAAAGGGGTACTCATAATTGTGACAAGTTTTATCATCATTCTTCTTTATAGCATAAGTATCATCACAATAATGATCCTAGATAGGGGGCATGCTTTCATCATAATAATTTTGATCATTCAAAGTGGGGGAACTAGAAAGATCATCTTCATCAAACATAGCATCCCCAAGCTTGTGGCTTTGCGTATCATTAGCATCATGGGTATTCAAAGAATTCATACTAACAACATTGCAATCATGCTCATCATTCACATATTTTATGCCAAGCATTCTATGTAATTCTTCTTCTAGCACTTGAGCACAATTTTCCTTCCCATCATTTTCATGAAAGACATTAAAACGATGAAGCATATGAGGCCTCCTTAATTCCATTTTTTTGTTTTCTTTTATAGACTAAACTAGTGATAAAACAATTAACTAAAAGATTCGATTGCAAGATCTAAAGATATACCTTCAAGCGCTAACCTCCCCGACAACGGCGCCAGAAAAGAGCTTGATGTCTACTACGCAACCTTCTTCTTGTAGACGTTGTTGGGCCTCCAAATGCAGAGGTTTGTAGGATAGTAGAAATTTTCCCTAAAGTTGGTGACCTAAGGTTTATCAATCCGCAGGAGGCGTAAGATGAAGATGGTCTCTCTCAAGCAACCCTGCAACCAAATAACAAAGAGTCTCTTGTGTCCCCAACACACCCAATACAATGGTAAATTGTATAGGTGCACTAGTTCGCGAAGAGATGGTGATACAAGTGCAATATGGATGGTAGATATAGGTTTTTGTAACCTGAAATTACAAAAACAGCAAGGTAACTAATAATAAAAGTGAGCATGAACGGTATTGCAATGCGTGGAAACAAGGCCTAGGGTTCATACTTTCACTAGTGATGTTCTCTCAACAATGATAACATAATTGGATCATATAACTAGCCCTCAACATGCAACAAAGAGTCACTCCAAAGTCACTAATAGCGGAGAACAAACGAAGAGATTATTGTCTGGTACGAAACCATCACAAAGTTATTGTTTCTGATCGATCTATTCAAGAGTCTGTAGTAAAATAACACGAAGCTATTCTTTCCGTTCAATATATCCGAGAGTTCGTACTAGAATAACACCTTAAGACACATATCAACCAAGACCCTAATGTCACCTAGATAGTCCATTGTCACCTCAAGTATCCGTGGGCATGATTATAAGATATGCATCACATAATCTCAGAATCATCTATTCAAACAAAACATAGAACTTCAAAGAGTGCCCCAAAGTTTCTACCGGAGAGTCAAAACGTGTGCCAACCCATATGCTTAGGTTCCCAATGTCACGAAACCCGCAAGTTGATCACCAAAACATACATCAAGTACTCACATGAATATCCCATTGTCACCACAGATAGACACGTGGAAGACATACATCAAGTGTTCTTAAAGACTCAAGCCGATAAGATAACTCCAAAGGGAAAACTCAATTCATTACAAGAAGGGAGAGGGGAAGAACATCATAAGATCCAACTATAGTAGCAAAGCCCGCGGTACATCGAGATCATGACATCTCAAGAACACGAGAGAGAGAGAGAGATCAAACACATAGCTACTGGTACATACCCTCATCCCCGAGGGAGAACTACTCCCTCCTCGTCATGGAGATCGCTGGGATGATGAAGATGACCACCGAAGATGGATTCCCCCTCCGGCAGGGTGCCCGAATGGGCTCCCGATTGATTTTTGGTGGCTACATAGGCTTGCCACGGCGGAACTCCCGATCTAGGTTTCTTTTTGGGGGTTTGTGTATTTACAGGAATTTATGGTGGTGGAATTACGTCGGTTGGGCCCACGAGGTGGTCAAAAGCATGCTATGCCCGACCTAGGGGGTGGCGGGCCTCCTGGGCTTGTGACTCCCTCGTGGCTCTTCTGGCCTTCTTCCAAAGCTTCGGGGGTCTCTTTTGGTCCAAAAAATCATCGCAAAAGTTTTATTCCATTTGGACTCCGTTTGATATTCTTCTGTGAAAAAGGTCAAAAACACGGAAAAAACAGAAACTGGCACTTGGTACTGAGTTAATAGGTAGTCACAAAAAAGATATAAAATAGCATATTCATGCATATAAAACATCCAAAGTTGACAAGATAATAGCATGGAATCATAAAAAATTATAGATACGTTGGAGACGTATCACCTTCCAGCATAGCTTCCATGATGAGGGCATCCTCAACGCCCTCACTTGTCGCCGAGTTCAAACCTTCCCCAAGCTGTCAAACCTGGTGCTCAAGTATCGGGCTATGGAAAGTACTTGGCAAATGCATCTAATGTGCACGGAGCCTGGACATATCGAGCAAACCAGAGGAACCCTAAGAAAGCAAGCTCCCCCATTCATGGGACCGAGTACATCCGGGCTCGCAGAGGAGAGGAACAAAACATGGACGAGATCCAAAACGGTCCTCGACATACGACATGACGAGCCACGCCACATACACTCGACCCCGCCTAACACAAGCGCCACCCAAGCCTCTGAGCATGTTGGGTCCTCGGGCAAGATGCAAAAACTGGAGAGGCCATCCTGAAGGCCCCGCTTATGGAGGAACGGTCGGGATCGTCGCTCGTGAGCAACGCGGGGAACCTAACGATCTATGTTACATTTTCATCAAAAAGTCAAAGAAAGAGAGCTCTACAACAGCTCCATCAAATCCACCAAGTAACGACGGCAAACCCATCGTCGGACACACCAATTAATTTTGACAAGGACGACCAGCCGATCACCAGTACATGTCGAGCACCTACTGCCCTAGTCCTAAACCCCATAGTCGATTGATTTCGAATGAATAAGGTGCTAATGGACGGGGGTAGCGGTCTAAACCTCATTTACGAGGACACACTAGAAAAAATGAAGTTCAACAGATCTCGAATCGAACATAGCAACACCACCTTCAGAGGTATCGTCCCCGGGAAAGAAGCATGTTGTACCGGACGGGTAACACTCGAAGTGGTATTCGACATGACCAAGAACTGTCGATCCGAAGAACTTATTTTTCATATCGTACCCTTTCACAGTGGTTACCATGCCCTATTGGGACGTGAAGCCTTCATAAGATTCCAGGCCATACCACATTACAGATACATGAAGCTCAAAATGCCAGGGCCAAACGGCGAGATCACAGCCATAAGTGACCCCAAGATATCCCTTCGAGCTGAAAATAAAACGGCATCCCTAGCCCTTGAGGTACTAGCAGAAACCCTCGTCGCAGAAGAACTCACCACACTTCGCTCCATAGTGGACAAGGACGACGTGATCCTCGGTAAGCGGTCCAAGTCCACATCCTTTAAACCAGCGGACATTATCATCCAATTTCACGTGCATCCAATGGACCCCAACAAAACGACATCCATTGGAGCTCAGTTGTACCCCGCAACCAAGGAAGCGTTGGGTAGCTTTCCGCGCAAAATTTCGTACATATTCACCTAGCACCCCTCAGACATGCGGGGAATTCCTCTGGGGGCTAGTGGAACGTAGCCTGAATATAATAGTAGGATTCAACCCTATCAAACAGGCCTTGCGCCGGTTTTTCGAACCGAAGTGTCAAGCTATGGGTGAGGAACTTGCCAAACTACTAGAAGTCGGGTTCATCAGAGAAATAAAACATCACGATTGGTTGGCAAACCTGGTCATGTTACCACATAAGGACAAATGTTGGCAGCTATGCATCGATTTCAAAGACCTCAATAAGGCTTTCCCTAAGGGTCCTTTCACCTTACGCCGAATAGCCCAAATTATCGAAGCAATGGCCAGATACGACTCTCTGTATTTTGGATACCATCATATTAAAATGAAGGAATTCGATCAGGCTACAACCGCCTTCATAACCCCCCAACGGGCCATTCCACTTTAGCATAATACCCTTCAGGTTAAAGAATACGGGCGCCACTTTCTAGCGCATGATCGAGACATGCTTGGAAAAACAAATTTGCAATACATGAGAGGCATACGTGGACGACGTGGTCCTCAAGACCAAGCACGTCGGCCAGTTAGTAGATGACCCGAGGGATACCTTTACCAGCCTACGAGGATACAACATACGTATTAACCCGGACAAGTGTGTCTTCGGAGTTCAGCTAGCAAATTGGATTCATTTTTTCCCAAAGAGGGTTAGACGCTAATCCGGCCAAGATCCGAGCCTTGTCTGAATTTGTGGTCCCTACAAAGCTGAAGCATGTCCAAAAATTGGAAGGCTGCATGGCGGCCTTGAGCCGGCTTATATCTCGCCTCGGCGATAAAGCTCTCCCACTTTACAGGTTGCTTAAGAAAACCGATAACTTCGAGTGGACCGACGTAGCAGCGACGGCTCTGGAGGAAATCAAGAAGCTGCTCGCTAGCAACCCATCCTAGCAGCACCCTCTGTAGGGGAACCGATGTTGCTATATATCTTGGCCACCAATCAAGTGGTCAGTGTGGCCCTCGTTGTAGAACGGGAGGTTGAGGTTCACAAACTACAAATGCAAAGGCCGGTCTATTATGTATCCGATGTGCTTACCCCATGCAAAACCAGATACTCACACTATCAGAAGATTGCCAACACAATGTTCATGTTATCACGTAAGCTCAGACTCTAGTTCCAAGAATGTGCGGTCATGGTAACATTTGAGGTACCCTTGAACGACATCATTAACAACAAGGACGCCATCGGTCAAATAGCTCAAACACTAGCTAAATGTGCCATCGACCTCCTACCATTCGAGATCACTTACAAGCAACGACGAGCCATCAAATCTCAAGTGCTGGATGACTTCGTCGCCGAATGGATAGAGGAATTTCTCACTAGAGAGTATATCACCTACGCTCATTGGACCATGTAATTTAACGGGTCCAAAACTCTCGCCATACTAGGGGCTGGTGTGATGCTCACATCCCCTATTGGGGATAATGTCTGGTACGTGTTATAGATCATGTATGCCAATTCTAATAATGTGGCAGAATATGAGGCACTACTAAACGGTCTTGGGATGGCAACCTCAATGGGGATAAAAAAGGGTCGAGGTACGGGGCTTTCCAACCTCGCCATCTCCCAAATCAACTGCGAATTCGATGAAAAAAAATCAAAAATGGCAGCATACAAAAATGCCACCCTCAAGATATCAGCATAGTTCGAGGGATTGGAGTTCCATCACGTCTCGAGAGATAACAACCAAGACGCAGACATCGTCTCCAGCTTAGGCACAAAGCGTGACCCCATCCCCAATAACACATTCCTAGAGAGGCTTTTCATGTCATCTGTGGTATGGCTTGATGAGGATAGTAGCATGGCAGCTGATGGTATAGAACAAGTTACACCGCCGTAGCTGAGCCAGATGATCAAATCATCCGTGGATTTATAATCAAAGAAACACCTTTCGCTCATGAGGTCATGGCAGTGATCGTGCCATGGACCGAGCCCTTCCTTGCTTACCTTCTGTGCAAAGAGCTCCCTGACGACCACACCGAGGCGAGAAATATCATCTGCCGATCAAAGGCCTACAAGGTCCATGAGGGTGAGCCATACAATAAAAACACCATAGGAGTTCTCGAGCGGTGCATGTCCGAAGAAGAAGGGAGGCTCATTTTGGCCGAACTGCACACACGTATGGGTAGCCACCATGCAGTTGCACGGCCCCTGGTCAACAAGGCTTTTCAAGCTGGTTTCTTCTACTCCACAGCCCAATCAGACACCCACACACTCGTGCAACATTGTGTATGGTGTCAACTTTTTGGAACCAAAGCCACACGCCCCCAACGGCTCTTCAGAAAATTCGGATCACCTAGCCCTTTGCGGTCTTGGGGCTAGACATGGTCGAGCCACTTAAAGGGGGACCAAGAAGAAGAAATACCACCTGGGTATGATGGAAAAGTTCACTAAATGGATCAAAGGAAAGCCTGTGAGCTCCGCCAAAGCAAAGCTGATGATTGAATTTATATCCGGTGTCGTACACTGTTATGGTTTTCCGCACAACATAATAACAGATAATGGATCCAGTTTCACCAGCCAAGAGGTTAAAGATTGGTGCGCAGACTTGGGTATTAAGCTCGACTAGGCCTCGATATATCAGCCCCAAAAAAACTCACAAGTTGATCGAGACAGTGGGCTCATAATGAGTGGTAGCAAACCTCGTCCAGTCCGATCTCTCATGGAATCCGACTGCCGTTGGGTGAAGGAGCTCGACTCTATACTATGGGGCATGCATACCACCCTGAATCGCTCAACAGGGTAGACACCAGTTTTCATGGCGTGTGGGATCGATGGGGTCCTCCCTTGTGATATCATCCATGACACGCGTCACGTGCGCATGTAAGAGAAAAGAGAGGCCGAGTTAGATCGGCAAGGCAACTTAGACGCATTGGAAGGCGAGCACGACGCTATCAGAGCAGAGAAGTTCAGGCAAAGGCATACAACAAGGGAAAACTAATCCTACGCCTACCAGAGAAGGAGGGGCATAAATCTAACCCCAAGTGGGAGGGACCTTTCATAATTGCCGAAGTCCTGACACGAGGAGCTTATATCCTACGCCACCCAGAGGATAATCGCCTCGAGCCAAACCCATGGAACACAACTCGCCTTTGGCATGTTTACGGCTAGAACAATCTCGTTGCCTTCTTCATAACCTTACATTTTTTAATTTTTAAGTTCTTCTTGTTTTATTTTTGTAGGATCAGTTAAATTTTCCCACGATATGTTCGGATCAACCAAACTGCTTCAAGTACTTATCAGAACACGTCCATTACAAATGGAGTGTTTAAACCCGATTTCACCTCACGGATTGTATAGGGAAGCCGATCAAAATATTTATTTCTCCTACATGTTTATGTACTATATGCCTCGACTTAACATTAATTTATACCACTATATGCATCAATTAGACTTAAGATTCTTTCAATGTTGGGTTGCCTTGCTCCTGTCCTTACCCCCAATGTTCTCGAATGTTTGGCTAGGGGGTAAAGGGATCACATGTGCGATTGTTATGACCAGTTCATCCGGATACGTACCTCATACGGGTGAAGCCGAGAGCTACGTTTATTAAGATACAACTTGGTCGGCTACGAACAACGTTCATATAATCGGCAATCTTCGCCAAAAAGGGGGTTATTCATGCCGAAATAGGAGTTGTCCGCACTACAAGGATGCATAGCTATAACGCCTACATTTTCTGTAGTAGCCCGAAGAAAGGAACCCATCTAGGAACTATTTTCTTTGTAAGATATTTCTTACGTCTCATCGTAATATAACATAATCCTAATATGCCCCCTCTGTCTTTTTGCACCACATGGCCATATTCCCTGGTTCTCGGAAATTAGTTCCTATTACCACAGGATACACATAACGGAACACAGCCTAGTTATTGCTCGGGGAGGTAGAAGTCGATGGCCGTTTAATGACAAAATATTCAAAAATGGAAGGAAGTGTCTTGATACATGAATACAAAATTACATATAATCACGCATTAGGTGATTGGTCAAGATGATCTGTAAGTGCATCTAGTACCCCTTAGTGATTTTGGTGGATTCAAGACTTATAGGTTAAGAGGCAGATATGTTTGTAACTGTACACAGGCTCTACAAGTCGTTGACTAGTTAAAGTTATTCGATGAATATCGACCCCTAAAAATGTATGTCTTCAGGTGAAGACTTTGGTCATTCCTTGAAGACTTTGACCGTGAAGAAATTGCCAAGAAATTGATATTCCTCATGAAGATATTGAAGATTAGGAATTTGGTGTGTCCCGAAGAAAATACTCTGGAGACTTTGAAGCTTGAAGATTTACTCTTTCTGTTCCATATTCTTCATTCTTGATTTGTAAGAACACCATACTATTAAAGGGGGTCGAGGTAAAACTATGGAAGGAATTTTCAGCATGATGCTCAACCCAATCCTACACCTACCAAATCCTCAAAGTGAGGAACATGAGACACGTGAGGACTTTCACAGTTGAAAGTTCAGACCGTTCGCACACCACGCGCAACCTGTCCTGAATCTTATCCACCCAATAGTCCTATCATTAAGGGAATTTATGTCAAATCATGTCGAGATGCTCCCAGGTTATAAATAGACGCCCCCACAACCACTAGCTGGTTGGCTGCTCCGAGAGAGACTGACACTAGTCATTTAGAGTAACCCAAATTCCTCAAAGCCTTTGAGAGAAAATCATCAGGTGAGGAAATACCCCAAACACCCAAACCGAAACCAAAACCCAAGTGATTGAGCATCACTAAAGAAGTTATTCCTGTGTGGAACTGACACTTGTTACCTTTGAGGACTGTGCATCCTCCACACGGCTAGGCGTCATGGTCTAGAAGATCCATGAGTCAATTGTGGATCACCGGGTGACCGAGTTTGTGAGGGTTTGTAAGTCTTTCCTAAAGACTTACGAAGAGTGTTGGGCGAGGACTGTGTGTCCTTGGCTCAAGGAGAATACGGTAGGGATTGTGTGTCATTTTGTTTCAATACCAAGCTGCTCCAAACCAGACGTACAACCGTGACAGCAGTTGGAACTGGGTCATCAACAACTGTTTTCATCGAGCTACTTTCCTCAACTCTTTTTAATTCCTCAATTGCATGTTGAAGACTTTCATCTGTACTGTTTGAAGAATTTCTCTCAATTCTTCACCTTAGTTATTCATCACCTGCTTATCCTGTATTCGTGTCCTGTACAAACCGATTCTCTTCATTCACGTTGAGTACTTTCCTATAGACGTTTTAGCACTTCTGATTAATTACTATTTCCATTGCACTCTGTTCATGACTGAGGACTTACCTCACTAGGAAATTCCTTAGTGATGAATTTGTAAAAATCACATATTCACCCCTCTCTAGTCGATATAACGCACTTTCAATTGGTATCAGAGCAATGTACTCCCTTGTTCTTTCTGATTTTGGTTTAACCGCGTGGAGTTATAGTTATGTCGACCGCAAGTATGATCAAGGTTACAGCAGGCTGACCTACCTTCGAAGGAAAGGACTTCCCTACTGGAAGACCAAGATGCAAATGCATCTTTAAGCAATTGACAATGATCTCTGGTACATTGTGGAAAATGACGTTCCCTCCATCACTACTACTATCTCTACCGCTGATGTGAAGAACTTCAAGCAACTTGACTCGCAAGCGAAGAATATCATCTATGGCCACCTGAGCAAAGGTCGGTATGGCACAGTCAGTGCTTTGTGCACAGCTAAGCTTATCTGGGACAGGCTCTCCAAAGTCAATGACGGAGCCTCAACACAGCGTGACTCTCTTGTTGATGTTCTTCGCAATCTCTTCAACCATTTCAAGATGCTTGATAATGGAAGCAACCAAGACAACTTTGATCGCCTCACTAACATATCAAATGAATTGCAAGCTCTGGGAGCCAGAGACATCACTGACCATGAGGTTGTGAAGAAACTACTACAATCTCTTGATCCATCATTTGACACACTAGTTTTGATGATCCAAGAACGAAGAGACTACAAGATGCTTGATCCTGCTGATATACTTGAGAGACTCAATACTCATGAATTACAACAAGAAGAAAATAGAGACCTATATGGACCAAGCTATTCAAGACCTCGTGCGGTTAAGGCAAAGGTTGTTTCCTCATCTGAAGAAGAAGAATCTCACTGCAGTCTTGGTGATCCTGAAGAACTTGGGAAGGACTTGCTATGCTCATGAGGAAATTCCATAAGTTCACAAAGCGTGGCGAGTTCAGAAAATCTTCAAGAAAAGATATGAGGAAATCTGAATCTTCATGTGAGTACTACAAGAAAAGAACCTGCCACAAATGCAGGAAATCTTGTCACTACATTGTTGACTGTCCTCGCTGGGTGAAAGAATCAAGGAAGAAGAAATACAAGGATGAAAGTTCTGATGACTCGAAGAAAAATAAGAAATCTTCAAAGTCCTCATCGCACAAGAAGACCAGTTTCAGAAAAGCGCAGGCACTCATTGGAAAGGAAATGGATTCTGAAGAAGAATATGAGGAATGTGATGAAGAGGAAGGTTTTGAAGTGGAGTCAGAATCTGGTGTGGCAAATCTTGTACTTGCTACCACACCAAGTCGATCTTCAACCTTGAAGAAACTGACAACTTCAATAAAACTAATGAATATGATGATGACTTCGCTCCAACCTATTACTTCATGGCAAAAGGTTCAAAGGTACCAAACCACACATCCTCCTCTGATTCTAGTGACAGTGAACCTGATGATTATCAAAAACACAGTTACTATAAACTTTCCCACATTGCCACTAAGCAACAAAGTGCTATTGAAAATCTTCAGAAATAGCTAGACAAAAGAGATGATCTGTTGAATGATGAAATTAATCATACTCAAATCCTCACTCAAGATGTCCAAGATCTTCAGTCTAGATTTGACAGTCTTCAAGATGTTATGGTACACTCTTGGCTGATTATGAGAAGCTTTCCTACAATTTTATTATAAAAAGCTTGATCTTGAGAAGTTGAAAATTTGCCATGATGATCTTCGAATGGAAATTGATTCATTGCTTGCTCAACAGGTCAGTGCCGCTCAAGAAGAATTCATTTCACCATGTCTGAAATGCATCAAACGTGAGACTGCTAATTCTTCACCTGAATCCTCAAATGCTTCTATCGCTACAAATTCTTCAACTATTCATGTGGTATCAAATTATTCACTTGAGGAAACCACAAATGCTACTGACGAATATGCAGGATTGAAGGAATTGTATGTGACAGGCATATACAAAAGTCTCAAAGGGCATCAAACCTTTTGCGATGTGCTCAAAAGGCAGATTCTGAATAGGAACCCGAGGAAAGAGGGCATTGCCTTCGAGAGAAAACTAAATGTTGAGGGATCATACTGGAAACCTGAGCGGTACCCCAAAACTTCATGGGTTGCTGGTAAAGATCCCCCATTGATACATCCATTTTAACAGGCTTTCCCTGTGAAATGTCCTATTCCTCTAATGAGTCATTTGACTCCAACTATAAACTGTTCAAAAATCAATCTGGTGAAGTATTTTCTCGATATGTTGGAACTAACTGCAGGAATGGACCTTCCCTGAGGAAAACTCGGGTTCCCAAAAGTTTCTTGGAAAATCTTGAGGTGAATGTCCTCATGACACCACCAGTGAAGAACGTGAAACCCAGATCCAATTCCTCGGGTGGACCAAAGTCTTCACGAGGAACAGATTCCTCAAATGGTCAAAATTATGCTCGTACTCGCACTAATGCTTCTGATATGCAGGGAAACTACAAGGGACATGAATATGAGCACTATTCCTCAAATCGTTATGTTCATAAGTCCTCTAAGATTTTCTATGTATATTCATCTGAGTACTCTAACCCCCTACTATGAAAAGAAGTGCATTAGCTTCAATGCCTCCATTCTCATATGGTTCTCGTAGGATGATGAACTCTTTTCCACCCCTTCAGATGTGGGTGGTGAAGAAATCGAACTAATCACTTCTGCGGGACAGGTCTCCTCATGAAAGGCATCATCTGAAGAATTTTCTAGAGACCTGAGGAAATTGCATGATTGGATGCAAGCTAAAACATGATGAAATGATCTAACATTTCACTCGTCCTCAAATTTACTGTTTGCGGTGAAATTCAAGTCTCATGAAATTGATATCATATTCTTCAAATCTGAGGCATATGAGATGGTAAGTTGTACTAATTCATATGGAGTATATCAACCCAAGAACACAGAGTGGGTTCTTGATAGTGAATGTACGAATCATATGACTGGCGATAAAGCTTATTGATGAATATCCCACTGACTCCATCACCACTGAAGCAAATCACTTACGTTGATAAAGGTAAAAGCAAGGTATTGGGACTTGGGTTTAACCTTATGTCAGTATAAATGCTTTGTGATCCTGATATGATTGTCATCTTTGGAAAATATAGATGTGTAGTCATCATGGAATCTGACAAATCCAAAGTCTTTGAAGGCTTTAGGAGAGGATACTTGTATATTGTTGGTTTTCTACACGTCCTCAACCAGCCAGGTGTTTACTAGCAAAAACATCACAAGGCTAGCTATGGCATCGATAACTTGGTCATGCAGGCATGAGGAATTTGCACACACTGGCGAAGAAGAAGCATGGCATTGGCATCGAAACTGTCAAATTTCGCAAGAACCATCTCTGCGGTGCTTGTGAGTGTGGAAAAATTATCAGATCCAAACACCCCTCGAAGACTATCATGACTACTACTCATCCGTTTTAGTTTCTTCACATAGATCTCTTTGGACCTACTCATTATGCTACTCTAACCAATGCAGCATGTCTATATGGCTTTGTCATCGTTGATGACTATTCTCGTTATACTTGGGTACACATCATTGCTTACAAAACTGAAGTGCAGGAAGTCTTCAAACGATTTTTCCTCAAGGCCCTCAACGACCTTCGACGTAAAGATCAAACATATAATGTGATAGGATTTAAAATACTGGTTTATGGCTATCTTGATGAACTTGGTATTACTCACGAATTGTCTACTCCTTATACTCCTCAACAGAATAGCGTCGTTGAACGCAAGAACATGACTCTGGTTGAAAGGGCACGTACTATGCTTGAAGAATATCAGACTCCTTGTTGCTTTTGGCCTGAGGCAATCAACACTGCTTGCCACATCATCAATAGGGTATATCTTCACAAATTCCTCAAGAAAACCTCATATGAACTCCTCATTGAGAAGAAACCCAATGTAAATTATTTCAAAGTCTTCGGTGCAAGATGCTGGATTAGAGATCCTCCCCATAGCTCAAAGTTTGCACCTAAAGCACATGATGGTTTTATGTTTGGTTACGGAAAGGATTCGCACACCTATAGAGTCTTCAACACCTATGACAACAAGGTTGTTGAAACTGTAGATGTGTGGTTCGATGAAACTAATGGCTAGCAAAGAGAGCAACTGCCTCGTGTGCGAGATAAATTGACTCCCGAGGAAGCTATTAAGCACAAAGCTACCGAAGATATCATTCCTACTGAGGAACAACCCCTTGTTGAAAAAGTCGTCCCCAACAATGATGAAACTCAAGAAGGTTCTCCTGAGGAAAATGCTACAGACCAAATTCCTCAACCCAACCAAAGTCTTCAACCAACACATCCAAGGATTGCAAATGAAGTGGAAATTGACAAAATCCTCAATGACATTAATTCGCTAGGTCCTCACACTAACTCAAAGGCTTCACATTTAGTTAACTTTTGTGGGCATTCCTCTTTTGTGTCTATCACAGAACCCTCGAAAGTTGCTGAAGCCTTCATGGAACCTGAGTGGATTGAAGCCATGCAAGTTGAAATTCTTCAGTTCAAGCTAAATTACTTATGGGAAATCATCAAAACACTAGATCCTCGCAAGCACAATATCATCGGCACCAAGTGGATCTACCGAAACAAGCAAGATGAGGATGGTCAAGTTGTGAGAAACAAGTCATGGCTTGTAGCCCAAGGCTACACACAGGTTGAAGGAATTGACTTTGATGAAACTTTTGCACCTGTTGCTAGACATGAAGCTATTCGAATATTGCTTGCTTATGCTAACCATCACAATATCACTCTACATCAAATGGATGTTAAAAGTACATTCCTCAATGGTAATCTTGAGGAAGAAGTATATGTTGCCCAGCCCCCAGGTTTTGAACACCCGAAGCATCCTGACAAGCTCTCCAGACTCAAAAAGGCAGTTTATGGCCTCAAGCAAGTCCCTCGGGCGTGGTATGACACATTGAAGGAATTCCTCATGAAGAAAGGCTTCAAACACGATTCACTTCATCCTACTCTTTTCACAAAGTCATATGACAATGAACTATTTGTGTGCCAAATATATGTCGACGACATTATTTTTGGTTGTACTGACAAACGTTACAGTGATGAATTTGCGTACATGATGGGTGAAGATAATCAAATGTCCATGATGGGGGAGATGAAATTCTTCTTAGGTCTACAAATTCGTCAACAACACAATGGCATCTTCATCTCTCAAGAGAAATACCTAAAGGATGTCTTGAATAAATTAGGCATGCATGAATGCAAAGGCGTCAAGATTCCTATGCCTACCAACTGCCAGCTCTTCACTAATGAAAATGGTATAGATTTCGATTAGCAGGTATATCGCTCTGTGATTGTCTCCTTATAGCACCTACGTGCATCTAGGCTAGACATTATGCTTAGTGTTTGCAGTGTGTATGTTCCCAAGCAAAACCGAAGGAATTACACCATAAGGCTATGAAACATATTCTTCAATATCTAGCTCACACACCAACACTAGGATTATGGTACCCCAAGGGCTCAAATCATCACCTCGTTGGATATGTTGATTCTGATTATGCTGGTGACCGTGTGGATCGCAAGTCAATGTCACGCACATGTCATTTCTTTGGACGATCTTTAATCTGCTTGTCCTCAAAGAAGCAGAACTATGTATCACTCTCTAGTGGTGAAACTGAATACATTGTTGTTGGATCATGTTGTGCTCAACTACTATGGATGAAGCAAACCTTCAAAGATTTCGGCATCAACATCAAGAATGTGCCCCTTTACTGCGTCATTGAGAGTGCAATCAAGATCACCTAAACCCAGTACAACACTCGAAGACGAAGCAGATCCAGATTCTTCATCATTTTCTTCATTGTCATGTACTCAAGGGCAATACCGTCATCGACCATGTTAAGACAGATGGCCAGCAAGCAAATATCTTAACAAAGCCCTTGGATGAGAAAAGCTTTTGCAAGTTGCAGTGTGAGCTAAATATCCTAGAATCTTTGAATGTTCTGTAAAAATGCACACATCCTAACACTTATGTAAAATTGATGACTTAGATATGCAACACACGAAGTAACGTTTTTTCTTCAGTCAATGAGGAATAACACTCTAAGTGTGAAGAAATTAATGAAAAATTTGATTCACAGGGCCCTACAGCAATTGTACACGGCGCCTGAAATAATCATTCTTATACGGTGGGTCATGCCACCACCAAACTTTGAAATTCTTCAAGTTGGAAATTCTTCAAATCTAAGACTTTTCACAAATTCCTCAAAATTTTCAAAGTCTTCAAAAGTTTTCAAATTCTTCAAAATTTTCTATGATGATCTTCATTGACTATACATTAAGTAATAAACTTTCAACGTCGTCAAAAGCATTCACTTTGTCGGGGGGATAACCCTGGGGTAGGCTCAATGAGCCTGCTCCTTTTTCTCCGGCCCAAAAGGAATAACCGAGAACAATTTTAGAAGGCCTAAGTCCTCTGGCCAGCTAGGCGACACCTACCGGCTAGGGGGCAAGACGGCCAACTCTCTGGCTGGCCAGGCAGCACCTGCCGGCTAGAAGCAAGACGGTTACCTCTTCCTGGCCACCTAGGCCAAGCCAGCCGGCTAGGGACGAGGCGGCCGTGCCCAAGTAGGCTAGTCAAGCAGGCTAGCCGGCCGGGGATCTCAAGTCACATCAGATCGTAGGTCATGACGAGACCCTACGATTAAAGGTGGCTACGCATCAGCAAAGGTACTGGATCGGAGTGCATGGCGGGTACAAATGTCGGCGGCCACGCCGCTGACCTCCCCCAGCTCTGATCCATCACCCAACACAGTGTCGGCCGTCAAACCCCCACTCCATTACGGCACTCGGCGTGGGAACAGTGGAGGCGGCCGTACCGTATGCCCATGACGAATCTTGTTGGACGACGCCGGACGTACCACACGTGTCCTGCGTGAACCTTATGCCAGAGCCTCATTGGCTAGCCCGCGGGTCCCACGGCCAGACGGGACCTCGCAGCCGGCGGGCCCCTCAAGCAACAAGACAAGACCCCCGTGGGCCCCCTGGCCAGCCGGGTCCCACTCTTGTACCCTATATCCATATTGTAGGCCGGTGGGTTCGTCTATAAAACCCCCCGGCCCCCCTCCATGCACAGGGTCGGTCAACTGATAACACACACACCAACCACATAGGAGAGGCAGAGACGAGACGTTGCACCTTCTTCCTCCTCCGCAGTACAACTCGAGGAGCAACCTTGTAATCCCATCCATACATATCATACACTCCGGCAGGACTAGGGGTATTATCTCTACGGAGGGCCCTGAACCTGGGTACATCGTGTGTTCCATGCTTGTACCAACCTCGCCCCCAGCTCCCTCTGTTGCCACTTCGGTTCCTGCCTTCTTTAGCCTACCCATGGCTTATGTTGTGAGTATTCACCGACATTTGGCGCCCACCGTGGCGCCGATCGTGGCATCGGCTGGCTTTACGCGCTGGGCGGTGCCCCCCACCTACACCACCGTATGCATCGCGTCCGGACCGATCTGCATGACCATGGAGCCTGCCTTCGATGAGGCAACACCGATGATGATCGACGTCCCGGTCCGCCATGCGGATTCGGACGAGGAGTCCGATGATGAGGCGCCTCCTAGCGTCGTCGTCGCTGCCATGGAGAACCTCATCGTTCTCTTTAGCGACCTGCGCCTCAACGATGATCCTCGCTACTTTGGCGAGGACTTCGATGTCGAGGCGTTATGCGCCAGCTTCACTAGGCTCTCTATCACTGAGACACCTACGCACGACGTGTACCCCAGCAACGTACTCGTCTTCGACTGCCCTCCGCCGTCGGTGGGATTCTTCACCCCATACCATGTCGCCACCGTCTCCAACGTCGTGGAGGTGATGGTCATCGGTGCCGGCACCAGCACGGCTCAGGGCAAAGCGTCAGCTGACGCTGCTGATCCTGCTACTATCGCTGCTGACACTCTTTAGGCTGCGCTTACCGGCGTGAAGACGGCCATCGTTGCCTCCACAAACCCAAACGACGCGCGAGCTTCGCTGGAGGAGGCTCGCAGGCAGATCTTGGAGGAGGGCATCGCCATCGCTTCGGCAAAACGCCGGATGGAGGCCATGCAACACGAGTATAACTCCGCATAGGGCCTCACTCCGGTTTCTGAGGCCCCTAGCCGGCTTGGCTCGGTCCGGGGCCGCGACCGGGTCATTGCCGAGATTCTAGGCAGCAAGCAGCCCATCTACGAGACTCCTGCAGCCAACTTGCGGGCGGCCCAGGCGGCCATGGCAGAAATGCCGAGTTTGGAGGGCGATGAGCACGCCTTCCAAGAGAAGCGGGTCAAGGATCTCCTTGACGCCGCCAACGAGCAGTAGACACGGCTTGACCCCGGTCAAGCCCAATCAGAGTCTCCGGGACCCAACCCCGGAGCGCGCCGCAACCCAAGCGGTCATCAACATGTTGAGGGATCTTCCTCGCATCGCACTTCCGACCGGAAGGGTGAGGGAAGCCACGACAGGTGCTCCCAGCGCTAGAGCGAGCATACTTTGAGCCGGCGTCATGGAGGTGACGAGAGCGACTCGGTGTATGAGGTTCCTCATGAGGGTAGGACCCATGCCACCGGTTCACAAGGTGCCCTTCCGATCGTGGCTCGGATCGGCGCTTGCGTCCCCCAAGGCGATCAGGATGCCCGCACGCGTCTCAACGTCGTGGGCCATTCAGCCCTTCTGGAGGAAGACGGCCCCACCGGTGCGGCCTGCTTCGGCCCCCGGATCCGAGGGGAGCCGTTTCCCCGAGGCTTCACCTTGCCTCGGGATACTCCCAAGTACAACGGCACCGCCAAGCCAGAGGACTGGTTGATTGACTACACAACCGTCGTTGGCATTCCCAGGGCAACAAACACGTAGCAGTCCGCTACATGCCACTCATGTTGGTCGGCTCGGCTCGAACATGGCTTAATAGCATTCCAGCCGGCAGCGTCAACTCATGGGTGGACTTCGAGGAGGCGTTCGCGCGCAACTTCACTGGCACCTACAAGCGTCCCGGCCGGCCCCGCGAGCTGGCCATGTGCGTCCAGAGGCCCGACGAACCCCTTCGTGACTACATCACTCGCTGGACAGAGCTTCGCAACTCCTGCGAGGGAGTGCATGAGGTACAGGCCATCCAGTACTTCTTCAACGATTGCCGAGACGGCACACTCCTCAAGAACAAGCTCATGTGCTCCGAGCCCACCTCTCTGGCGGTGCTCATGACCAAGGCGGACAAGTACGCCACGGCAGACTCCGCGATGCGAGTCAAGGTGACCGCCTCGGACAAGGTTGTCCCCACGCCGGCTACCCCTAAGCCGGCTGGAGATAATCGAGGCGGCCAGAACAACAACAAGCGCAAGGAGGATCAACTAGATTCGCGCTCCAACAACAAGTGGGTAGCCAGCGTGGAGGGTGAGGCGTGGGCTTCTCAAGCCGGCTCCCAAAGAAAGCGGCCCAACAAGAGCAACTGGCTGCCCAGGTAGACTTTTGAGCAGATGCTTGACGCACCCTGCAAAATACATTCTGGGGCACAACCTGCTACCCACACCCTTCGACAGTGCAGCTTTGCACGACGGCTGTCACAAGGGTAGGCCTTGTCGTCTGCCCCAGGTGCACATTCTGCGCCTCAAGCCCCGGCTCCTGGTCCTGCTCCGGCTCCATCGTCGCCGCCTCGCAACGACGGCCGCCTCCACGATGACTAGCCCCATCAATACGAAGCATTCGTCGTCTTCACCAGTGAAGGCGACGACAAGCATAGCCTGTGCCAGCGATGGCGTGAGGTGAATTCCACGGTCCCCCCCCCCCGGTTCCTCAATACATGCACATGTATGAAAAGTCCATCACATGGAGTCGGGTCGACCATCCTGCGGTGATGCCCAACCCGGGTTCATATGCGCTCGTCCTCGACCCCACCTTCACCTCCAAGAGGCTCACCTGCCGGTTCTCCCGGGTGTTGGTCGAGGGCGGCAGCAGCATCAACATCCTCTACCTCGACACTCTCCTCAAGCTCGGGCTCAAGGAGACGGACGTCTTGCCGACTAGCACTGTCTTCCACAGTAACGTGTCGGGGCAGTCATGCTCGCCTATCGGCAAAATCCAGCTGGACATCCTCTTCGCCGACAAGGCTCACTTCCGCCGCGAGTCCATATGGTTCGAGGTAGTGGACCTCAGCAGCCCGTATCACGCGCTGCTGGGCAGACCGGCTTTGGCCAAGTTCATGCCTATCCCCCACTATGCCTATCTAAAGATGAAGATGCCGGGTCCAAAGGGCATCATCACCATTGGTGGCGACTACAAGAAGTCCCTCGAGTGTGCACAGGACAGCAGCCGCCTGGCCAACACCATGGTGATTGTTGAGGAGAGGAGGCAGATTGACCGGCTCATGGCTTAGGCTACCGAGAAGCCGGTGATCCCTTCTCCTCCATCCTAGTAGCCCGGCGAAGGTTCCTTTAAGCCGGCTAAAGAAACCAAGCAGGTGCCACTCGACCCTGCAAACCCCAAGCAGTGTGTCACCATCGGGGCTGGCCTCAGCCCCAAATAGGAAGGCAAGCTCGTCGACTTCCTCCGTGAGAATCGGGACATTTTTGCATGGTCCCCCAAGGACATGCCAGGTGTTCCGAGGAAGTACGCCGAGCACAAACTTCAAGTGCGACCGGATGCAAAGCCGGTAAAACAACCTTTGTGCCGCTTCGCCGAGGGGAAGCGGCGCACAATTGGATAAGAGATTACCCGGCTCCTTACAGCTGGCTTCATCATGGATGTTTTCCACCCGGACTGGTTGGCCAATCCAGTCCTGGTGCTAAATAAAAACAACACATGGCGAATGTGTATCGACTACACAAGCCTGAATAAGGCATGCCCGAAAGACCCTTTCGCGTTGCCGCGGATAGATCAAGTGATTGACTCCACTGTCGGTTGCGAAATGATGTCGTTTCTAGAATCTTATTCAGGCTACCATCAAATCAAGTTGGATCCAGCTGATTGCCTGAAGACCTCCTTCATCACGCCCTTCGGGGCCTACTGCTACAACACCATGACGTTCGGTCTGAAGAACGCTGGTGCGACATTCCAATGCTGCATGCAGCAGCGCCTACTACCACAGATCGGCAGAAACATTCACGTCTATGTGGATGACATTGTCGTCAAGACCAAGCAGCACTTCAGCCTCCTCGACAACCTGCGGGAGACGTTCGCCAACCTACGCGAGTACAAGATCTGGCTCAACCCGGAGAAGTGCGTCTTTGAGGTTCCAAGCGGCAAGCTCTTGGGGTTCTTCGTGTCCGCTCCTGGCATCGAAGCGAACCCCGAGAAGATCGGCACCATCGAACGTATGGTGAAGCCGGCTCGAATCCTCGACATCCAGAAGTTCCCCGGCTGCCTGGCGTCCCTTTACCGGTTCGTCAGCCGGCTCGGCGAGAAGGCCCTTCCACTCTACCAGCTCATGAAGAAGACGACGACATTCGAGTGGAACGACCAGGCGGATGAAGCCTTCCGCGACCTCAAGCGGGTCATCTCGAGACTGCCAATCTTGGCGGTGCCGGCTGAAAGGGAACCCATACTCATATACATTGCAGCGACCACTCGCATGGTTAGTGTAGTGTTGGTGGTTGAACGCAAGGAGGAGGGCAAAGTACTGTCAGTGCAAAGCCCTATCTACTACCTCAGCGAGGTCTTGTCCGCATCCAAGCAAAACTATCCCCACTACCAAAAAATGTGTTATGGTTTTTACCTTGCTACAAAGAAGTTGAAGCAATACTTTTAAGAGCATGCCATCACAAGTGGTGAGCACTGCTCCACTTTCAGAAATCATGGGCAACAGTGACGCAACTGGCAGGATCGCCAAGTGGTCCATCGCCATGGCGGACCACGATAGCCGCTACGAGCCTCTCACTGCCATCAAATCTCAGGTGGTGGCCGACTTCCTGGTCGACTGGGCTGAAACCCAGTTTGAGTCACCACCTCCAGACTCCACGCATTGGAGGATGCACTTCGACGGCTGAAATATGCGGAATGGTCTGGGAGCCGGCATCGTCTTCACGTCTCCGAAAGGAGACCACCGCAAGTATGCTCTCCAGATCCACTTTGCTGCCTCCAACAACGTCGCCGAATACGAAGCACTTGCTCACGGCCTCCGGCTCGCCAAGGAGATTGGCATCTGGCGGCTCATGTGCTTCGGCGACTCAGACCTCGTGGTGCAGCAAGTTTCTGGCGAATGGGACGCCAGGGACACCAACATGGAAAGATACCGCTTCCTCATCCAGCATCTCGGCGGCCCTTTCGAGGGTTGCGAGTTCCACCATGTTCCCAGGGCGGACAACGAGGCGGCCGATACATTGGCTAAGATTGGCTCCATGAGACAGGCTATCCCAGCCGGCGTCTCCCTCGAGCAGCTGCACAAGCCGTCTATCAGGCCGTTTCCAGAGTCGACATCAATTTTCGTGCCGGCTGATTCTTCGGTGCAAGCGCCGTCGGCTACACCAACTTCGTCGTCTATAGCTACTGTGTCGACTGCACTAGCTCTGCCGACTCCAATTGTGGCACCGGCTACAACCACTTCGCCGGCTATGATTACTTCGCCGGCTACAACCACTTCGTCGGCTACAACAACAAATCCGGCTCCGTCCTGCCTCGAATCATGTCGTCCTGACACCCAGTGGGTGGACGTCATGGAGGTAGACGGCGAGCCGGCTGCCACGACGGCATCAGAGACACAATGTCTCAAGCCTGCGACGGCTCCGTCAAGCACGGGGGCTGGAGAAACCCCAACAAACAGGTCGAGGTGGAGCCAGCCCTTGTGTCAGCTCCGTCATGGCTCAACCCATCCTGGCCTTCCTCCTTCGCGGCGAACTTCCTCAAGAGGAGGCACACGCGAGGCAGATCCAACGCAGATCTGCAGCCTACGCCATCATCAATCGTGAGATGGTTCAGCGTAGCGTGACTGGTGTGTTCCAGCGTTGCATCGAATTAGAAAAGGGACAGGATATCCTAAGAGACATTCACCAGGGGGAGTGCGGGCATCATGCCGCCTCTAGAACCCTGGTGGGCAACGCATTCCGCCATTATACTGGCCCACGGCCCTCGAGGAGGTCGTGGACATGGTCAACAAATGCGAGGGCTGTCAATGCTTTGGTGCGCAGAGCCACATGCCGCCTTCGGCCCTAAAGCCATCCCCTTGTCATGGCCTTTCGTCGTCTGGGGGTTGGACATGGTGGGGCCTTTCAAGACAGCTCGCGGTGGCATGACACACCTCTTGGTGGCCATCGATAAATTTACCAAGTGGATCGAGGCTAGGCCCATCAAGAAGCTTGATGGCCCCATGACCATCAAGTTTATCACGGACAACTCTGTCCGATACGGCGTCCCCCACAGCATCATCACCGACAATGGCACTAACTTCGCCAAGGGCGCTTTGGCACTCTACTCCTCCAAGGTAGGCATCCGGCTCGACTTGGCGTCAGTGGCACATCCCGAGTCCAATGGCCAGGTGGAGAGGGCCAATGGCCTAATCCTGGCCGGCATCAAGCCAAGACTGGTGGCACAACTTGTCAGGTCAGCCGGCGGCTGGATCGAAGAGTTGCCGGCGGTACTCTGGAGCCTCCGCACCACGCCCAAACGGTCAACCGGCTTCACCCCGTTCTTTCTGGTATACAGATCCGAGGCTATCATCCCTACAGATATCGAGTTCGACTCGCCTCGGGTCACCCTGTACACAGAAACGGAGGCGAAGGAGGCAAGAGAAGACGGTGTTGATCTCCTCGAGGAAGCAAGGGACCTAGCCTTGAGTCGGACGACAACCTACCAACAGAAGCTGAGGTACTACCACAGCAAGAATATCAAGCCTCTCTCTTTCAGAGAGGGAGACTTGGTGCTCAGAAGAATCCAGCGCACAGCCGGCCAGCACAAGCTCTCATCCCCATGGGAGGGACCCTTCATCATCAGTAGAGCATTGCACAACAATGCATACTACTTGATCGATGCCCAGAAGCCAAGGAAGCGCAAGAGGGACGACTCCGGCCAGGAGACGGAACGTCCATGGAACGCGGCATTGCTTCGCCCGTTCTATTGCTAGAAGGAAAGTATCAGACATGGAAAGAGCATGCACATATGTATCTTTCTCCCTCTTCAGGGATTTCTAATGAATGCAATGAAAAGAGCATGCAAATATGCTTCTTTTTAGATTCATATCTAGAGTTCTCACTCTCTGAGTCCCTTGCCGGCTCTAATAAGCTCGGGGGCTCGCTAGCCGCCCGGACGACTTCCTTATGTTGTAGAAAAACACATAGTGTACGCCGGACCGATCCCTGGTCACCTCGTAACAGCTACAGACCGGCTCCCGGCTGTCCGGCTAGCGAGGCGACGCCAGATAAGGACGGATACATGGAAATTTTGACTACAAAAAGGTTGTCGGCTCAGGTTGGTTTGATATTTTTACAATCTCATTCTAGCTAGTTGTGACAGCCCGATGCCGACGTTCCAGAAGATTCCCCTTTTCTTTCCGTTTTCGTCGTGTGTGTATTTTATTTTGTCACATCATCATCGCATCATTCGCATCATTTGCATTGCATTGGCATCTCCGTTGCCGTGAGTTTTCAAAACTTGCATCCGTTGTTTGTTGTCGGTTCTCGTCATTGTCCGTTCTGAGCCCGACCGCACTCGCACGCGCCCGCGGCAAAGTTTATATCTTGTTTTCAAAGTGTGTTTAAAACTTTCTCTGATCGGGGTGAAACTTGACATGCGGTCGTAATTAGTTATAGCTAGGCCATTTGTCGAATTTCTTCGCGGTCGGAGTTCGTGTGGTACCCGAACGGTCGACCGTAGCGGCACCGTATTCAGTATTTTGTCGGGCGTGTTTCGGTGTTTTAAATCTTGTTGCCGCGCCGCGCTATTTCCCTCTCACCCTTACTTAGCCCATCTACACAGGTCAGTAGTGCCACCTAGCCACTTCCTCCGTTCGTGGTCGTCGGATCGCGATTAGACGGACGAGGTCCACCCCACCAGAGACCAAACCCTATATTAGTATCACCCCTTAGAGAGACCCCTCTCACTTCACTAGGGTTTCCCCTAGCCATTTTTGCAGCCACCCCCCTCAAACACTCCACCTGCTAGGCCTAACCCTCTAAATCCCGCAGCCCAACCCTCTGACCAAATCTGGCCATTGGATTTACATCTAAAGGCTCAGATTCGTCCAAATCCCCACCTACCGGACATGTCCATGGTCAAATCGAACATGTCCGAGCGACCACAGGAGCTCTCCCATGGCCGCAGCCACTCTCTCCTCTCCGTGCCCGAGCTCGTGCGAGCACCATGGACAGCTCCGCCGCCTGCGCCCGGTGCCCCGCGCCTCCAGCATCCTCGCCGGCGGTCCCGTGCCGCGCCTCCCCGGCGGTCTCCTCCAGCGCCCTGGCCATCTCCCGCAGCGAGCCGCCGCCAGGAGCCTGCGCTGTCCTAGACTCCCGCCGCCTCGGCCTCTACCCCGCCGCCAAGTCCCGCCTCCACCTCGGGAACGAGCGGATCCCGGGCGTCCCGCGCCAGATCGGGCGAGTCCCGCTCTTCGCCGCCTCGTGGGAGTCCCTGCTCCCCGCCGCCAGACCTCCTGCCCGAGGAGGACGGCAGCTCGAGCACCAGCAGCCTCGCGCCTGGGCCTCGCTCGGCCTCCCTCGCCTGGGCCCAGCTGGGCCTCGGTCGGCCTCCCCACCAGCAGCCGGCCCAGGCCAGCTCGCCCTCCTTCCCCCGTTCGGTCCAGGCCGGCCCACCTTCAGCCGGGCCAAGGCCCCAAGGTGAGCACCCCCCCCCAAGCCACTATTCCATGCCCCTGCGCTGCTTAGCTATTTTGCGCCGCCTGTTCGGCCCGATAGTTTTTTTTAGATTTTCTCGGATTAGTTGTATTTCAGGAAATTCGACGTATATTTAAACGTTCGTATCTCTTTAACCGTGTGTCGGAACAGGGCGTGTAGTATATGGTTTTCTGGTAGTTTTGCGCGTAGAATCCGATTTTGCAACTTGCATATTTTTTTGACGTGTTTTAGCATGCCATATGCATAGATTAGCATGCTGTTCCAATAGGGTAGTGCCCGTATTTATTTTTCGCGCAAGTCCGGATTGCTCGAATGCCGTAGTAGAAATGCCCATGTTTTAGGAACCACTTTTCCATGTATTTTAGAGTAGACGTTGGTATATTTGCGTGTAGGGATTTGCCGCTAGCTTATTTTCCGTGTATAGGTTATTATCTCGCATTTACGTGTGGTGGAATTAATGTTGTGCAACCCCACATATTTTATATGTTTTCGGGGTAGAAAAATCCATGGGATTTTTTTGTGCAAATAGTTTTAGCTTTTGAGCAAGTTAGTTCGCGAGATATTTTGCCATGTTGCCCTCTTGTCTTTTTCGTAGGAAATATTCCATGCTTCATTTGAAGGATTTGTCAACTAGGGAGTTGTTCTTGGGTGTTTAGACTAGCCCCTGGTATTTTTGGTTGCAATAGAAATGCATGTTTAGGTGTGGTTTGATTTCTCTCAAGTTGCTAGAAATAGTGCTATTTTAGAGATGCTGAAATATTTCTAAGTCTGGGATCTGTTGTATTTTGTTGTTGTCTTGTCTTGCTTGTAACTTGTGATCTGTAGCTCTTTTGAGGTTGGTCCAATGGAGTTAGTTGTAGCCCTTGTGATTCTCTAGCATTATGTAAATTTTCATGCCATTCGGACTCCTGTAGCTATTGGTTTTGCTGCTGTCAATATGGCTTCAGATCGAAAACTGCACTTTCATGAGGTGTAATTTTCACTAAGTCTGAAATAGTGTGTGGGATGCCATTTTTTGACTTCTTTTCCTAGTGTTCCTTGCTGCCATGCTAGTTGATGTTAGTTGTTAGTTGTCGTGCTTCCTGCCCTCTTTCGTGTCATGCCTTGGTTGATTATATTTGAGTTCAGTAGCTCATAGTTGTGGGGTGTAGAAAATGCTATGTGGCTGATTTTGGCAGATTGTAGTGATAACTTGTTTTGCTCGTAGTTGTTGAACCGTAGCTCCGATTTGATCGTGTCCTATATGAAACTTGCTTAGAATCTTGTGTAGTTTCATTTTCTATTGCTGGATGTATGTTCTGAAGTGCTCGTGACCGTCGTTGCACACATATTGCATTCATGCCATCATATCTTGCGGTGCTTGTATCTTTTGAACCGTAGCTCCGTTGGAGAAGTTCTCTATGTGTAAATTGCTTGTAACGACGCGTAGAATCACGTGAACCTACTTTTTTTTGCTGTTTAACAACTAATTAAATGTGTGAGTTCAGATCTGGACAGAATTGTAAATTAACATGTGAGGTCGTTTTGGAGGTGCTATATGTCATTTCTGACCTCATTTAAAATGCCTAAATAGGTAGATTAATTGCACTTCACCTCTTGCCATGTGTAACCACATTTAATATTGTCGTGTACCTAATCGGGATAGAAGTAAATAACTCGTATGTGGAGTTTCGTCAATACGCAACTCGTTGCATATTGAACTTCACTTAATGTGTAGTGTTTGTTTGTGTGATTTGTCATGCCTTGCATTAGACCGTTCATGCATCATATGTGTCTTGCATCGTGTGGTGAATATCGTGTGTTGATTTGTGTTTCCGGTTTGCTCCGTCTCGATAGAGTTCCGCAAGCGAGTCAGATTGTGAGGACCCGTTCGACTAAGTCGGTTCGTCTGCTTCACGGAGTCATTCTTCTTCCAAGCGGGATCTCAGGCAAGATGACCATTTCCCCAGATACCATTACTATCATTGCCATGCTAGTTTTACCGTTTCTATCGATTATGTCTCGTTGCCTACCACATGTTAAATATCAGCCTCTTAACAATGCCATGAAAACCTTCAACTTGTTCAACCTAGCAAACCACTGATTGGCTATGTTACTGCTTGCTTAACCCTGTGTTAGCGTTGCTAGTTGCAGGTGCATTGCTTCCATGTGAAAACATGGGTTCCTTGTTATATCACCCTATTAAATGTTGTTTAATTTAATGAACCTATATACTTGGTAAAAGGTGGAAGGCTCGGCCTTTCTAGCCTGGTGTTTTGTCCCACCTTTGCCCCCTTAGTTTCGGCTACCGGTGTTATGTTCCATAATTGAGCGCTCCTAACACGATCGGGTTTGTTATGGGGACCCCCTTGATAATTCGTTTTAGTTTAAAGCTGGTTTGGCAAGGCCCAACATTGGTTCTACATTTTCCCAACATAATAATTTTGGTAACACTGAAATGCATAGGGAGTTAGCGCTACCCGAGGAGTAATTTTACATAAACAGGGGGGGCCAGTGTTGATGGTGTTGGTCCCAAAAGGACAAACTGCGGGGCCACCACGGGGCAACTCGAGGTTTGGTACCTGTAGGCTTTTCCATCCGTTGTGTCCTGAGAACGAGATACGCGGCTCCTATCGGGTTCGTCGACACGTCGGGCGACCTTGCTGGATTAGTTTTACCTTTGACGAGATATCTTGTGCATCGGGATTCCGGTGATGCTTTGGGTAATCTCAGAGTTGAGGTTTTCCACTAGGGAATCCGACGAGATCGCGAGCTTCGTGGTTGATGATTTCTATGCGGCTTGTGGTAATTTGTGATGGACTAGTTGGAGCACCCGTGCAGGGTTAAATCTTTCGGAAAGCCGTGCCCGCGGTTATGTGGCAATGTGGAAACTTTGTTTAACACTAATTCTAGATAACTATAAGTTAACTTAATTAAAATATGTCAACTATGTCCGTAACCGTGACTATCTCTTTCGTGAGTTCTTTCTCCGATCGAGGACACGGTGGGGTTATGTCTGACGTAGGTAGGTGTTCAGGATCATTCATTTGATCATCAGTAGTCACATCCGTTATGCGTAGATCTTCCCCCTCTTATTTTCTTGTACTCGTAAGTTAGCCACCAAATATATGCTTAGCTGCTGCTGCAACCTCACCACTTAACCATACCTCACCCATTAAGCTTTGCTAGTCTTGATACCTTTGGAAATGAGATTGCTGAGTCCCATGTGGCTCACAGATTACTACAACACTAGTTGCAGGTACAGGTAAAGGTTACTTGACGCAAGCGTGTTGATTGTTCATTTGGAGTTGCTTCTTATTCTTCTGCTTCATCGATCTAGGATGGGTTCCACGCAGGCAGCCTGGGATAGCAAGGATGGACGTCGTTCTTATTTTTCTCGTTTGTTTTCGTCTGTAGTCGGACCCTTCTCTTACTCTTGATGATTATGTAATGTACTGATGTGACTCTGATGTAGCTTGTGGCGAGTGTAATCCAATTCTATATATATATATATATCTTCTTTTTAGTGCATGTACTTGTAACGATATCCATTCTTGCGACACGACGAGATGCGCTTCTATCCCTGACGAGGCCTTCGTGCCAAATTTAGGATAGGGTCGCAGCTTGGGCGTGACACTGGCCTCTGCTGGTTTATGTCTGAATCTTTAAGTCTTGATGGCTTCGAAAAATCTAAGTCCTATATTCTCAAAGTCAGAAACCTCGACCCAGTCACAGACCGGCTCCCGGCTGTCGGGCTCGCGGGGTGGAAACTAGGGGGGTAGAGAGTTTGGAGAAGAAGAAGTCAAGCAGGAAACAAAAGATGAAGATATAAAAAGCACGCATGGCATTACAAATATAATGCAGAATCCATACATTCAAAAGCATTGGCCCACGGCCGAAGTTCATTACACCCCCAGTGGGTGGAACTATTGGACTGACAAAATATTGCAGACAACAAAAAAGAACAACATGATCGGCTAAGGGGCGGGGGCCTCGTCTGTTGCCCCGGCTGCCACTCCTGAAGTGGTGGCTTCACCATCGCCGGCTGCTCTCGAGGTGGTGGCACTGTCTCCTCCGCGAGGGCTTTCGGCTCCGTCCACGGCATAGTCGGCATATGCCTCGTCGCTGGAGGCGGCGTTTCCCACCTCACAGGCCGCCTCGTCAGAGCTGCCATCGGTGTCATAGGGCTGAAGGCCGTGCAGATCCTCAGGGATCACATTGCCGCCTTCACCCCGCTCCAAGTTGAGCTCATCCCAGGCGGCGTATAAGGCGATGCCGCTCGCCCTCACGCGCAGCTCCTCCTTCACGGCCTGCAGCTCCCCCTCCGAGCCGTCACGTTGAGCGACATGCTTGCCCAAGTCTAGGTTTCGGTACCAAGACTTGGCCAAGCGCATGGCCATGTAGGCTCGAGCACGCGCGGCCGAAGCACGCCAGGCGTCAAGGCGGTCATCTCCAGCCGCAAGCCAGCGGGAGAGCCTTCTCATTGACGCCGGCTCCATGCTATGAGGCCACAGAGCCTTCGGCAACGACGAGCCTGCAACCTGGAGTCGAGTCATGGACTCGCCCAGGGCACGTAGGCGGGCTCTGGTGCCCACCCCGATCTCCTCCACGCTCCAACAGGAGGCATCGTCTACCTCCTGCCCGGCCACGCGACGCTCCTCGCGGCTCACCTTGATGGCCGTCTCAGTTGCGTCCCATGTCTCAGGGAAGAGACCTGAGATAGGGAAAGGGGTGCAAAGAAGAGTAAGAAGAGGAGGCGGCAAAGAAGAAAATTCAAGGCAAAACAAAGAGGACTCACGATCGAAGTGGCCTTCAGTCTCGTGGGCACTCTCCAGGGCCTCAAGCTCCCGCACCTTTCTCGCTTGGGTGATGCGGGTAACTTCTTCCTCGAGGGTCTTGGCTGCGTCCAGCGCCTGCTTCTGGATCAGGGCTTCCTCCTTCTCCTTCAAGGAAGCATCCTTGAGCTTCATCTCCTCGAGATGATACATCTCAATACGCTCCACATCGACAGCATGGGAGGCATCGTTCTCCTGCAGGGAAGCGCGCAGCTGCTCCTGCTCAGCCTGGTGGGCGCCTCGAGCTCTTTCTTCTCTGCCTGGAGAAGAGCGAGCTGTTGTTGGAGCTGGCCGTCCGCCTCGCGCAGGGCGTCCCGCTCCACAGCAACCTTGCCCAGCCGGGCTGAAGTTCGGCGACCTGGCCATCTACCGCCTGGTTCTGAGCCCACAGCGTGTTGTAGGCTTGCAGCTGGGCATCATAAAGATCCTACAAGCAATGAAGAAGCAAAAGTAAGATTCGGCCTGGTTAATTCATAACCAGCCCGATTCTCGGGGGCTACACCTAGTGGGTGCGCTAGTGCGCCCCCACTAAAAAGCAAAGCAAGAGATCTAGCTCGAAGAGATTCGGCCCGGCCAATGATCGGCCGGCCCGATTCTCGGGGGCTACACCCAGTGGGTGCGCTAGCTCGCCCCCACCGATTCACGAAGAAGAAGAAAAAATAGAAGACGAGGCATTTACTCTGGTGCGCTCCTCCAAGCGCTCCAAATCGCTGCCCGCCACGCAGGGCACCTGCTCCACCTTGTGTCGGCTGTTGGCGAACAGCGACACCAGCTCTAGGACACCTTGGAGTATGGTGCCTACGGGCAGCTTCTCGCGCTCAAGATTGGCCGCTGGCCAAGCCTTCATGGGCCGGCTCCCGGCTCAGTGGGCCGGCTCCTGGATCAGCCAGGCCACGGTTGGAGACGACGATGGTGCCTTCTTCAGGGGTCGGTATGGCGGCCGGCTCCACCGACGTCCCAGCTGGCGCTGTCTCCAGAGCAGGAGGTGGATGGGCCACGTCCGGCGCATCCATGTTCACCTCTGGCGCGTCCAGGGCCATGTCTGGCGCGTCCAGGTTCAGTTCCTGCGTGTTGGCCGCCACCTCGGCCTCTGGTAACTCAGGGATCTCCTCGAGATCCACCGGCGCAGAGGTGTCCGGCTCGGACGGCTTGGTCACTTCGGTCCTCCGGGCACGCCTCGAGGCCGCCTCGCTAGTTGGCTCCTCCACGCGAGCACGCGTGGAGGGGTCATGTCTAGCCTTCGTACGCCTCTCCGCAGGCTTCTCAGCCCGGCTGGGCCGAGACTGGCCCTCGGCCATATTCTCCGCGGCCACATCCGAGCGGCGGGCGGATTGTTCCTCGAGTTCCTTCTGGGCAGCGTCAGCCGCTGCCCAGCCGGCTCCCTCCGCGGCGGAGGCGGTATCTTCCTCTACATCCTCCGCCTCCCTGCCAAGTGACTCTTTGAGGAACAAATCTTCATGCAAGACAAAGTAGAAATAGTGAAAGGGAACCCTTACCCCGAGACGATTGGCACTTGACTCCTACCGCCACCAGCGCGGTGCTTCTTAGTGCCGCCTGCTCGTGCTCCGCCTGGAGGACCCGTCGCGGCTCGCTTGGGAGCCGGCCTGGAAGCTGTGGCACCCTTGCCCTTCCTCCAGGCCACCTCACAAAGTCCGGCCGCCTCGGCCTTATGGCGCCGCCCGCGCGTCAGGGGTGGGCTGGCGACTTCCTCCACCCCGTCAGAGTCTTCCTTGAGGGCTGCATAAGATAGGGATGATGGAGTCTCATCATCATCCGTCCAATCCACAATGGAGGGCTTCAGATGCTCACCCACGTCTCCGTGCCCTCTGACTCCAGCGCGTCCTCCGAACCTTCGGAGGCGGCAGAACGATACTCGATCATGCCCTCGTCCTCGATCTCCGAGGCGTCAGACGTCACCACGTCGGGGGCAGGCAGATTGAGTGCATGTAGCTCCTCAAACATCTGCGCAATGGAGTTGGCAGCCGGCTCAAAAAGATGACCGGCCACAAGAAAAACAACAAAAACAGACTCAAGGAGAATGCTTACCATCGGGGGCGGATGGGACCTGCTGTAAGGGGCCATCCCCCACGCCCAGTTCCCGCTGTCGTTCATGTGGGCGGTGTAAATCAGGTTCACCCCCCGCACCACCGCGCTGGCTGTGAAGCTCTTGGTGGAGGTCCGGCAGGGATCATACCGGCCACCCATCTGGCAAACCAGATGGGACCGCCTCTGTAGAGGCAGGATCCTGTGGGAGACCATGGTGGTAAGAAGATCACGGCCAAGGAGGTCGCGATCTTTTAAGCTATCAAGTTAGGCGCCGATCTGCGCCACCTCGAGAATCGGCTTCAGATACTTAGGCCCCCAGTTCAACTATGTCGGAGGATCGACATTGAACGGGGGCATGTTGAGGGCGTCGTGTGCGGGGCTGGCATTCTTCACATAGATGAAGCCTTTCTACCACTGCTTGATGGATTCTTGCAGTGGCATCTGGGGAAGCCGGACTTCGAGCGGTGGTGCAGTAGCGCAACACCGCACGGCGTCATCGGGCAAGGCCCGTCGATTTTCTCCAGCTCGGCCTTCTCCATCTTCCTGGTCTGTTGCTTAAAGAAGAACAAGCTCTGCCAGAGGTCGAGGCGAGGCTCGATCCCCAGAAAGCCCTTGCACATGACAACGAAGGCCGATAGCTGAAGGATGGCGTTCGACGCCAGGTGGTGTGGCTGCAGGCCAAAGAAGATGAGTCAGTTGGAGAAGAAGGTGTTCGCCGGGAGCCCGAAGCCCCTGTAGAAGTGCTCGTCGAATACGACGATCTCTCCTTCCTGCGTCGTCGGGGCTGTCTCGGCGCCGGGGATCTGCACGGACACGAGAGAGGCCGGGGGCAGCATCCGGCAGTGGCGTAGCGCCTCGATGTGGCCGTCGCAGATCTCATTGTGGAGCCAAGCTCCGTGAGACGAGGTCTTCTTTGAAGAAGAACCGCTCGCCATGGCTGCGGGCGACGGGTGCTCGGGAAGACTCGTGGCGCGACGTCGACGGAGAGGAAGAAGACGAAGGCGGACGAACTCTTTCTCTCTGGGCTCAGGAAGGAAGAGGGCGTCGATGCGGGGCGAGAAGGGGGCGAATGGCCTCCTCAGTACCCCCTGCATCCCATTTAAACCCCACGAAGGATCGTGGGGAGGGGATCCGGTGCGCGCGGAGCCCCACTAATCCCGTCTATTACGGGCGGTAGCGTTTCCCGAAACCCAACCGTTGTGGAGTAAATCCGCAGCGGATCCTCCGCGCGACGGACGAGGGGGCGTCGTGGCGGGACCCTGGGCCCAGGCCCGGTCCCGTCACTAGTATCAACCATCATCACGTCTAGACGGTCCTGGCACGTGCCGCGATTTGCGCAGCCTACGACGAAGCCGAGGCGTCGCTTCGAAGCCAGCCGGCTTTCGAGCCGGCGACCCCTGCCGCAGGTGGCGGCAGGAATACAACGACAAAAAATCAAGCCGGTGAGACCACCCACGACCAGGCGGTGGGCCTCTCCAGATTCGGGGACTACTGTCGGGGGGATAACCCCGGGATCGGCTCAACGAGCCTGCTCCTTTATCTCTGGCCCAAAAGGAATGACCAAGAACAATTTTACAAGGCCCAAGTCCTCTGGCCGGCTAGGCGACACCTACCGGCTAGGGGGCGAGACGGCCAACTGTCTCGCCGGCCAGGCAGCACCTGCCGGCTAGAAGCAAGACAGTTACCTCTTCCTGGCCGCCTAGGCCAAACCAGCCGGCTAGGGACGAGGCGGCCGTGCCCAAGCCGACTAGTCAAGCAAGCTAGCCGGACGGGGATCTCAAGTCACATCAGATCGTAGGTCATGATGGCTACGCGTCAGCAAAGGTACTGGATCAGAGTGCACGGTGGGTACCAGCGTCGGCGGCCACGCCGCTGACCTCCCCCAGCTCTGATCCATCACCCAGCAGAGTGTCGGCCGTCAAACTCCCAGTCCATTACTGCACTCGGCGTGGGAACAGTGGAGGCGGCTGTACCGTCTGCCCATGACGAATCTCACTGGACAACGTCGGACGTAGCACACGTGTCCTGTGTCAACCTTACGCCAGAACCTCATTGGCTAGCCGGCGGGTCCCACGGCCAGACGGGACCTTGCAGCCGGTGGGCCCCTTAGGCGACAAGACAAGACCCCCATGGGCCCCCTGACCAGCCGGCGAGGCTGCCAGCCGGGTCCCACTCTTGTACCCTTTATCCATATTGTAGGCCGGTGGGTTCGTCTATAAAACCCCTCGGCCCCCCTCCATGTAGAGGGTCGGTCAACTGATCACACACACAGCAACCACATAGGAAAGGCAGAGACGAGCCGGCTGCTCCTTCTTCCTCCTCCAGAATACAGCTCCAGGAGCAACCTTGTAATCCCATCCGTACATATCATACACTCCCGTAGGACTAGGGGTATTATCTCTACGGAGAGCCCTGATCATGGGTACATCGTGCGTTCCATGCGTGTACCAACCTCGCATCCAGCGCCCTCCGTTGCCACTTCGGTTCCTACCTTCTTTAGCCTACCCATGGCTTATGTTGTGAGTATTCACCGACACACTTATTGCTAAGTATTCATGTTGATATTTCTTCTAAGTGAATGTGATCAGACCTATTTCCCTATATTCTAAGGTCAACCCAGTCTATTCTCAATTCTTCATATGTGTTCTATTTGAAACTTGTTCAAAGTCTTCACTAAGTCCTTGTCAGCTGATGACTTTGCAACAAAATCATCAAATTTCTAAAAAAATACCGTTACCATTGTAACTGCACCCACTACTCACGATAGGATAACCACGATCTCCACTATCTCCACCGCTTCGTACGTGGGTAGCACGTGTCATGCGGAGACGAAAGGGCAGGGGCAGTTTCATCCAAAGAATTTTCTTTGGAACGTTTTCACGTGAGCTATAAATAGCCCCTTCCCCCATCTAGTGAAAAACTCTTCTCTCACTCTCGTCTTCTTCGCTCGAGCTCAAAACCTAGCACCACCGCTAGCACTCGTCATCGCCAGTATGGAACAGCTTCACTGCCTCGACCTCGCCATCGCCGGACTCAAGCCGATTACAGATCATCTCCCTCCGCCACCGCCGTAGCTGTCTTCAGTCGCCAAGTTAGGGCACTGAAGATCTGAATAGAAGAGCTTCCATTTTTTACTTCCTCGGTTCACCGTGTTCTTCATACACGGTAATTGAAATCCTATTTTACTACCCATGTTGATCCATTTATTTTCTTTAGATCTATGAAATCAGTTATTCCTTAGAAATTCCTTCAGCTATGCACAACCATGTCTAGAACACTTGATGAATTTCACTAAGTCACTAAATTCTTCACGAGATTCCTCAATTGTGTAAATTTTTGAATCTGCACAACTCTGGAACCCAAGATCAGAATTCTTAGTCAAATTCCTGAGCACACTGGCCAAATTCGTCAACTTGAGTCATTTTTTAAATTCCTCAAATGTGAGAAAGCATATGACCTCCCCAAAGACTTCGCACCTATACTCTGTTCACATGTACAAAATGTCAGCTCATGAATCACTAGGTTCTCATCAACTTAACTCATTTGCAACATTTCTTGAATAAACAGTACATGTGTCATCAGATACCTCAAGAATACAAATTCTTGAGCAAAAACCTCAGGTGAAGAAAATGGAGGAGAACAAAAACAAAAGGGTGGCAAGAAGCTAGAACAGAACACTACTTTTGAAATCCCAGAAGAAATATATGCTTATTACGGCATGCCAAATGAAGAAATTCATGGGAAAGAAACCACTGCTAAGTGCAAGATCAATCTTCAAAGGATTGAACGCGGATGGGCAAAGGAGTGGAAAGAATAAAAGTATGTCACTCCAAAGTATGCCAATAAGTTTGCCCTCAAACCTCCTTGCAAAATACTGCCTCTGGGAGACCAACAATGTGCCCATCACTACAGGAATCACACACTTTGCCGTCTGCCATAACAAACGGCAACGAGGTGTTCCACCGACGGCAAAGTTTCTACATCAGCTTTCGACGGCATAGTAGCTTCTTTGTCGTCTGCCTTCCCGAAACGGATGACAAAGGGATTTGCCGTCAGTCTCTGGCACTGGGCAGTCGGCAAAGTCTTGAGACGGCAACCGACAGGCAATGCCTCCATTAGGGCTAACAAAGGCTTTGTCGTCTGCTTCCGCCCTTCTCTTTGTCGTCTGCTTCCCCCCCCCCCCTTCTCTTTGCCGTCTGCTCATATGGGCCAGCCCATAACTGCCCCAGCCGGCTCTTCTCTTTGTCGTCAGCCTACCCAGGCAGCAGACGGCAAAGAGGCTATATGGGCCAGCTGCTGCTGCCCCGAGGGTGCACAGCTGGGTGCCACATGGCCCCTTTGCCGTCCGCCAGCTGATGGCAAAGACCTTTGCCATCAGCTGGCAGACAACAAAGAGCCCATATAGTAACTGTTTTATTTGTTTTCTTTTATTTCACAGCACATATATATATATATATATATATATATATATATATATATATTTGACATCACATATATGATATATATTTCACAACACATATATATAGTTCACAACACATATATGATATACATATAAAGTTCATCAATGTACATCCCATATGTCAAAAGAACCAACATACAAAGTTTCCACTGTTCATCCATAGATACATATGCATATAGTTCGACAGTGTTCATCAACTCAAATGAAAACTAGAACTAAAGCACTCCATGAATGTCAGCTTCCATGCATGTAGTACATCCAATCTGCAAAAATGTGAATAAGAAAGTCAGGAGAAGAACAACAGCAACATATGATGTTTTTGAGCTAATTATGTCATTTTAGAGGAAAACAAGCTAAGTATATAATATTCATGAGCTAACCAAGGCTCTTAGGCCATTTTGATCTTCTTATGTCATTTTGGAGCTGAGTGGTCTAAGTATGTCATTGTTGGGAAAAATAAGGTAAGGAGAATCTGAAAGAGGAGAAGAAAGAGCAGGAGGAGGAGAAGAAGAAGAAATCAAGAAGAAGGAGAAGAAGGAGGAGGAGGAGGAGGAGGAGGAGGAGGAGAAGGACGAGAAGGAGGAGAAAAAGGAGAAGGTGTTCTCCTCCTTCTCCTTCTTCTCCTCCTCCTCTCCTCCTCCTTCTTCTCCTCATCCTCCTTCTCCTTTTCTTCTTCTTCTCTTCTTCTTCTTCTTCTTCTTCTTCTTCCTTCTTTTCATTTTTCCTATTTCTTCTCCTCTTCTTGGAGATAAATTATCTAATTTTTATGTATTTTTGGAGCTAAATGGGCTAATTATGTCATTTTATAGGAAAACAAGCTAAGTATATAATATTCATGAGCTAACCAAGGTTCTTATGCCATTTTGAGCTTATTATGTCATTTTGGAGCTAAATGGGGTAATTATGTCATTGTTGGGGAAAATGAGGTAAGGAGAATATTAAAGAGGAGAAGAAAGAGGAAGAGGATAAGAAAAAGAAGAAATCAATAAGAAGGAGAAGAGGAAGGAGAAGGAGGAGGAGGAGAAGAGACCCTCTTCTCTTCTTCTTCTTATTCCTTCTTTTCATTTTTCCTATTTCTTCTCCTCTTCTCCTCTTCTTGGAGCTAAATTAGCTAACTATGTATTTTTGGAGCTTAATGGGCTAATTATGTCATTTTAGAGGAAAACAAGCTAAGTATATAATATTAATGAGCTAACCAAGGTTCTTATGCCATTTTGAGCTTATTATGTCTTTTAGGAGCTTAATTAGTCATTTTAATGAGCTAACAAAGGTTCTTATGATGTTTTACCTAACTAAGCTAATTATGTCATTTTGGAGGATAATTAGCTAAGTATGTCTTTGTTGGAAAAAAATAAGTTAAATTGAAGAAGAAAGAGAAGAAGCAAGAAGAGAAGAAGGAGAAGAAAAAGAAGAAGGAGAAGGAGTAGCAGGAGAAGAAGAAAAGAAGAAGAAAAGAAGAGGAGAAGAAGGAGGAGAAAAAGAAGGAGAATAAGGAGGAGAGAAGAAGAAGGAGAAGAAGAAGGAGAAGAAGGAGGGCTCCTTCTCCTTCTTCTCCTCCTTCTTCTTCTTATTCTCCTTCTCCTTCTCTTCTTTTTCTCTTCTTCTTCTTATTCCTTCTTTTCATTTCTCCTCTTCTCCTCTTCTTGGAGCTAAATTAGCTAAGTATGTATTTTTGGAGCTAAATGGGCTAATTATGTCATTTTAGAGGAAAACAAGCTAAGTATATAATATTAATGAGCTAACCAATGTTCTTATACCATTTTGAGCTTATTATGTCTTTTAGGAGCTTAATTAGTCATTTTAATGAGCTAACCAATGTTCTTATGATGTTTTTACCTAACTAAGCTAATTATGTCATTTTGGAGGATAATTAGCTAAGTATGTCTTTGTTGGGGAAAATAAGCTAAATTGAATAAGATAGAGAAGAAGAAAGAAGAGAAGAAGGAGAAGAAGAAGGAGAGAAGAAGAAAAAAAGAACAGAAGAACAAGGAGAAGAAGAAGGAGAAGAAGGAGGAAAGAAGAAAAAGAAGGAGAAGAAGGAGGGATCCTTCTCTGTGACAGCCCGACACCGACGTTCCAGAAGATATCCCTTTATTTCTGTTTTCGTCGTGTGTCTATTTTATTTGTCGGGTCATCATCGCATCATGCGCATCATCCGCATTGCATCGACTTCACGTTGCCGCCAGTTTTCAAAATTTGCATCCGTTGTTCGTTGCTAGTTCGACCGTTTTCCTTCTCATCTCCGCCTAGCCCCTCTGCACAGTGCACCGACCCGCCCGCAACCTAGATCGAAACATCCCTCGGACCCGAACCGGGCGGTCGTGACCGTTGGGTCCGGATCAACCCCGTAATACCCTAAACCGTCATCGGTTTTAAAATTAGATGCCCTAACCTATATTTTCTCGGTCCGGATCAGCCTTATCCAAACCCCCCCCCCCCCTTGATATATAGTCCACCATTAGGCCATTTTGATCAAAACCCTAGACCCTAGTCAAACCAACTCCTCCATTTCTGTGCCCTGCCGCCAACTCCTGCCTCCTTCGGATCCCAGCTGCAGCCTCCAACCAGCCAGCTCCATCCCACCAACCAGGAGTCAACCCCCACCCGATCTGGACCGCCAGATACGAGATCCAACGATCCAGGGCCTCCCAGTCCCGCAGCTCCTCCTCCCGCAGATCTCGATCCCTTCTGGATCGAGGCAACTGCCTCGTCGGAGGGCCTCATCCAGCGTCGCCGTCTTCGTCCGACCCCGGCACCCAACCAGCGAGCGTCGTCGCCGGAGCTGCCCTGCAGCAGCCTCGGAATCGGTTGCGCCACCCCTGGTCAGCCTCGACCGAGCCCGTCCTCCCATGGCCCCGTGCTCCGTGTGCCCCAGCGCCTCATCGCCCCACCACCGCGAGGAGCTCCGGCCGCCGCCGGCTACCTCCCGCAGGTAAGACCTCGCCTCTCCTCTCCCTTCCTCTTTATCCTCTCCTTCCTCCTGTTACTTCTCTCTCACTCCTCTCCCTCGAGCAGGACCTCCATGGACGTCGAAGGAGCTCTCTACCATGGCGCCCTCGGAAGCCCCCCATCTCCAGTGCCTCGCGGAGACCTTCTCGGCACCGAATCCGGCCCGGATGCCCCAGACTTCGACCTCCCTCTCGCGTTCCGAGCGCTCCTGCCGCCGCGTCCCCACACAGGAGCCGCGCGCGCGCGTCGCTGCCCCTGTGTCCCAGTGCCGGCAGAGCCTCATGCATGTCGCTTGCTATTGTCTGGCCACGCCGATGAGTAACCCTGCTGTAGCTGTGCTAGCTATTGTGTTGCCTGCTGCTGCCACTGAAGCTTGTTGGTGTTGTTGTTGCCGCCGCTTGCGCTTGCTGCTGTCGCCGTTAGCTATCGCTGGTGCTTGCTGCAGTTGTTGTCGCGTTGCTTGCTTATTGTAGCCTGCTGCTGTCACTGGTGCTTGCTTGCTGCTGTCACTTATGTTGCTTGCTGCCGTCGCCGCTTGCTGTTGCTGTTGCTGCTTGTTGTAGTGCTGCTTGCTGTCGCTGTTGGCTGCTGCTGCCGCTTGCTGCTTGCTGCTTGCTGCTTGCTGCTGTCGCCGTTGCCTGTTGATGTAGCCTGCTAGCTATTGTGTTGCTTGTTGTTGTCGTTGTTGCTGTGTCTGCTTGCTTCCTTGATGTTGCTTGCTTGTTGTTAGCCGCTGCTGTACCAGGCCTGCCGCCTTGACCCGCCAGTAGGACCTCGAGCTCGTCGCCTCCGTTGTTTCGGTGGCCCCTGCCCAAGTTCCACCACGACTGGAATGGACATTGGACTCAACAAGTTCTTCGCGAACAGTGTACGACTACCGTCGACAAGAACCTTGTACCACTACTTCCACTACGTCCACGACGACCTATGTTCACCTACACCGCGTAAACTCGAACCGCTCTGATATGCACGCGTCGAAGGTATTCCGTTGGAACGTTGTCGTGAATCGAGTGCATGTGATGTATGAGATGAACCGTATGCTTCCACCATATATGTGGCTACACATGCTTCTTTTTCTTCTTGCCAGTGTTGTTGTAAACTAGCATGCATGACACATTCATGGCATAATTTCCTGTGTTGCATGTCTCTTGTAACGTAGCTCCGTTCTATGTTCCGCGTGTTAACCGACTAGGATGCCATGTAGAATCACCCGCTTCACCTCTTGCCATGTGAAACAACATTTAATATTGTCGTGTAAATAAATGGGAGTGAACTAAACAATTAAATGTGGAGTTTCGTCGATATGCAACTCGTTGCATATCGAGCTTCACTTAATGTGTAGTGTTTGTGTGAGGTGAATTGTCATGCCATGCCTTGCATTTTGATCTGATCATGCATCATATTAGGGTGTGCTTCATGTCATGCATTTGCCGTGGTGAATATTTGTGTTGATGCTTGTTTCCGGTTTCCACCGTCTCGATAGAGTTCCGCAAGCGTGTCGGATTGTGAGGACCCGTTCGAATACATCGGTCCGCTGCTTCACGGAGTTGTTCTTCTTCCAAGCGAGATCTCAGGCAAGATGACCATTTCCCTAGATACCATTACTATCATTGCCATGCTAGTTTTATCGCTTCTATCAATTATGTCTCGTTGCCTACCACCTGTTAAATATCAGCCTCTCAACAATGCCATGAAACCTTCAACTGTTCACAACCTAGCAAACCACTGTTTGGCTAAGTTACTGCTTGCTTAACCATGTTGTTAGCGTTGCTAGTTGCAGGTGCAGTTGCTTCCATGTGATAACATGGGTTCTTGTTATATCACCCTATTTAAATGCTATTTAATTTAATGCACATATATACTTGGTAAAAGGTGGAAGGCTCGGCCTTTCTAGCCTGGTGTTTTGTTCCAACTTTGCCCCCTTAGTTTCGGCTACCGGTGTTATGTTCCATAAATGAGCGCTCCTAACACGATCGCGGTTGTTATGGGAACCCCCTTGATAGTTCGTTTTAGATTAAAGCTTGTCTGGCAAGGCCCAACATTGGTTTTACATTTGTCTAATAACCTAATAAAATTGCATAGGGACCCACCGGCACCCGCTGATATTTAATCAACCCCCGGGCCAGTGCTCCTCATGAGTGTTGGTCCAAAACGGTCTGCCTGCGGGGCCACCGCGAGGAAACTCGAGGTTTGGCACTCGTAGCTAGTTCCATATGTCGTGTCCTAAGAACGGGATACGCGGCTCCTATCGGGATCGTCGACACGTCGGGCGGCCTTGCTGGATTAGTTTTACCTTTGACGAAATATCTTGTGCATCGGGATTCCGGTGATGCTTTGGGTAATCTCAAAGTTGAGGTTTTCCACTAAGGAGTTCGATGAGATTGCGAGCTTCGTGATCGAGGATTTCTATGCGGCTTGTGGTAATTTGTGATGGACTAGTTGGAGCACCCCTGCAGGGTTAAATCTTTTCGGAAAGCCGTGCCCGCGGTTATGTGGCAACGTGGAAACTTTGGTTAACACTGGTTCTAGATAACTTGAAGTTAACTTAATTAAAATATGCCAACCGTGTGCATAACCGTGACTGTCTCTTTCGTGAGTTCCTTCTCCGATCGAGAACGCGGTGGGGTTATGCCTGACGTAGTTAGGTGTTCAGGATCATTCAATTGATCAACCGTAGTTCACGTCCGATATGCGTAGACCTTCCCCCCTTTATTTCTTGTACTCGTAAGTTTAGCCATCAAATATATGCTTAGCCGCTGCTGCAACCTCACCAATTAAATTTGCCTCACACATTTAGCTTTGCTAGTCTTGATACCTTTGGAAATGAGATTGTTGAGGCCCCTGTGGCTCATAGATTACTACAACACCAGTTGCAGGTACAGGTAAAGGTTACTTGATGCGAGCGTGTTGATTGTTCATTTGGAGTTGCTTCTTCTTCTTCATCGTCGATCTAGGATGGGTTCCAGGCCGGCAGCCTGGGATAGCAAGGATGGATGTCGTTCTTCTTTTCTCGTTTGTTTACGTCAGTAGTCGGACCCTGCTCTTCCTCATGATGTTTATGTATTGTACTGATGTGACTCTGATGTAGCTGTGGCGAGTGTAAGCCAATTCTATATATCTCTCTTCTTTTCAGTACATGTACTTGTAACGATATCCATTCTTGCGAAACGACGAGATGCACTTCTATCCCTGACGAGGCCCTCGTGCCAAATTGAGGATAGGGTCGCATCTTGGGCGTAACAAGTTGGTATCAGAGCCGTATCGACCTCGGAGCCCCCTTGATTGATCGAACTTGGCCAAGTCGAGTCTAGTGAAAAACTGATTTGAGTCTAGTTATATATCGGAGAGTAGGATTCTTTTTTCTCCTCTTCTATGCTGTGGTGAGGAATCTTGATGTAATAATTTAATTCTACTCCTCTTCTCACTCAAAAATGTTTTAGGATCACGCGGATATTTTTGGAATCTATATGATGCCGATGTGACGGAGTTTTTTCTTGGTGCCTCCTGTCTGACTTGATTTCTTCCGGGGAGCTGAGCTCCGGGGGATTCTCGAGCACATCATTATCATTCAGATTTCTTAGTATCTCAGAACGAAGGATGTTCGTAATTGCTTCAATACTAGTAGTGGCGAGATAACCCCGATGTCCCCAGTACTGGTGCAGATTGTTCGGGAGTACTGCCACACTTTGTATCGTTGTGATCACGAGGGTCTGTAGTAGATGAAGGTCCGAGATTCTGGTTATGTGTTGACGGATGTGATACATTGGACGGGTTAGTATAGGAGTTGTGTGATATATTACTCCTTGTGTCCGTGTACCAGATTGCATGACCAGAAATTTCGGGAATTCTTAGGTGGGAATTCAAGTAGTTACTTATAGGACAATCTTCCAACAAATGCATGATGTTAGGTTGGGGTTCGACATTTAGTGGATTCGTTTGTTGACAGTCGACTTACAGTGGTTCTCGTTGTGTCTTAAAGAGTCCTTGTAGCTTGCTACGACTCGGGGACGCTTAGTATGTCGTGTGCACTGCCTTGCACATGGTGGCTACTGTAAGATCGAGCCCGTGCGATGCTGTCCACGAAAATATCGGATGAAATCTTTCTCATGAGTTTGTTATGGCTTGTTTCGTAAGCCGCATCCTTTGTTTTGTTGGAATATGGTAATTCAAGTTGCTTCGGTGTCAAGTGGTGATTTCAGATCTTTCCAAGAGGTGTTCTCATATATTTATGGGAATGCTAATTCTTTGCTCTATCAAGTTGTGTTATTAATTCTTGTCTACCAGAGTTGTCATATCAATTCTTTTCCAACCGGTGTGCTTCTCTTCAAGTGAATCCTATCCTCTCCAATTTTTGCAGATCATTCTCTAAATTCTTTCCGGAGTTTGTATCATCTGTCTCAAGTTGTCTTTGTTTTTCCCCGCCCTCCCGCCCTTTCTTCAGTGTTTGGATTTTCATCTAAGAGTTTTCTTTTCATTGTGCTTCCGCTATAGTATTCTTTCTCTCGTATCCGGTGATTCATTGTGAAGATTATCAGGAGCTTCGTTATCATCTTTATTCAATCTTGTCATCTTTTCTAATGAATTCAATTAAGTTATCCTGTCATCATATCCTATTCACTTTTCATTTCTTTCGCATGTTGGAGATTCTTATCAACCTATCTTGTTATTCTTTTCTCTCTATTCTATCCAGAGTGTTGCAGATATTTCAGAAGTCCTGATTCTCGATCCTTCAATTATGTGGAGGTGCTCAACCTCATCTAGTTTTCTTTGTACGGGCACAATATCTCTCTTCTAAGCAATCTTTTCTAATGGTGGTCAATTTGAGTGGGCCCATAACCCATAGTTTTTTCCCAGGATCTTATATGTCTTTTCTAATCTTTTCGGAGATCATTAATTCTTTTCAACTATGACATCAGTATGATTTCCATCAGTCTTTTTTCTTCTTCAAGACCTATTAGATTTAATTCTCATATTTGACTCAACCTTTCATTCTTCGTTATTCCGGAGTGTCTTGGTAATTCTTGATGGTGTTCTCCTCATCATTTTCAGCTCGGAAGACCGAAGGAGTGTTTCTCTTAAATCTTGGTCCATTCTCTTGAAGGTTCATCATTTCAGCTTTATGCCATCATCTTGAATTGTTCCCAATCATGTGTATCTCTCTCTTGCTATTCGGTGCATTTCGATGTTGTTTTCATTCTCGATCCTCCGAAGGCCATCATTTCGGAAGATTCTTCATTATCAACTTTCAGCTTTCATCCTCAATTCTTCTCAATTGTTGCCTCTTCGTTCGTCTCTCAATTATTCTGGTGCCTTGTTTTAGTTTTCTCTCAGGTGGATCATAATCTCTTCATTCTCATTTATCTCCATTCATTCTTGGTATCTCCATTCAGTTGCAATTCTTGTCGGTGGTTGTTTCAAGACTTTCTTAAGTTTGTGCTTTATCTATCTCCCTTTAATCTTTTCAAGAAGATTAAGTCATATGATAAATCTGTTGATTGTCGTCAATTTAATTTGATGAAGGATAAGCATAACATAATTCTTATTCTTGTTTCATCAAATGATTTCTATTGTTTTTCCGGAGGGGCTCACGATATCAATTCCTTTTTATCAAGTGTTCTTATCTGTTCTTTTCCGGAGTTCCAAGTTTTCTCAAGTGTCTCTTCGTGAAGCTTCACCTAAGACTTTGCAAGGCTTCAATCTTATCATTTCATCCTTCATATCTTGCATCATCCTTTTGATACGGAGGCTCGTCATGGTGGTTCTTCAAGGATGTGATTTTTCTCAAAGTGTTCTTCAAGATTCCTGTTCGGGTACCTCAAGTATTCTTTCCCTTGCATTTCAGTGCATTGTTCTTCCTTCATCCCTTGAGGTGGTATTATAGCATTCTTGTTAGTGTAGGAGCCTCGAAGAGTTTTCCTTTCAAGATTGAGATAATTAAATCCACCAATTCTATGATCATGGGATATTTTTCAACTCATGATTTCTGGGTTGAGTATCTTGGTTTGGATTTCACCTAAAGCTTTTCCTATGGATTGTTGCTATCATGGTGCTTGTCATTAATCCAAGTTCTCAATGTATCCTCTTGGTGTAAGAAATTGTTCATATCTTGTTTCTCCCAATCAATCCTTGTTTCTATTAGTGGTTGGTTGTCACTTCATTAGTTTGAAAAGGTTCCATAAGCCCACTACTATCTTGTTATTTTCGTTGTTGTTTTCCAACAAGTCCGTTCAATTCTTCTTGCAAGGATGCTTGCCAAGTTCATTTGTGATAATAGTTGTCATTCTTTTCTTCATTCTCTTCTTCCGTATGAGCTAGTTGATATTCTCTTGTTCCGGAGGCATGGTGATGTTGCTCTTTTGGGTCTATCAAGATAATGGTGTTCCCTTGTTCTATTTAGTTGTTGGTTGTGAATATTGTCTAATTCTCCCATCTTATCGAATTTTTTGTCCCATTTTCCTACCGAAGTGCTGCCGAAATTTTCCGTGAATTCTTGCTTGTTTCTCATATCATTCCTCATCGCCTTGCAACCTTCAAGGATCGTTGATTTCACTTGTTTGTCAAAGAAGTGACTAAATTTTTACCTCTTGTTCTTTCTCATCCTCTCCCCCTTTCATTCTAGGATCTCGGGGCGAGATCCTCTTGTAGTGTAGGAGAGTTGAGACAGCCCGAGACCGATGTTCCAGAAGATACCCCTTTATTTCCGTTTTCGTCGTGTGTCTATTTTATTTATCGCGTCATCATCGCATCTTGCGCATCATCCGCATTGCATCGGCTTCCCGTTGCTGCCAGTTTTCAAAAGTTGCATCCATTGTTCGTTGCCGGTTCGACCATTTTCCCTCTCATCTCCGCCTAGCCCCTCTGCACATTGCACCGACCCTCCCGCAACCTAGATCGAAACTTCCCCTGGACCCGAACCGGGCGGTCGTGACCGTTGGGTCCGGATCAACCCCGTAATACCCTAAACCATCATCGATTTTATAATTAGATGCCCTAACCAATATTTTCTCGACCGTCCGATCAAATCGGATGGTCCGGATCAGCCTTATCCAAACCCCCCCCCCTTGATATATAGTCCACCATTAGTCCATTTTGATCAAAACCCTAGACCCTAGTTAGACCAACTCCTCCATTTCCGTGCCCCGCCGCCAGCTCCTGCCTCCTTGGGATCCCAGCTACAGCCTCCAACCAGCCAGCTCCATCCCACCAACCGGGAGTCAACCCCCACCCGATCTGGACCGCCAGATCCGAGATCCAACGATCAAGAGCCTCCCAGTCCCGTAGCTCCTCCTCCCGCAGATCTCGATCCCTTCTGGATCGAGGCAACTGCCTCGTCGGAGGGCCTCGTCCAGCGCCGCCGACTTCGTCCGGCCCCGGCAGCCAACCGGCGAGTGTCGTAGCCGGAGCTGCCCTGCAGCAGCCTCGGAACCGGCTGTGCCACCCCTGGTCAGCCTCGACCGAGCCCGTCCTCCCATGGCCCCGTGCTCCCCGTGCCCCAGCGCCTCGTCGCCCCACCACCGCGAGGAGCTCCCGCCACCTCCGGCTACCTCCCGCAGGTAGGACCTTGCCTCTCCTCTCCCTTCCTCTTTCTCCTCTCCTTCCTCCAGTTACTTTTCTCTCACTCCTCTCCCTTGAGCAGGACCTCCATGGACGTCGAAGGAGCTCTCTGCCATGGCGCCCTCGGAAGCCCCCCATCTCCAGTTCCTCGCGGAGACCTTCTCGGCACCGAATCCGGCCCAGATGCCCCAGACCCCGACTTCCCTCTCGCGTTCCGAACGCCCCTCTCGCCGCATCCCCACGCCGGAGCCGCACGCGCGCGTCGCTGCCCTTGTGTCCCAGCGCCGGCAGAGCCTCATGCATGCCGCTTGCTGTTTCCTGGCCACGCCGATGAGTAACCCTGATGTAGTTGTGCTAGCTGTTGTGTTGCCTGCTGCTGCCGGTGAAGCTTGTCGGTGTTGCTACTGCCGCCGCTTGCGCTTGCTGCTGTCACCGTTAGCTGTCACCGGTGCTTGCTGCAGTTGCTGTCGCATTGCTTGCTTGTTGTTGCCTCCTGCCGCCGTTGTAGCATGTTGTTGTCGCTGGTGCTTGCTTGCTGTTGTTGCTTGCGTTACTTGCTGCCGTCGCCGCTTGGTGTTGCCGTTGCAGCTTGCTATACAGCTGCTTGTTGTCGATGTTGGCTGCTCCTGCCGATTGCTCCTTGCTGCTATCGCCGTTGCCTCTTGCTGTAGCCTGCTAGCTGTTGCGTTGCTTGCTGATGTCGTTGTTGCTGTGTCTCCTTGCTTGCTTGTTGGTGCTTGCTTGTTGTTAGCCGCTGCTGTACCAGGCCCGTCGCCTTGACCCGCCAGTAGGACCTCGAGCTCGTCGCCTCCGTTGTTTCGGTGGCACCTGCCCAAGTTCCACCATGACTCGAATGGACATCGGACTCAACAAGTTCTTTGCGAACAGTGTACGACTACCGTCAACAAGAACCGTGTACCACTACTTCCACTACGTCCATGACGACGTATGTTCACCTACACCACGTCAACTCGAACCGCTCCGATATGCACGCGTCGAAGGTATTCCGTTGGAACATTGTCGTGAACCGAGTGCATGTGATGTATGAGATGAACTGTATGATTGCACCATATATGTGGCTACATATGCTTCTTTTTCTTCTTGCTAGTGTTGTTGTAAACTAGCATGCATGACGCAGTTATGGCATAATTTCCTGTGTTGCATGTCTCTTGTAACGTAGCTCTGTTCTATGTTCCGCGTGTTAACCGACTAAGATGCCATGTAGAATCACCCGCTTCACCTCTTTCCATGTGAAACAACATTTAATATTGCCGTGTAAATAAACTGGAGTGAACTAAACAATTAAATTTGGAGTTTCGTCGATATGCAACTCGTTGCATATCGAGCTTCACTTAATGTGTAGTGTTTGTGTGAGGTGAACTGTCATGCCATGCCTTGCATTTTGGTCTGATCATGCATCGTATTAGGGTGTGCATCATATCATGCATTTGCCGTGGTGAATATTTGTGTTGATGCTTGTTTCCGGTTTGCTCCGTCTCGATAGAGTTCCGCAAGCGTGTCGGATTGTGAGGACCCGTTCGACTACATCGGTCCGCTGCTTCACGAAGTTGTTCTTCTTCCAAGCGGGATCTTAGGCAAGATGACCATTTCCCCAGATACCATTACTATCATTGCCATGCTAGTTTTATCGCTTCTATAGATTATGTCTCGTTGCCTACCACCTGTTAAATATCAGCCTCTCAACAATGCCATGAAACCTTCAACTGTTCACAACCTAGCAAACCACTGTTTGGCTATGTTACTGCTTGCTTAACCATGTTGTTAGCGTTGCTAGTTGCAGGTGGAGTTGCTTCCATGTGATAACATGGGTTCCTTGTTATATCACCCTATTTAAATGCTATTTAATTTAATGCACCTATATACTTGGTAAAAGGTGGAAGGCTCGGCCTTTCTAGCCTGGTGTTTTGTTCCACCTTTGCCCCCTTAGATTACCGCTACCGGTGTTATGTTCCATAAATGAGCGCTCCTAACACGATCGGGGTTGTTATGGGGACCCCCTTGATGGTTCGTTTTAGATTAAAGCTGGTCTGGAAAGGCCCAACATTGGTTTTACATTTGTCTAATAACCTAATAAAATTGCATAGGGACCCGCCGGCACCCGCGGATATTTAATCAACCCCCGGGCCAGTGCTCCTCATGAGTGTTGGTCCAAAACGGTCTGCCTGCGGGGCCACCGCGAGGAAACTCGAGGTTTGGCACTCGTAGCTAATTCCATCTGTCGTGTCCTAAGAACGGGATACGCGGCTCCTATCGGGATCGTCGACACGTCGGGCGGCCTTGCTGGATTAGTTTTACCTTTGACGAAATATCTTGTGCATCGGGATTCCGGTGATGCTTTGGGTAATCTCAAAGTTGAGGTTTTCCACTAAGGAGTTCGATGAGATTGCGAGCTTCGTGATCGAGGATTTCTATGCGGCTTGTGGTAATTTGTGATGGACTAGTTGGAGCACCCCTGCAGGGTTAAATCTTTTCGGAAAGCCGTGCCCGCGGTTATGTGGCAACGTGGAAACTTTGGTTAACACTGGTTCTAGATAACTTGAAGTTAACTTAATTAAAATATGCCAACCGTGTGCATAACCGTGACTGTCTCTTTCGTGAGTTCCTTCTCCGATCGAGAACGCGGTGGGGTTATGCCTGACGTAGTTAGGTGTTCAGGATCATTCAATTGATCAACCGTAGTTCACGTCCGATATGCGTAGACCTTCCCCCCTTTATTTCTTGTACTCGTAAGTTTAGCCATCAAATATATGCTTAGCCGCTGCTGCAACCTCACCAATTAAATTTGCCTCACCCATTTAGCTTTGCTAGTCTTGATACCTTTGGAAATGAGATTGCTGAGTCCCCTGTGGCACACAGATTACTACAACAGCAGTTGCAGGTATAGGTAAAGGTTACTTGACGCGAGCGCGTTGATTGTTCATTTGGAGTTGCTTGTTCTTCTTCATCGTCGATCTAGGATGGGTTCCAGGCCGGCAGCCTGGGATAGCAAGGATGGATGTCGTTCTTCTTTTCTCGTTTGTTTACGTCAGTAGTCGGACCCTGCTCTTCCTCATGATGTTTATGTATTGTACTGATGTGACTCTGATGTAGTTGTTGCGAGTGTAAGCCAATTCTATATATATCTCTTCTTTTCAGTACATGTACTTGTAACGATATCCATTCTTGCGAAACGATGAGATACGCTTCTATCCCTGACGAGGCCCTCGTGCCAAATTGAGGATAGGGTCGCATCTTGGGCGTAACATTCTCCTTCTTCTCCTCCTTCTCCTTCTTCTTCTCCTTCTTCTTCTCTTCTTCTTCTTCTCTTCTTCTTGTTCCTTCTTTTCATTTTTACTATTTCAATTGAGCTTATTATGTCATTTTGGAGCTAAATTAGCTAAGTTATGAAACTAGTGGTTGCACTAACCAGTTTGGAGCTAAATTAGCTAAGTTATGAAACTAGTGGTTTCACTAATCATTTTTCCTAGTAGAAATCAAGTAGGAGCTTATTATGTCATTTTGGAGAAAACTTACCACAGTGGTCATCAAGGATGAGAAACACCAGGGTTGCTCGCGTCGGCTTCGTTTGGAGAAGGTTGCCCTGGAGAAGGGTCGTGCGATGCCGCTCGGGAGTTATTCTGCAGAAAAGATATTTTGCAATGTCTCAGTTAGCATGATGACACTCAATTGTTAATACTAGTTTATAATGACCATTGAAATGAAACTCACCGTGCCAATCGCAGAGAAGACGGGCATCGACGGAGGGGCTTAACCGGTCTTCTCGTACATAGACTGCACATTCGGTTTTGAAGAGTCAGTCTTATTAGTTAGTAATGAAATAGACAGTACACACATGATTTGGCTAATGTGAAAAATAAACTTACCACAATAAACTCGTACATGGCGAGGTGAGCCGCCTCATTCCGGGCACTCTCCTCCTCAATCAACCGAGTCGTGGTCCGGTCCCTCTCCTCAAGAGTAGCCTGAAGAGTAGCCTGGCTTACCGCTCTCTCTTTCTCAAGAGCAGCCTCAGTTGCCGCTCTCTCTTTTTCAAGAGCAGCCTCGTTTGACGCTCTCTCTTTCTTAAGAGCAAGATGCAACACCATTCCTCGTTACCACAATAATGATCCATCACCACACATACAATGAAATGGATGAAAGTTTATTGAGTCCGTACAACTAACCTCGATGGCAAGATCAACTCGCCGTGGACGAGGCGTTATCTCAGGACAGGAGCTCAATTGACGCGCCTTGATCTCCGAGAGAGTGACTGGACAACGTATTATCCCATCTCCAATGGATATCGATCCATGGGGCCTCTCGCCACCAGATATCATCACCGGCTCTAGATCCAAAGGTTCCTGGCTCGGGTTAAAGTCCTCCCCTTTCCAAGGCTTCCCCGTGTCCCTGTATTTCACGAGCTTGTGGTGGGATGAGATGTTGGTGAAGTTATTTGGATCATCCAGGTCAGACTTAGAGAATGCCTTCGCCTTCTTGTACGAGGCGGTATAGGCCATGCCATAAAGGTCGTACAACTTTGGCATCTCCGTCTTATTATGATGCGCCTAAAAGAGAGGAACAAAGTATTAGTAAGGGGCTCAAGCTAGCATGAAGAATGAATTGCATGAATTATGAAGCAAACCACATTCCCAGTTTCGTCCGAACTGAAGTAAGTTGGCGCTGCATTGATGGTGTGGCACACCAACCATTTGGCTACGCCGATCCTTCGCATTGTCATGGACGGCTCGCCAGTTGCATGTGCACCACTCATCCACCAACGCCTCCCAACAATCCATCTTATCTGCACACCATCTCGGGGGTACCTATAAGTTATTAGAAAGAATTTTGAGCGCTACGCCTATGAATCAAATCAAGAAAACTACATACAAGGCCTTAAAAATAGGTAATTACCTTCATGTACCGCTCCTTCTTCACATACTTTCCACGGTACTCCTTCTTCTGCTTCTTAATACCACGCATGGCGTAGTAGTCTCGAATGGCCTGCGGCCGAGCCTCGTGGCGTATGTTCTGTAATAACCGCCTACATTCGGCCTCGATAACCTTGACCTCCTCCTCCTCATATCCCTCCTCACACCTATAGAAGGTCTGCAATCAACCGAGACAACACCTATTAGTACAATAATTAGCTATATTGTTAATTTTAGATTGTGTAAGAGGATAATTTACCCAAAAGCTGTTCATCACAATCTCGGCCCTCGTGTGGCACAAGACACCATCTATAATCTCCTCCGGCGGGGCCTGCGTAGCCTGGTAGTGCTCCCAGGAAAATCCTAGTGTAGGAACCTGACCCTCACCAGGCAACGTGACATACCCCGAGAAATTTGTCCGGCAAAGCACACCAAGCACGATGTTCGGCTTGCGGACTCCACCATGGTGTTTCCATCCCCTGCAGTATGATAAGGTCAACGCATTAGATATTTGAAGAAACTTGAAGGCAGAAGCTAAAAAAGAGTAAATGTACTTACCTATATCCTTCAGGCTTAATCACCGGCCTCTGCTCGCGGGTAGCCGACGCGGCCGGGAGACGTGTACTACCACGCTTGTACACGGTGGACCCATCCACCTGCACGTCACCCTCACTATCCGTAGACACATCCCCGCCATCAACAGAACAGCCACCCGGACCCTCGGTCCAATCCGGCACCTTGGTCTGATCTGGCCAGGCACCCCAGCCGGACCTCTCCACGTCGGTCGAAGCGTGTGTGGCGGGAGTCTCCTGGGACGTAGCCTCATGAACCGGAGTCTCATGGGCCGAAGGCACCTCGACCCGAGGCTGATCTTCGACCAGAGTCTCATGGGCCGAAGGCACCTCGACCCGAGGCTGATCTTCGACCAGAGTCTCATGGGTCGAATGCCCGTCCACCTGAGGCTCCTGGAGTGGAGTCCCCGTAGTCTCCTCCGCAAACAGGTCCACCATAGTAGTCCTGTGCTCGGGTGAATGAGCTGGTGGTGGTGGCGAGGAATGCGCAACAGTCCACCTTCCTCTTCCGCGGCCACCACGTCTCCATGTACCCTTCCCCTTCTTCCCTACCCGATCGACACCTCTCCCAGTGGGCAATGCCGCCGACGAAGAAGCACCCGCGGGTGGTGTCGTCAGACTGTCTGCTAAGGCTCTACGGAGAGATAGGGGTGGAATGGAAGTACCACCCCTCGTGCGGGCCGCTGAAGAAGAACCCGTCGAGCGATCTGGACGCACGCCCACCATCTTTCAACACCTGCTGACCTGCCATGATAAATATTAAAATAAATTAGTACAACATAAAAAATTGAATAACTGACATGAATAATAATATGTACATATATAATTTAAGTTGGGAATCTTACAAACTAATAATCATCATCATCATCAGTATCACGCATCTCTTCATGAATGACGTGCTCATCAGGTTCAACGGCATGAATTTGTGGAAGGCCTTTCTGTAATCGGTCAAGAATTGACAGGTCATCCGCATCAGTAACAGCTCTGTTGGTTCTGACTGAGGGGTGAAGTCGGATTCATTGTCGCTGTCTACTTCCATGTTCTAGGGTGAAGCACGGCGGTTCTTGAAACGTTTCTTGGAAGAATTCTCCATCGTCATATGTGTGTGGGTTAATGTGAGGTTCATAATCCTGTTCATTTGGGGGAGGTGGTCTAACACGGGGCGACACTTCTTCTTGTCTTTTCTGAACTGATGGTCAGGATCCAGGAACTGTCTATGCAAGTCAAAGCAAGAATACTTCCGACCCTCCTGCGACCAATGAAACTGAAGAGCTGCCTTGCATGTGGGGCACGGGAACCTTCCATGCACACACCATCCAGACAATAGCGCATACGCTAGCAAGTCATCCATAGAGTACATGTACCACACATGCATTTTGAAGTTTTCTTTTCTAGCGGCATCGTATGTCTTGACCCCATTATCCCAAGCTTCCTGCAATTCATCCTTAAGCGGCTGCATGTACACATTCGTATTCTTCGCCGGATAATTGGGCCATGGAATTATCAACGTCAGAAATATGTTCTTTCTTTGCATAATATTCCCGGGGGGGAGATTGAGTGGAATGACAAATACATGCCAACTATTGTATTGGGTTGCCGTCATGGCGAAGGGATTAAAACCATCCATGGCGACGCAGACTCGAGGATTCCTTGGATCTGCCACTTTATCCTGATGCAATCCATCAAAATGTGTCCACGCTTCCCCATCCGATGTGTGTACCGCCATCTTATTCCCATTCGCATCTAGTTTGGTTCTTTTGCCCATTTTGTGCCATGTCATCTGTCTGGTTGTATCTTCGACCATGAAAAGACGTTGAAGCCTTGGTACGATGGGCATATACCAAACAACACTAACTGCGATTTTGGTCTGCCTCTTCTCACCCATACCATTTTCTACCACAAGATACCTGCAAGACTCGCAATTGGAACAATAGTCCAGGTGTGCATACTCCTTCCTAAATAAGACACATCCTTTCTCACATGCATCTATCTTCTCATAGGGCATCTTAAGAAAAAGAAGTACTTTGTCCGACTGGTACAGGTTTGCAGGCATGACATGGCCTTTGTGTAGGAAGCGTACAAATAGCGTCATCACTGTTAGAGCATATATCTCCATATGTGGTTTTGGTAATTGATGACAATTCCTATGGACTAATGGTTGCCTTAAGTTATATTTATAGGATTTGTCCATAGGCACTTCTTGAAGTCAATCTGTTGGGTTCAAGGAGTTTATATGATGACCAAGATGTTATTCAAGGTATTATCCAAAGAATGGTCATAGAAACACTAGGTTGATCAAGATCTCAGACAAAGAGTAAATCAAGATGATCAACACACAAAGCGTATAAGATGTACCGAGAGGGATCAAGTGATCCCATGGTATGGTAAGCATTGTCCATTACGTGTTTGTGTACTAACCCATGCTCTTTGTGAGACTCCTATGTGGGGGTTAGGTGTGCCTCCATTGGGCTTGCGTCAAAAGGAAGATCTCATACAACCCATGAAGGATGACGTCAAGTGGTGATCGTCATCAAGATTGTGGTGTGCAAGTTCAAGCGGATTAGTACGAATATATCATTGAAATTATTGTCAATGATCATGTGCTGACAAGGACAACCTCATGTGCTAACAAGGACAAGATCAAGATAAGCATTCCTGAGTACTACATGCTTGATTCTTGTGGATGTTCACATGGTGGACAGGACAAGATCAAGATAAGCATTCTTGAGAACTTAATGCTTGATTCTTGTGGATGTTCACATGGTGGACAAATGAAGATGAATACATAAGCTAGGCTTTCCGCATTGTGTATGGGAAAGCTACTTGAAGACTTCATCATGTCTTGCTTTCAACTTGAGCCAAGAAGGAACAACAACATTGAGCTCAGGTGAAAGGGCTAACTCAAAGGTATCAGTTCCTTTGACATTAGTGGTGCGGAGTAATGATCAGCGAATAAAAGTATACACTCAAGTATGGATCATCAGTACTCTTTTATGATTCTTGAGTCCTTAGGGATCCCGCACTATTAAGAGGGGATCACAGGTTTTGCGATGAACTTGCTCAAACTACATCTTCACTTTCTGTTCAAACCACATCTCCACTACTCTGTTGTTATCTAAAAACAGAACCAGTGCCTCGGACATCCGGCCTCCTCCGGACGTCCGAGGGCCGGACGACCGACAGCTTCGGAAATCCGGAATCCTATACCAGAGAAATCAGAGCCATATAACTCGGACTTCCGGCTCTCTCCGGACGTCCGAGGCCCGGATAGCCGACCAGCTTCGGAATTCCGGAACTATGCACCAGAGAAACTTGAGCCATATAACTCGGACTTCCGGCTCCCTCCGGACGTCCGAGGGCCGGTCAAGGCTCGTACGACCGACGGGCTTCGGAAATCCGGAGCCCTGCACCAGAAGAATATGAGCTCTATAACTCGGATTTCCGGCTCCCTCCGAACGTCCGAGGGCCGGACGTCCGACCCTCGTCGGAAATCCGGAACCTTCCACCAGTAGAAGTTGAGTTGTATAACTCGGATTTCCGGTCCTCTCCGGACGTCCGGTCGCTGTGTAATTCAAAATAGTTTCAGTCGTATCTACACGCCTCGGACGACGGACCCCTGTCGGACGTCCGACCCCTCGCGGACGCCCGGACTTCCGACAACTGTCGGACGTCCGGACCCTGTGTGACTTAAAGTATCCCCAACGGCTGTATTTCTCTCCCCACTATAAATACCCCCCTCCCACTTCGTGAGAGGGTTGCCCAACACAGCCTTATCCTCATAAGAACACACTTCTACCTCACACACGCTTGCTCACACCAAATCTTAGATCCCAAGAGCATTTGTGAGCCCCTTTGAGAGTTGTTCCAATCAAAAGATAGATCGTCTCCCTCTCCTCCTCTCAACCCAAGCTATTTGAGATTTGAGCAAGTTTTGAGCATTCCCCGTGATCTTGTTACTCTTGGAGGTTGGAGACTCCTAGGCGGTAGGAGTTCTTCGGAGAGGAATCAATCTGTGTGATTACCCCCCGGAAAAGTTTGTGAGGGTTTGGAAGCCACCTCAAAGGCTTACCACTAGTGGTTGAGAAACGCCTTCGTGGTGTCATCTCAAAGGGAGAATAGGGTGAGCCTTCGTGGCTTTGGTGTGCCTTCGTGGTAACATCCACCTCTCTAACGGTGTGACTAGCTTCCCTCCAAGAAAGTGAACATCGGGATACATCTTCGTCTCAGTGACCTTGGTTATCCTTAACCCTAACTCCTTACTTGTGGTTTACTTGTGTTACTTGAGCATACATACATTGCATATTGTTTGTGCTCATTATATTGTGTTGGCTATTTCTTGTACAAGATTAATCATTCAAGCATACCCTCTATATCCACACGTTCATACTTGCAGCATTTGATATATCGTGTGATATAGTGTGATCTAGTATCTTGTGTTGTTCACCTACTTGTCGTGTGATATAGCTCAAGTAAGTTTGTGTAACTTACTTATGCTTGTTAGTAACTGCATTGTGTCCATCTCGGTAGATCGTGTTGTTGATACACGTTGCAGTGCCTAGTGCATTTAGGATTTGTGCTTGACAAGTACCCTCTTAGTTTATTTCCGCATTAGTTTCAAGCCAAATCCGAAGAAGTTTTTAAATAGCCTATTCACACCCCCTCTAGGTGTCATCGAGGTCTTTTTCAATTGGTATCAGAGCTAGGTCTCTCTTTAATTAGGTTTCACGACCTAGAGAGTATCGATGTCGACTATTGGATCAGTGCACAATGGCATCTTTGACTTTGATGGCACAAATTATACCCTATGGAGAATTCGTATGCTTCATCACTTTCGGGCCATGGGCCCAAATACTTTACGAATTGTTCTTGTAGGGATTGCCGACAAAAAGGATGATGCATCTTCATCTAATAATGAAATGTATCTTGATTGTGAGGCTTTTCTGGCCATTCATCGAACCATAAGTCATGAAGTGTTTAAGTCTATCTGGACTTGCAAGTCAGCTCATGAAGTTTGGACTAAACTTGAAGATATATATGGTGGGTCCAATCTTGATGAAGACGGTATTATGATGAAGGAGTTGGTGCATGAGCTCTTCACTCTTTTCTATCTTAAAGAGTCCACCACTACTTCCATATCCGATTGCTTGCACACCTCAGCATCTTCAATCTCACAAGGTAATGACATGGTGAGTGAAGAAATATATGTTGATGAAAATTTCATAGCCTCTATGGACACGAGCATATCTAGCACCACACATAGTGTAAATTATTGTGCTGATAGGTCATGCATTTCACTTAAAGATCCCTCGACAAATGTCTATGGTGATATGCCTGCTTCCTCGTGTCCTCTTGATCAAAATATCTTGTTTCTCCCTAGTTGCTCTATGACTAATCATTTAGGGGAAATCAAGAAATATGAAGTACTTTTGACTAATGAAGAATCTGATCCACCAAAAGAATCATCATCAACTCCTCCGGTTCACATGTGCCTCATGGCAAGAGGTAATAATCAGGTATCATCTTCCCTGTGCAATAACGATGATATTTGCGATGAGGATGATGATGATGACTTGACTGAAAATATCTACGTGATCAGTAAATTTCTTCATAAAGCTAAAAATAACGCTCTACAAAGGTTCCAAGATGTTCTTGCTTACTTTGAAAATTGTAATGATTCACTTAATCATGAACAAGCTAAAAGTGAACAACTTGAACATGAACTTGAGAAGAGTCATCAAGCATGTAGAGACTTAAGATCTTCAAAAGGAGAGATTGAAGTTGCTCATGATAAAATTAAAAGGGATTTTGAGGTCCTTCTCCTTGAATGCAAGAATGTCAAGGGAGAGCTCGTCAAAACCTCTAAGATATTTGAGGAGCTTCAATCTACTCATGAGAAGTCTCTAATCGCTACTTACTCCTCTCATATTGTTGATGATACTTCTACATCTAACCCCATCTCTTTTGAAGTATCAACATTGAAGGAGAATGTTGAGCTACGTGCTCAACTTGACTTACTAACTAGCAATTATGGGAAGTTGGAAGAAAACCATGTAATGCTCACAAGCTCTCATGCCGATCTTCTAACATCCCATAATGTGCAAAAGTTAGCTCAAGAGGCTATCATCACCAAGGTAACATCAAGTGAGCCTCATGTGGACAATGGCACTACTTCTAGTCAAAGTACTATATTTCCATGTGTTAGTCCTCGTAATTCGTCTACTCACAATGTTGCTACCTCGTGTGATGAATTACTTTCCTTCCCTTGTTGCTCTAACATTGAAGCTTACACTTCCTCTAGTACTTGCATTATACTAACCGTGCAGAGGAAATCGAAGAGCTCAAGGCCCAAGTCACTTCTTTGAAGAAAGACTTGGAACAGTGTCATGAAGGGATGTCCACCCTCAACAACGTCCTGTGTGAGAAAACATCTCCGAATGACAAAAATGATGTTGGAGTAAACTCAAACAAGAACAAGAGGGGCCTAGAACAAGTCAAGAATTCAGCCAAAATCATTTGCTTCAAGTGCAAAGTTAAAGGGCACCATGTTAGATCTTGCCCTCTAAAGACGAAGTATCAAAGTCACAAGCAACAAGGGAAGCGGCCACAAACTCAATCACATATTCAACTACAAGTTGAAGGAAGGCCTCTTCCCAATAAGACCCAAACCAACACTCCCCAAGGTGAGAAATCAACTGGGAAGAAAACAAAGGGTAGATGTTGCTACTTATGTCGTGAGAAGGGTCACGTCGCTTCGTCTTGCACAAGAGGTAACTTATCCAACCCAATCACTATTGATGATATTTATTCCCTTGGGAAGGATAAGGTTGGCAATGAGTTTGCCAAGTTTGTTGGTACTCAAGATGGTGTCAAGAAAATAACCATTTGGGTTGCCAAGCCTATTGTGATTAACCTCTTAGGACCCAATGTAGTTGGGGACCAACAAGCTCAAACTTGATCAATAGGTGACTTTGGAGGACATTAGAGACTTGGATACATAATGAAGAATTAAGCGGTTGTCTTCATCATTCATATTATCTCAAGCCAATTCATTTGGATTATCGAGTTTCTATCTTATATCCAATATGCCTCCTTGCGGTAACTTATACTTAAACTGTTTACATTGTTAGGTGCTTGCCCCTTTGCATGTTGTGGTTTTGTACCTTGCATGTGTTTGTATATGTTGTGCTTCCAACTTGTATATCTTGAGTAATCGAGTATGTGTATGTTGGTTTGCACATCATGTACATGTGAGTCTTGTATTGAGCCTATTTGCATCTTGTCTGTATTTTTGTTGGCTCTTGTGAGAGATTAATGGACTATCCCATTGTGGGGGAGTGATGTGCTTTGCACACCTCACAATCCTATAAATGTGTATACATGGGGAATAACACTTAGTTTTGATGCTTCAAGATTATCTAGTGGCTATGTGGTATGTCTTACTCATGAGAAATTCAAATTCTATATGGTCCATTAAGTATCTCTTGTTGGTTTTAATTTGCCACTTGTTAATGTTATTGGTTTATCACATTATGGGGGAGTAATATGCTATGTGCATATTACAAACCTAGAAAATGTGTACATTTGACGTATTGCCACTTAGTGTTGATATTGTAAATTATCTTGTTCCTAGGTGGCATGTTAGCTCTACAAGTGTCATTTGCTTGCGTTGTATGGGTAAAGATGATCTTGGATATATTTGTGATCTACCAATGAGTATCATTTCAAAAATGCTTCTTGTCCTTGACAATTGGTATTCCCATCATGTGATTGGAATTGCTAATCATCTTTACATTGGATTTTGTGTTCCGTTTGTCTTCCTTGCCTCTTATGAATCTATTTTTAACATGTCTAGTGTTTTTATAGATATAGAGAAAGTGATGATCCCATCGTGTGCGTTTTGTATTCAAATGCAAGTTCTATATAATGCACGTCCCTTGGGGGAGCTATCCTATTCTCTTTAAAACACTCTCTTTATTCACCCATCATAAAATCATTTGATCCCCATCAAGTGTGTGTTGATGGGAGGCAAGTCTTGCTCCTTATGATGCTTTGTGCCATCATGAAAATTTGTAGAGGGCTTTGTTTGTTTGAACCTAGCTCTCTCTTGAAAACTAGATACTTCGTGTTTGTTTTCCTTCAATTGGGTTCTTGTTGCCTTCTATTTGGCATGTGTCAATGGATATCTCATTCCTTGAGGCATCTTTTAATTGATATCCTTCAAGTGATAGTTCTTTTGTTTTAGGATCTTATTATCACTTGATACCTTGTCTTTTGGTGACTTATCAACTTTGTGTTGAGTTGATTCTTGAGAGTCTTGAGCATGCGTATCTAGCTACTATATACAACTTCCTTTGCTTGCTTTCCTTCTTTGACCCAATATATAGGGGAAACTCCACCTTGTCAGAAATTGGCTAAAGTGTGCATGAAATTCACATTCCTATCTATATGCACATATGTATGTGGAGTTTGTCCTATGTATTGCTGGTTTTCTAACTCTTTGGTCCCAATGAGTTTGGGTACCATTTTGTTTGATTTGTTGTTCCAGGAACAACTGGAGATGCATTGGATGCTCGGCTCCCCTATAAGGAAGATGTTGAGACCATGTGATTACTGGAGCCAAGTTAGGATGATCAAAGAACAACTATCTACTACATCAATCCAATGTTGTCTCGGTAACAAGTATCCACTTCATGCATTCTTGTCTTGCAAAGGACCCAACCTGTCTTTTCTTTTCGAGGTTGCATCATGGCATGAATCTCTTGATTTGTTCTTGTAGTACTTGTTTGCTTTCTCAAAGCATCCGAACGATGATGTCTTACTACTAGTTGGGATGTCTCTGATATTCGTATGTTGGAAGTTCATATTGTACAATAAGAAAATATTAGGCCATGTGCTATGCTTCCAAGCAAAAGATCTCATTGATATATATTTATGACTTCCTTTTGGATATCTAGTTTGTTCCTTCTTGTAACCATTTCGTGTGTACATCCTTCGTTGTGGATATATATCATCATGATTGTCTTCTACTTAGAATCTTTTACACATGAGAGAAGTTACATCTCTAATTGATATCCTCTTTTCTTTCACGTCCATCGTTGCATTTCCTCTTTCAAGTTTTTTTTTATGGCTTCGTGAAAGGATTTGTTTTGAGTGTGCATCTTATTTCTACATCTTGATGCACTCTTTGGCCGTGAAGATTATTTTTCCTCATGCTTGTCTTGATGAGGGTTTTGCCATTTTCAATTAGTATCCCTCCTCTTGACAAGGTTCTTACTTCCTATCTTCACAATGGGTTGTCACAAGTGTTGGTTCTTATTTTGTTTATTAGTAAGCTTGTGAACCCATTTTCTAGTATGTGTGTGTGGGAATGACATGTCTTGCACTTTGTATCTCATTTCATCAAGACTATGTTGATGAGTAATGCTCATCCTTATCTTAGTCTTCTCAAGTGCTTTGCCATGAATCATACACATTACTTTGTATGAGCCTATTCTTAAGTTGCTTCTATTACATGTTGCTCAACCATTTGTTTTGTGCAATTTATATGCCTATTGTCTCATCTATTCTCTTGCACTCGTTGTGTGTTTTATAAATTCTGGGGGAGCAACGATCCTATTTTGTGCACCTGTGTCAAATACAAAAATCTCATATTAGTGCACAAATCATGGGGAGCTTCTCTAGTTTTTGATAAAGCACCATGTTGCCTTTATCATAATATCTTTTATTCATGTGGTTCGAAGGACCATATGATTGTTTGTTCCATCTGGAATCTTTTGATTGCTTGCCTCTATTTGTGTATGTCTTTGTGGCATATGATCCTTTTATTTGCAATCTTTGGGTCCTCAATATAGTCTGTTTTCCTCCAACAACTTATCATTGTATTTGTGTATTTTTTTTGCACTCATTTGCTGAGTACACACTTTTTGGAGGACCACCTACTATATTGGCTTTCTAAACTTTTCGTCCATTTTGGCAATCGATGCCAATGGGGGAGAAGTTTAGAGAGTTTACTTTGGATATGTTTAGAGGGCTTTGCTTTTATTGCTTTTATTGCGTAAGCATTTACATCTTGCACACATGCATTATTACCTTGTATGTGTGCGCTTGGTTATGCTTATATCCTTATATAAACTCTCTTGAAGTGGTTGTCTTCAATTACCAAAATGGGGGAGATTGTTAGAGCATATATCTCCATATGTGGTTTTGGTAATTGATGACAATTCCTATGGACTAATGGTTGCCTTAAGTTATATTTATAGGATTTGTCCATAGGCACTTCTTGAAGTCCATCTGTTGGGTTCAAGGAGTTTATATGATGACCAAGATGTTATTCAAGGTATTATCCAAAGAATGGTCATAGAAACACTAGGTTGATCAAGATCTCAGACAAAGAGTAAATCAAGATGATCAACACACAAAGCGTATAAGATGTACCGAGAGGGATCAAGTGATCCCATGGTATGGTAAGCATTGTCCATTACGTGTTTGTGTACTAACCCATGGTCTTTGTGAGACTCCTATGTGGGGGTTAGGTGTGCCTCCATTGGGCTTGCGTCAAAAGGAAGATCTCATACAACCCATGAAGGATGACGTCAAGTGGTGATCGTCATCAAGATTGTGGTGTCCAAGTTCAAGCGGATTAGTACGAATATATCATTGAAACTATTGTCAATGATCATGTGCTGACAAGGACAACCTCATGTGCTAACAAGGACAAGATCAAGATAAGCATTCCTGAGCACTACATGCTTGATTCTTGTGGATGTTCACATGGTGGACAGGACAAGATCAAGATAAGCATTCTTGAGAACTTCATGCTTGATTCTTGTGGATGTTCACATGGTGGACAAATGAAGATGAATACATAAGCTAGGCTTTCCGCATTGTGTATGGGAAAGCTACTTGAAGACTTCATCATGTCTTGCTTTCAACTTGAGCCAAGAAGGAACAACAACATCAAGCTCAGGTGAAAGGGATAACTCAAAGGTATCAGTTCCTTTGACATTAGTGGTGCGGAGTAATGATCAGCGAATAAAAGTATACACTCAAGTATGGATCATCAGTACTCTTTTATGATTCTTGAGTCCTTAGGGATCCCGCACTATTAAGAGGGGATCACAGGTTTTGCGATGAACTTGCTCAAACTACATCTTCACTTTCTGTTCAAACCACATCTCCACTACTCTGTTGTTATCTGAAAACAGAACCAGTGCCTCGGACATCCGGCCTCCTCCGGACGTCCGAGGGCCGGACGACCGATAGCTTCGGAAACCCGGAATCCTATACCAGAGAAATCAGAGCCATATAACTCGGACTTTCGTCTCTCTCCGGACGTCCGAGGCCCGGATAGCCGACCAGCTTCGGAATTCCGGAACTATGCACCAGAGAAACTTGAGCCATATAACTCGGACTTCCGGCTCCCTCCGGACGTCCGAGGGCCGGTCAAGGCTCGGACGACCGACAGGCTTCGGAAATCCGGAGCCCTGCACCAGAAGAACATGAGCTCTATAACTCGGATTTCCGGCTCCCTCCGAACGTCCGAGGGCCGGACGTCCGACCCTCGTCGGAAATCCGGAACCTTCCACCTGTAGAAGTTGAGTTGTATAACTCGGATTTCCGGTCCTCTCCGGACGTCCAGTCGCTGTGTAATTCAAAATAGTTTCAGTCGTATCTACAGGCCTCGGACGACAGACCACTATCGGACGTCCGACCCCTCGCGGACGCCCGGACTTCCGACAACTGTCGGACGTCCGGACCCTGTGTGACTTAAAGTATCCCCAACGGTTGTATTTCTCTCCCCACTATAAATACCCCCCCCCCCCTCCCACTTCGTGAGAGGGTTGCCCAACACAGCCTTATCCTCATAAGAACACACTTCTACCTCACACACACTTGCTCACACCAAATCTTAGATCCCAAGAGCATTTGTGAGCCCCTTTGAGAGTTGTTCCAATCAAAAGATAGATCGTCTCCCTCTCCTCCTCTCAACCCAAGCTATTTGAGATTTGAGCAAGTTTTGAGCATTCCCCGTGATCTTGTTACTCTTGGAGGTTGGAGACTCCTAGGCGGTAGGAGTTCTTCGGAGAGGAATCAATCCGTGTGATTACCCCCCGGAAAAGTTTGTGAGGGTTTGGAAGCCACCTCAAAGGCTTACCACTAGTGGTTGAGAAACGCCTTCGTGGTGTTATCTCAAAGGGAGAATAGGGTGAGCGTTCGTGTCTTTGGTGTGCCTTCGTGGTAACATCCACCTCTCTAACGGTGTGACTAGCTTCCCTCCAAGGAAGTGAACATCGGGATACATCTTCGTCTCAGTGACCTTGGTTATCCTTAACCCTAACTCCTTACTTGTGGTTTACTTGTGTTACTTGAGCATACATACATTGCATATTGTTTGTGCTCATTATATTGTGTTGGCTATTTCTTGTACAAGATTAATCATTCAAGCATACCCTCTATATCCACACGTTCATACTTGCAGCCTTTGATATATCGTGTGATATAGTGTGATCTAGTATCTTGTGTTGTTCACCTACTTGTCGTGTGATATAGCTCAATTAAGTTTGTGTAACTTACTTATGCTTGTTAGTAACTGCATTGTGTCCATCTCGGTAGATCATGTTGTTGATACACGTTGCAGTGCCTAGTGCATTTAGTATTTGTGCTTGACAAGTACCCTCTTAGTTTATTTCCGCATTAGTTTCAAGCCAAATCCGAAGAGTTTTTAAATAGCCTATTCACCCCCCCCCCCTCTAGGCGTCATCGAGGTCTTTTTCAATCACCGCATCGTAGCATTCTCTTAGAGCCTTCAGATTCATTACTTGTGCAATTGCATCCAGCTGACAAAGCTCAGTGTGCTCATGGAGAGGACGTTTTGAAGACTCCAACATTTCATAGAAGGCCTTTGTCGATTCCTCCATCTCATCTTCTGAATCCCGAGCATCATCAAAGTCTGGCACCATGTCTTCGATCCCGGTACCATGCTCGCCGGTGCGATGACGGACCACCTCACCTCTCGTGCATTGTATAGACTCACCATGAAATGTCCACACCGTATAATTAGGTTGACAACCCCTGCTCTGCATGTGTTTAATCATTACAGCCTCTGTCGTCTTTTTATAGTTGTCGGATCCAGGACAGGGGCAATGGTTTCTTTCCTGGCCATTTGTGAATGCGGCTTTCAAAATTCCTTGGTTTTTAGAAACCATTCTTTCGTCATCTATTACTGACTAGGGTGACCGGTGTACATCCAGGCACGATCACTCATTTTTCCTAGCTACTAAACACACAAGAAATATATTTATATATAATTTAGCATATATATTCATCAGTTAATCAACTTCACCATTTTTATTACGTGCATGCAACCTACACGCTAATAGATAAAGATAGGTCCTAATCCCACCCGAGTATTTGTAGATTGGGTTCATTTTCCCATGCTCTGCTCCGGATCCAACGCAAAATTTCGGCAGCACCTCCCCGCTGTTCTCCTGATACACGTCTCCGCAATAAACAGAGAGTATGTGTATCCGGAGAACAACAGGAAGGCACTGACGAAATTATGCATCGAATCTGAAACAAAGCATATGGGAAAACGAACCCAATCTACACATACTCGGGCTATCCATGGATAACGTTGGACAATTTGAAAGAATCACGGTCATAAATATAAGCAAATGCATGGTTATTTTTAACTATAACCCTTTCGAACGGGAGACGCATACTGATAAATTAATTTAATTACCTACATCTAGCAAGTTTCGTCCAAAAACCGACCCAGAGTAAATGAAGGGCGAGGAGGAGATGACATTTGTAGTGACCCACGAATGCAGGGGCGGAGCTCATAGAATGCATGGGAAGGTCTTCGCATAGCACACCTCACAGCGACGAGACAACTGTCACATGTAAATCCACCCGATCAACACAAATATTTTGTGTTCATTAATAAAATCAAAAAATAGACGACCTAACACAAATATACGGCGTATTAACAGTTTCGCGGAGTTTCGTGCTGGGGTGTCAGGACGTCGTGTCGGGGCGTCGTGTCGGGGTATCAGGGCATCGTGTCAGGGTGTGAGGGTGTCATTTTCTGCTTCTTCCTCTTCTTTTTTTCCTCTTCTTCATTTTTCTTCTTCTTCCATTTCTTCCTGTTCATCATCTTCTTCTTATTCTTCTTCTTCTTCTTCTTCTTCTTCTTCTTATATTCTTCTTGTGTCGGCAGGAGGAGAGAAGAAGGGAGAAGAAGAAGGAGGGCTCCTTCTCCTCCTCCTCCTCCTTCTCCTTCTTCTTCTCTTCTTCTTCTTCTTCCTTGTTTTCATTTTCCTATTTCTTATCCTCTTCTCCTCTTCTTGGAGAAAAATTAGCCAAGTATGTCTTTTTCAAGCTAAATGGTATAAGTATGTCACTTTAGAGGAAAACAAGCTAAGTATATAGTATCCCTGAGCTAACCAAGGTTCTTATGCCATTTTGAGCTTAATATGTCATTTTGGAGGATAATTAGCTAAGTTGTGAGATAACCAAGGTTCTTATGATGTTTTTACCCTAACTAAGCTAATTATGTCATTTTTGAGGATAATTATCTAACTATGTCTTTGTTGGGGAAAATGAGCTACGTAGAAGAAGAAAGAGAAGAAGCAAAAAGAGAAGAAGAAGGAGAAGGAGGAGGAGGAGAATGAGAAGGTGGAGGAGGAGAAGAAGATGAGAAGAAGTAGAAGAAGAAGGAGAAACTCGAGGGGAGAAGAAGGAGAAGAAGAAGGAGAAGAAGAAGGAGAAGAAGAAGGAGAAGAAGGAGGGCTTCTTCTCCTCCTCCTCCTTCTCCTTCTTCTTCTCTTCTTCCTCTTCTTCCTTCTTTTCATTTTTCCTATTTCTTCTCCTATTCTCCTCTTCTTCTTCTTCTTCTCATCCTCCTCCTCCTCCTCTTCTCCTTTTCCTCCTCCTCTTCTTCTTCTTCTTCTTCCTCTTATTTCTATTTCTATTTTTCTTTATCCTCTTCTTCTACTTATTCTTCTTTTCTTCTTTTTTCTCTTCTTATCCTTCTTTTTTTTTCTTCTCTTCTTCTTTTCTTCTTCTTCTTCTCTTCTACTTCTCTTCTTCTTGTCTTCTTATCCTTCTTATTTTTTTCTTCTCCTCCTCTTATTCTTCCACTTCTCCTCCTCCTCCTCATCCTCCTCTTCTCCTCCTCTTCTTCTTCTTCTTCTTCTTCCTCTTCTTTCTATTAAGCTAACTAACTAACTAACCAAGCTAACTAACTAAACTAACTAATTTAGCAAGCTAACTAACTAACCTAAACCTAATAAACTAAAAAATTAACCCAGAAACACACATATTGCGTGGGGGGCTCACTAGAGGGGGCGTCTAGGGCGTCGTGAGCGGCGGGGCGTTGGGGGGCTGTCGGGCGGCGGCGCCGGGGGCGGTGGGGTGGCGGCGCGATAGAGCCAGTTGGGTGGCGACGGTGGTGGCGGCGGTGGGCATCGGGAAAGCAGTGGAAGAGTGGGTGGAGCGTGTGTGAGTGAATGAGAGAGAGGGGCCGGGGTGGGGGAAAATAGTCGTTACAGATGTTAGCTCTTTGTCGTGTGTTGGCGGGCGGCAAAGAGTCTAGACTCTTCGTTGTCTTTCTCCGGACTCTTTGCCGTCCGCTAGTAGACGACAAAGAAGAGACTCGAGTTTGACCTAACATCCCCGCAGTCAGGTGGTCCGTACCTATGCTTTTCCATTTGTTGTGCGTCTCTTTGTCGTCTGCGACTGACGGGAACGAAGTGACTGATGGCAAAGACTATCTATGCCATCAGCCAGTTCTTTGTCGTCCGCTTTTTGGAAGCTGACAGCAAAGACACTTTTTGCCATCAGCCAGCAGACGGCAAAGATCTGGCAGACGGCAAATAACTGAATTCCACTAGTGCACCCCTCAAGCGTGGCCACACTTGAAGACTATCCTGAAGAAAAAGACAAGTATTTGGCCAAGCTGACGAAAAAGACAAATGAAGATCTAACAAAGTTCAATGAGGATTTTGGTGCTGGAGCTGTTGCTGCCTCCTCCTCTGTTGCTAAGGCTTCTGCTAGAGAACAACCTCTCAAGAAGACACTGATGAAGAAATCAGGTGTCAAGTCAAAACCCTCAACAACATTATCCAAAGAGCAAATTCCTCAGACAGAAACAACAACGGCTGCAAGTCATCAACTACAGCACAGTCTTCACTCCCTCTGTAGCCACAGCCCAGGTAGCATCAAACAAGGAATGCAAATTCCTCAGTACCATTTGCCTCTGGTTCAGCTCACAAATCCTCACCTCGCATACTGAAGACGAAGATGACTGCTAGGAGAGGAACAAGGTCGTGCCCAAGCAAAGTTGTCCTCAATATTCCTTCTGCAACAGAGGGAAGTGAGGAATATGATGATGAAACTCTTCAAGCCATTATCAGGAACAAACAAGAAAGGGTTGCACAAGCTAATGGCAATACCATTCCCCTCGCACTAGATCCAAAAGTGGTGCTGAACTTCATCGATCTTTGGTATGAAGATCCAAACACACCCATTGTTGATTTGAAACTTCCACTTGGACTGAGCCACATGGTAACCTCATACATAAATGAAGCAAAGTGCAAGGATCAGCAAGCCAAACAAACTCGGGCATCAAAGGTTAAAAAGGAGAAGTACTTGAAACAAAACCTCCTTAACCTGACGGTTGAGAAACTTGTATCTACTCAAGCTGAGCTGAAATCCCTCACTGACAAATACACAAATCTTCATGCACACCGAAAGGGTGACAATGTGAGGTTTGTCAAGGCCGAAACTGACGCCATTGATGAATACAACAACAAGGTTGCTGCTCCAAAGCAACCAACAATTCCTCAGGCCAACTACACTATACAACTGGCTGATTTTGATGAAGATGAAAAACCTGCTGCTGATGAGTCTGCTCAGAATGTAATTACTGAAGAATCTGTCACGCCTGAAACTGCCTACACAATGCCTGAAGAAAATGCCCCTTCACCAATGTCTTCAAAAGTGAAGAAAGAGACACTTCCGTCTGCCTCAGAAGTAAAGAAAACAAAAGATGCTGAGAAGGAAGCCAAGAAGAGAAAGACATCAACACCTTCAAAGTCTTCACAAGCAAAACGCCTCAATACACGTCCCACTACATCATCAGCTCCAGTTGGTGCAACTCCTCTCAGCATTCCACCGTCGTACATGATTGTACCATTTGGTGAAGAGCATATCATTCTAGAACAAGATAAGGAAATGGATGAAAATCGCTCTGCAGCATCCACACCAATAGATGAGGAAATTCAAGTTGATCAGTTTCCGCAAGTCTCAACACCTCCTCCTCAAAACCCAAAAAATGATTGTTGAAGAAAAAGAGGCTCATATGGACATTGGTTGCACCACACCTATAATCCATGATGATTTCTGGGAAAAGGCTAATCCAAACTCGCCAATGACTTCTCAAATTCCTCAAACAACTACATCTCCTTCAGGTATAGAAATTCTGACTGGCTATGAAGAAGGGAGCTCACATTTGAAATCAGCACCAAACCAAGAATCAGCTGCATAAGCTGATGAAAGTGAAAATGAAAATGAAACTGTTGTACCAGAATATACATCTACACCTACGACACAGCAAATTCCTCAAACTGAAGAACAAGCGCGTGAAGAAACTGCCTCAGCACAGAATAAAGATTCAGTTGATGAACCACTTATTGCAAATCCTGAAACTACAGTTGTGGTGGCCAAAATTCCTCAATTTGATGAAATTCAACATCAAAATCTTCAACCAAAGCCTCATCAGCCATACTCAAAGAGGCCAAAGTTTCTGAAAGCAGATTTCCTTGATGAACATCATTTCTTCCCTGGAGAAAATCCATACAACAAGCTTCGTATCAGGCACATGAAGTTCTGGACTAGAACACAACTCAATTACTATGTTACTATGCTTGTGGAGAACAGAAAGATATTTCATTACACACACATTACTCATTGTGATATGGAGGAAATTCCTTGTTTCACCTGGTGTCGGTGTTTACTCACGACATCAGCCATGGGTAGGCTAAACATGAGTGGTGGGAACCATAAGGACACCGACGGGCTCCGAGAACGGAATTGGTACAAGCGAGGGACGCACAATGTACCCAGGTTCAGGGCTCTCAGTAGAGATAACACCCCTAGTCCTGTCGGAATGGTTGATGCACCAAAGGGATTACAGTGTGCTCCTTGAGCTGTTTGACGGAGGAGGAAGAAGGAACTGCTAATTCGCATCTACCTCTCCTGTATGTGTGTGTGTGAGCAGTTGACCGACCCTCTGCATTGAGGGGGACCGAGGGGTTTTATAGACGAACCCACCAACCTACAATATGGATAAAAGTACAAAAGAGGGGCCTACCTAGAAGCCTTGTTGGCTGGCCAGGAGACCCACAGTAGTCTGGTCTTGTCATTGGAGGGGCCCGTCGGCTACGAGGTCCCATCTGGACATGGGACCCGCCGGCTAGCCAATGGAGTTCTCGCGTAAGGTCGACGCAGGACACATGTAGTACGTCCGGCGTCGTCTTGCGAGATTCGTCATGGGTTGCCAGTACGACCGTCTCCACTATTACCATGCCAAGCTTGGTAATGGAGTGGGTGCCGACGGGCCTATACTGTGCTGGTTTGACGGATCGGAGTAGACCTAGGTCAGCGGCATGGCCGGTCACACTGTATGAGTCGTGTGCCTCAATCTAGTACGTGTGATGATGCGTGTCCACCTTTATTCATAGAGTCCAGTCCCAGCCTAGGGTTGGATGTGACTAGGGCTGCCTAGCCGGCTAGCGGTCTCGCTAGCTGGCCTTGAAGTTGTCGTCTCGCTCCTAGCCGGCTAGGAGGGAATGTTGTCTCGTCCCTAGCTGGCGAGAGCTCTCCAACCGGCCAGGAAGGATTGTCGTCTCGCTCCTAGCCGGCCGGAGCTTTCCACACGGCTAAGAAGAGTTGACCGTCTGGAAGAAGATGATGCTTCCCTTTACTCTTGGATGCAAAGGAGTAGGCTCGATGAGCCTACCCCGGGGTTATCCCCCCATTAGTAGTCCCCGGGGCAGGGGAGGTCCGCCTCCTTAAAGCGGGAGGCCACGCCGGCTTGGGTTCCTCGCTCGTGCTCTTCATAGGTCGCTTGTTGCAGGAGGCGCCGGGTCGGAAGCCGGCTGGCTTCCAAAAGACGCATCAGCTTCGCCGCAAGCAGCGCTGTTGCGCCACGTACCAGGCCCCGGGCCTGACGCTATGATTAACTGTATAGGTGACGGGACGGGGTCTGCGCCCTGGGTCCCGCCACGACGCCTCCTCAGCCCTCGGGCGTGTGGATCCTCTGCGGATTGATTCTTCAACGGTTGGGTTCCGCGGGACGTAAATTCTCCCGTAATAATCGGAGGAGGTGGGAGTAATGCGCACCGGATCCCCACCCCACGATCTCTCGTGGGGGTTTAAATGGTATGCGGGGGCGTCGAGGAGGCCATTCACCCCCTTCTCGCCCCGCACCAACGCCCCTTTCTTCCCTGAGCCAGAGAAAGAAGAGCGTTGCACCGCCTTCACCGCCTCTCGAGCCATTGCTGCCGGCCGCCGCGAGGATCGTCTTAGCCTCTGCCGCCACCCACCATGTCCAGCGGCGCCCCTAAGAAGGGGCAGTTTCGAGGCGCTTGGGTGGGCAGCGACATCAGCGACGGGAACATCGACGCGCTCCGCCACCGCCGCATACTTCCTCCAGCAAACCTTGTGGCGGCGCGGGTGCCGGGCGCCGAAGCAGCCCCGACCCCCGAAAAGGGCGAGGTGGTAGTGTTCGAAGAACACTTCTTCCACGGCTTCGGCCTTCCGGCGAGCGACTTCTTCGCTCGCTTCCTCACCTTCTTCGGCCTGCAGCCGCATCACCTGGCGCCCAACGCCATCCTCCAGCTCACCGCCTTTGTCGTCCTGTGCGAGGGTTTCATGCGGATCGAACCCCGCTTGGACCTGTGGTGGAAGCTGTTCTTCTTCAAGCAGCAGTCTATGAAGATGGACAAGGCTGAGGCGACGGGGCATTCAGGCCCCAAGCCGATGACCCCTTGCGGCGCCGTGCTGGTGCGTCATCGAACTACGTCTGGCTTCCCGCAGATGCCGCTGCAGGACTCCGTCAAGATGTGGCAAAATGAGTTCTTTTATGTGAAGAACGTCCACTACAACAAATATGTCAACTAACGACCTTCAATATTAGTCACCGAATGGTCATTGATTTTCATTTGCGACCTTTTACGACCAAAAACAAACGGTCAAAAGCTGAGGGTCTCTAATGAACTATAACGACCTTTTTGCTGGATTGGTCGTAAGATTTTACGACCAAACGAAAGCATTGAATTTTTTTGGTCACTAGCAATCTGCCCACGCCACGTCAGATCTGACATGTCAAGCTGACGTGGCATAGAATCAGCCCGGTCCAATTTAATGTTTTCAATGGGTCGAGCCCATTAATCCAGCCCATTTAATGTTTTTTTCTCTTTATTTTGCTTAGCTGCATGGGCCTGGCCCAATAATCCAAAACATCTTAGCCTTTTTAATTTTGGATTGTGACCTTTTACTTTCTATTGATTTTGTTATTCATTTTACTTTTGTACTGGTCCCACTAATCAGATTGGTCCCACATGTCATCCTAATCTCAAAATTGGTCCCACGCATCAGAAATTTCAAAATATGTCAAACAACCATTATAACTTGAACCCCTTTGCCAGGTTACCATTTTCGAGGTATTCAAATCACATACAAAATCATTATTTTGAAGAATCCAAAGAGCAAATGGAATTCGTCCAAAACAACACTACATTAGTCTATTACAATCATTACATTATACTACAACCCAAATAAGCCTACTACTGCCTACAACTACAATACATAATATGCTACTCTTTGGTGATATGCTTCACAGCTTCGGACTTGGATTCGCACTTCACCTGTGCAAAAAATAAGAATGAACATATAAGAATAGAAATGCTTCACAATTTCGGACTTGCTGATATGCTAACAAAAGTATGAAACAATAGTTAACAAGTCTGAGTTGGAAAAGGTAGAAGTAATTTAGCTCATCTTGTTATGTCAAGAATAGAAATCACTTGTAGATGGCATCTGCAATTCTGCATATACCTAGAGGTAATTTAGGTCATATTTTTTTATGTCAATAATAGAAATCATATAGATTTTATTGAATAACATAGGAGAAAAAATGTTCACCAAATATGTATCACAAATTTGATGATGAAGCAAGACTAGATGAAGACATTTTCTAATTAATAAGCAATCAAATATATACATGCACCACTTCAAGAAATTCATGAGTTGGACAATGCATTAATAGCAAATATGACAAACTAATGTAATTTTAGTGTACAACCAGTGTCACATAGTGAATAGACAACTTGATTTAAAAATGTCGCACCCATCAGGTATTCACTTTGTACAAGCAGCATGTTACATTGAGGTTGGCTCTGCTCAAGCATATCTAAAACAGATTGAAGTCAGCGCCGTTGTGGTTCACATGTTTGAGCATAGAAATAATCAGGGCTAGGAAGTTACTAACTGTGAAAGCACAAGGGATGATGCATGGATAGACTCGACACTCAATTGAACAGATTGGGGGGCAACTGAACTAGTTACAAGACTTCTCAAACTATCTATGGTTGCATGGACTGGAACCAAAATACTTGGCACGTGCAACAAGAAAAAAATGTACAGTAAGAGGAAAAACTTGGGCAGATTGGGTGTTTTCTTCTACTAATATCCGTGACAACTTAGTGGAGATGCAGTGCGTTGTGGACTGTTTGTTGGCTGCTTCTTCAATGGTGTGGTATACAAGATGCTTGCAGCCTGAAACTGACAGACCATATGAGCCTTGGCCATTCTTTCAGCGAAACTCCCACGAGCGTCCTTGTGATCTTGACTGCACTGTTCGTAAGCTAGCTACTCGTTAGCACAGGAACACGAAATAGCAGTGCTCCATTTAATTCTAGGGAAGCAAGGGCATGGGCAAGTGCAAGCATGTGGATATGCAAAAGTATTTGTGAGACAACAAGGTGAGCTACAATCTGAATGGAAGAGTGTTGTGAGCTACAGTTTAAATGAGAGAGTATCTATGAGGCTCTCTGTTGAAAAGAAATGAGATCACCTGCTACTGCCAAATAGGTCGCAGAGGCCGAGCGCCAGGCAGCTTATTATCCCCTTGGTGGATATGGGCCTCGTGATTAAGTGTGTCAGGCTTTTCTAAATTATACGGGGCAATATACATATATGCGTGAATAGTGCAACCGTATGGGAGTTGCCCATTTGTCAGGCTCGAGTGAATGCAATGAAACTGCTGTTTAATGAGCGTGATGAATCACTGATTTGACAGCTCGAAATTAATATGTGATGAACTTATTGCTCACCCGTTCATGGCATCAAAAAGTATCAATTTTCTATTCGGTCACCTCATCATTGCATGCATTTCTCTGTTTATATAAAACCAATCCTTAAATTAGTGTGCAATTAGCTACTGTTCTGGAGCAAATAATTACTACTTCCTTCTGGAATTACTAGCCCCTCGCATTTTGGGTCATGTTTTGACAAATAACATTAAGCAATAAAATATTTGTTATATGTAGCATCAATAATATCATTAGAATTTAAATTTTCCATCTAAATACAAATTCAACAATATAATATTTTATGACATACATTAATATTTACTAATCAAAACTTGAAATAAATACAACGGAGACTAATAAACCTAGATGGAGGTAGTAAATAATTGTGCCTCTTTTAACAAAAAGTTCATTTAAGATGACCCCTATTTCTCCCTAAGAGGTAAGAGAAATATTTGGTTTGAACCATGAAGGATATATTTGACAACATAAAGTATTTTAATTATGGCAATTACTTGTTAAAAAGGAGTGTTTAAAGATATTTCCCACATACTTATTAATAAAAAATCATATTCGACCCATATGTATATGTTGTATCTAGCATATGAAGACAAATAATTATCATATTGTATAATGTTATACGTATCCATGTGATCCTAGAAAAATGTATACATACTACAAATGACATTATTATAATTTGTCTAGATTGCAACATATCAATAATCAGTACGTGTATTCGCATCATTCTAAGAGAGTCAGTAAAGAAAATAGATGCCCCGCAAAACAAAAGTAAATAAAATAGATGTACACAAGCCATGCTAGGAACATGTATGACCTAATTTCTTTGTAAGTAATATACTATACGCTCTCCATTAAATTGTTTTCTTGTCTAACGAAATAAAATGTGCAGGAACACTACTGGTACACATGTTTGTTTTGTTGAAGAAAAATACTGATGGTATTATGTTTGCTTTTTTGCTATCATCTTGGTAAATATTTGTTTATATATCAAATTCATCAAATTATTGTGCAATTAGCTGTTGCTTTTTTAGCAAACAATTAACATACGTGACTCTTTTCATAAAGAACAAAAGGTTAAGGTGCTAATTAGATATTATTTTTGGAACAAACTACTGTATTATGTGCTAATTAACATACGTGATTATGCTTCGCCCAGGTTCTACACATGTGCCTCCCGCATGGGCCTTGTCAGAAAATATGGTGGTAAACGGCTTTTCACGTGGCGGTGGAAAATGCAATACGCCTAACGGCACAAATCCTAAAGCTGGTTCGGCGGGCTGGATTCAGAGCTGCGTGCAGACCGGCCTCTGCAGTGCTTTATCGGTATTTAGAGTGGGTTTTCTCAGCAAGTACCTGAACCCGGTGGGCGATCCATCATACCATACTGCTCTGCAGTTGTGCATTTGGTGTGTGCATGACGACTCAGCTGCCTTACGGTGATAGTAGAACGACTGCATAAGAGTGCATATTGAGGAGCAGAAGAGAGAGATACATGTCAGAGGAGAGAATATTCGATGGAAACATGAAGAACGTGAATCAGTTGTACGTACCTGTACTACTCTAAGGAACTACTGCTGCCATCTTCCTGATTGTCTTATTCTTGCTGTCGATGCTGCACTAGGGGAGCTGGGAGCACACTGTCATCCACTACCTCCTCCTACAGAGATGCCTTCAAATCCGACGCGGGTCAGCGAGGGTCACGGCTAGGGGGGATGGAAGACGCCGGCAGCAGCATGCTCGGCTTTCAGTTCCGGCGCGGGTTCCAGCCTTGCATCTGGTGGCTTCTGCAGGGAGGGAGGGAGAGCGATTGAGAGCGGGATACTGAGAGAGAGAGAGAGAGAGGGGGGATAATAACTTACCATATCGGAAGCTCTTAGTGCTCGTACTGACGGACGTCTCCCATGGCCCAGCTCGACCATGACAAGCGAATAGGAGTCGGTGAGGGCCTCGAGGCAGCCCTTCTTATCCCGCGACGAGCGTCCATCGCTAGCCGACTCTTGTCTGCTCCGACCGCAAACCCTAACCCTAGCACAGAAGGAGGAGGGGGGATGCCATGGCCGCGCCTGGGCTGGTGGATCTAGGGGTGAAGGCGAGGGGAAGGGTAGAGGGTGGGTGGTGGAGACGAGGTCGACGGTGGGCGGCGGCGGCGGCGGCGGTGGTGGGAATCACGGGTTGGAGGGAGGGGAGACGAGACGAGCGAGACAGAGGTGGGGCGACAAGGTGTCTCGATCGGATCTGGAGCGTGGGAGAGATTTGTTAGAGTTTAATTAACATGTGTTAATTATGGGGGTAATCTCCCCTTCTAACTCTCATCTTCTCATCTCTCCCGAATAAATGCCTCTTCATTGCATCTGTTCTCCTTGTATATATATCCATATTCATCAAATGAAAGAAAAAAGGATTCATTCTAACACGTTATCAGCACCTAGTCTCGACCGAAAGCATTACGCCAAGAGAAGAAGGGCTGCACGACGCCTCGCGCCCTCGCATGTGGCCGTCTCCAACCCCTTGCAGTTGTCAACGCGGACACTGCTAGGTCGTCGCGCCCGCCGTCCCCGACGCCTGCCACTCCTCTGCATGCGCCAGCCGTGCCCCCAGGCGCCAAGCCGCGTCGCCTCCATCGCGGGCGCAACGTAACGGCGGCGCCAGGCCCGTGGTCGCCCGGCCTCGCCCAGCGCTCGGCCTCCCGGCCTCCGCTTCGCCACCCGCGCGCTTGCTCGACGTCGCCGCCTGGCCCGTGCCGGCGCCTCGGTCGCGCTCACGCGCATCAGCGCCCGGCCCGCGCGCCCGCCTGCGTCGTGGCCTTCAGCCTCATTGGTGTCCAATGGCTGGAGCACCGCATTCGGCCACGCCCCGCGCGCCACCCGCATCGGCTGGCCTCTGCGCCGCATCGCGGCCACGAGCGCCGCCTCCGTGCGCCGTGCCCCACGTCCGGCTGCCCTGTGCGACCGTGCGCCGCACGCCGCGCCCGGCATCGCCAAGCTGTGGCCGCCCGCACTCCGCCCATCGACCGCCCCGAGGCCTCGCCCTCGGCCGGCTACATTATGGCTCTCGCCCGGCCACCGCGCCGACTCGCCTTGCGCCCCGCTGCCCCTGGTCGTGGCCGTCAGAGATAAGCCGTGGTCGCCCCTGGCCACGCCATCTTGAGCCCGCCCGCGCCTGGCGGCGGCAGCGCTTGCCCGAGCCTGCCCGCACATAGTCGCGGCAGCGCTCACCCCCGCCCGCTCGTGCCCGCGTCTGGCCATGGCGGCGCTCGCACTTGCCCCCCGACGCTGTGGTCGGCAGCGCCAGGATCTAGCCACCGCGCTGCAGAACGCGGCCACCGCGCTGCAGAACGCGGCCACCGCGTCGCGCCCGTCCGCCAAGCCGCTTGCGCTGCGCCACGAGGCTCGTCCCGTGGCAGCGGCGGCGCACGGCCCCAGCCTCGACGGCTTCCCAACGCGGCCTCCCGCAAAACAGCCGCAAGCATGGCCGCAGCGGTGACAATCTTCGGCCTCCAACGCGAGGTACGACAGCGCTTCCTCCGGATCGGGGTGGATGCGGCTCCAACCTAGGGCCCAGCGCGCAGCGGCGCACGGCGGCGACGGTTATCACGGATGGACCAAGCCTAACTATGGGAGAGAAAAAGGAAGATAACCTTATCTCTTCGGCTGTTTTCGCATCAGCCCTTGTGGTTTTTCATAATCACGAATGAGTTTCTGCAATTTTTCCCACAATCACGATTGAGTTTCAAATTCAAGAATTATGTGGCTGCTAATGCTTAACATGTTGATTTGCGATTGAGAATTTTATTCTTTCGCAAAACAATCTCATTGCGATCGAGATTAATTTTCTCTCGCAAAATATTAATTCACCTCGCTGAATTATCTTGCAACTTGCTACAAGATCATCTCATTTAATTTGAGGTCTATACAATTCAAGTTTTGCACTTGAGCATCAAGTTTGCAACATCATTACTATTCATTGCAATAGTAGTATATATCTGTTGAGCACTGAGATGTATTCCAGATCTCAAGTTGACGTAATATATGTTCACGTTTATCACGTGTCGAGATTAATTATGTCCATTTGCAATTGAAATTTTAATCTCTTGCAAAGATAATATGAGTACCTATGCAGTACTATTATTTCGTTGAATACGAGATATTCCGGAATATTTCTATGGTGTATCTAATTTCATGTTAAACACATGTTGAGATTAATACGTCTTTTTGCAATTGAGATTTTCAATTTCTTGCAAATAGAATCAATTCATCTTCATTGAGCCTTTGGCTTGATACAAGCAAGAATTGATGTGCAAAATCTGAAGTGTTGTTTTTCAAATTGATGTTTTTGGGATCATAAGGTAGTGTGTAGATCTACTGCTTTGCAGATTATCACCACTACTGATAAAGCCTACATTTTGTCGTTTCGATATTATGTTTGCTTTACAAAGTGCTCTCCCACACATTTTACTAATTCATGACATAAGGCATTATGAGTAAGTATCTACTGATTTCATCAGATTATACTCTCACTGCTGCGAGATCTACTCCATTTTGGAGATTATCTTCAAGGTGTCATATTTAGCAATTTGAGATTCACACTGATGGTTTCAAGATAATTTCTTGGAATACCCATTGATTTTGTTAAGTTCATTACAACATCAACCATGATGGTCTTTAATTTACTAACCGTAAATTGATTATCTCTGGTTTACCCATAGCGGTAAAATATGGCTATAGAATTTGAGACACTCGCCCTCAATGGCCACCATTGCCCTATCTGGGCCATAGACATCATGATCGCTCTTGTCTCTCGTAGGATAAAGTGTGCAATCCAGGCCTCTGGTAAGGATCACACCACTAACAGAAAAATGGTGTCTTATATACCATAAGGCATTAGATTCAGATCTTAGCATCTGGGTATTATGTATTAGCAGTTCCTGGGACACAATGAACTCAAGGGAAAAGGCTTGAAGCTCACTTCAACCTTCAACCTGACATCACTAATGATGACGGGACCCTATGGGCATGGAGAACGTGTGGTTGATTATGCCTCAACTGACATGTTTGGAGACTATGAGTAGTCTCTCAATCTCTTGAGTGCTCAATATTTATTTATGTCCATTTATGATGTTGTATCAACAACATAAGTATTGTTCTCATCATATATTGTATATCACAATATATTGTATCAGCACTTTGGTACAAATACATTTATATGTATTATATATATCTGATTGTGATTTTCATATTGAGAATCTTCATGTCTATATATAGATTTCTACGGGCGTTAATCCAATGAAAAATGATATGTGCCTTGTGGACATATGCACCACAAACTATATACTCAGGGAAGTCCAATGTTTTTCACTCTCGTTGAGAGAAAGGAGATACTTTAAAATCGCTAGACGCGATGAGGTATTTGTTGGCTCAACTCGAGCCATATTTACTATCCCTCTGGGTACTCGAGTAATGTCAGGATGCTTTATTGCTTCTTGGTTTAACTCGTACCCTACTAAACTATAGAGATATCCGTCAAAACAGTTTCCATAGAGAAACTTATGATGACAATAAAGAGAAATGACTTCTCTTTACCATATGCAACGGATATGGCAAGCACATTCTCTATGTATCATCTGGATTGTACTACACATACTACACAGCCCGTAGCACATGTTGCGCCCAAGACAGTTCCCCAAAATGTCTTGTACATGACAAACTTGGCATACTCGCCTTGGTCATCGAGATATTGGGTTGAAACCGGAACTATCGGCAATTTCAATAGTTTATGATTATTATGATGCTAAATTCTAACAATATTGGATTTTACGTGTACTACAAGTGACACAGGGAAGCTAATTTTAAGGCTCACGCACCTTAAAATCTACGCTGAACCACCCAGACTCCTTGAACGCATCAAGTCGAGGTGAGTGGCTCTTCCCATCCATTGACTAGACCATTCAGGTATTCCATGGTTTTAAAAGACATATCTAATACGATTGTCTCAAGTGTGATTTATCCACATGAAACCATTGGCTCATTATCCTGACATCGATTTCAAGCAAATCGAATGGATAACATTGCAGAATTCTCCTTGAGTGCCTTCTCTATGATCCTTGGATTGAAGGTTAGCAATTTGTCCTATTTGTCTAGACTCAAAATGGTTTGGAAGAATCTTATCCAAAGAATTAAGCTCATTGCATGATCTTTACTTTGGAATTGCAACTTACCAACTTTACGTTGGAGTCATGCAGTTTTACACGCTCATGAGAGAACTGCATAATATTATTCCCCTCTATCTTTGATACGTGGAAATCTACCAAGCATTTCCCATCTGCGATAATTCGGTTGCATACCAATATCACCACCCGGCATACATCATTGGCCCCTCAACATATAGTTGGGATCTATGTGAGGAATAACTGTATTACCGTCAATACCTCAAACCCCTCACATGGGGAGTTATTCAAGGCTAGTATGCTGATTCAATGAGGAATATTTCCAGGCATTAGGGGGAGAATTCAAGTACCATTAAGAATGCCAGGAAATTAGTGGAATGTTCAACACATTTTTGCCTCAAATCCATGTACTCAAAGATCTGAACCATGCGTTCAGAAGATTTGCAGCACATTGCAAACAACCTGCCAGATTCATTTACTGACTATAAAGGTGTCACCCAATCCTACAATCCTGTAAAAGTACACCTGAAAGAGTGGAGGTACCAACAAAACCACTCCACTCCCCGTTCGATGCAACAGGAGGAGTTGTATGGCAAAAGTACATTAGGATTCAGCTTCTTGCAAGCAAGGATATTAAGGCCTATGAATCAGTAAATGCAAGTCAACTTTCCGTTAACAGACACCTAATGGGTAGCATACCCAGTGGATGGGAAACCTCCACCAACCCAGGTCATAGTGCACACAATGACCGGGACATCGGAATACCCGACTCAATCGCATTGGGAAATCGCGAGCAGTCACCATGGGTAACGATATTTCCATCAACTATATATTGATATATAGATTCTGGAGAAACATATAACCGGAAGTCTACAAGTGTCGACACATATTTCTCAACTAGATTGCAAAATCCTTTCAAATGATTTAGATCCAAAGACCATGGCCATGGCATAGTGTGAACAACACTCGTACTGAACTCAAGCAAAGGTTATAATCTAGGTAGAAATGATCTTGCTCAGTAGTGAGAAGGTATTCATAAGAAATACCTACACCAGTTTTCTTCTGGAAACAGAATTGAGAACAACGAGGTGGTGAAACATAGAGCAAGTATTGTAGCACAAGGGTTCACGCAGATACCCAACTATTCTCCAGAGGTGGAATATCTTTCCGATAATTTATATCATTGGCAGTACATAATCATCTATCTTTGCAGTTGGATGTAGTGATCACATATCCATGTGGTTCACTAGATTCAGACATATATGATTGATTCCCGATGAAATCTCACTTCTGAATTGAAATGCAAAATGCAACATACATTGTGAAAAAATCAGTAAGTCACCATACGACTTATTGTTGTCGGTACATATGGTACAACCGACGTAGTGAGTTCCTTATGCATAAGAATTACTCCTACAATGATGATTATCCATGTTTGTATGTGTGCAATGACGACACATGTAATCATCTAAATGACGGAGTATAAAATGAAGGATTTGGGAAAACCAAAATACCGCTCGTTGCTACAACTTGAGCACCTTCATTTATACACTATGGTTTACTATGTTGTCTATATCCATAATATATTAGGGAAATTCATTATGGACAAATATTATCCATCCATAGCTCTCATGGTAGTTCATTCTCTAGACATAGACCAAGAGATGATGGAAATGAGATATTGGGACTCAATGTTCCATAATGCCATTGGATCCACCAAACACAATTGGTTGGTACTCAAGAATATCTTTCGATATCTCCAAGGCATCAAACATCCTGTCCTGGGTTTTCAGTTTCACAGAAATGTGAGCACCGGTATTATTGGATACATCGATCAGATCCCCACTATGTCAGATCGTAGACAAGCTTAGTGTTCATACTAGGTGTGGTAGCCCTCTCATGAAGAGTCTTAAAAACAGACCTCATGGCTACATCCACCAACCATTATCTCAAAGATAATGTTGCTTGTGTTGCCCGGATGCAAACAAGTTACGTAATAAGCAATATCGCTATATTGCATTTCTTGCAAATCAAATCATGTGACTGATTTGGTCACAGAATCTCTACCAACTTTTACATTCCAGAAACATGTTCATGGAATTGGTATGTGACGACCGGCTTCGAAGTTTGCAAGAATCAGGGGGAGTATCTTCCTGAATTGTTCCTATTCAATGCATCATATTATACTCTTTTTCCCTCCATGAGTTTACTATATAGGTTCTCATGAAGGTTTTTAACGAGGTAATATCAAACACAAGATCATATATCATACTTTCAGTTTTCCCCACCGGGGTTTTTAGGAAAGTATATACGACATATTTATTGTTCTCTTGATTCTATGAGTTTTCTCGTATTGAGGTAAAGGAGACAATAACCATATATGTTGCGACATTTTCTCCTTATTTTTCCCACTGGGGTTTGAAGGAGTTTTGGCAACATATCAAACACTATACTCCTCATATTTTTCCCACAGGGTTTTTGGAGGAGCCTCTAGTCAAGATGATGATTCTGAATGGACAAGGATAGATTAGGGGGAGTGTTAGAGTTTAATTAACATGTGTTAATTATGGGGTAATCTCCCCTTGTAACTGCCATCTCTCCCGAATAGATGCCTCTTCATTGCATCTCTTCTCCTTGTATATATATCCATATTCATCTAATGAAAGAAAAGAGGATTCATTCTAACAAGATTGAAAGGGTGGGTGGGTGCTTAGGGTTTCGTTTCTGTAGGGAAGCTTCGCCGTTGGATGGGCGCGTGATGGATGGATGGACTCCATGTCATTGATCCATGACACAACCAATTCCACCAATCAGAATAAAGCATATGCAATTGTATGTTTCATATTGTTTTACTTCTACTTTATCGTATGATAAAATCCAAAAATGATCTCTTGGAGTAGACAAGCTTGCATCTTGGAATTACAAACAATGTTGCCAAAGCGACTTTTCATTTTCTTTACACAAAAAATCAATTTTTCATTTTTTGAGTGCCCAAAATGAGTTTTTTGTGAAGGACCTACCAAATATTTGTTGCAAAATTGTACCAAATCATTTTTCTAAAATTTTAAGTCTTACTAAATGTACAATTGATCAAATGGTTTCGTGTCAAAAGCTTTTGATCCACCTCTCGTGAAAAGGTCAAAATTCCTATGATTCAGTTGGAAGCAGGTCAAATTTGAACTACAACTGCTTGATAGATTGCTCTTTAATTTTTCGAAAAATCATTTCTAGATACATAATTATCTATTTAATCATAGAAACACCAAATGTTTTCCAAGATTCAACCACTAGCTAGGAACGGTCATTCCCGCCGTTTTGACCACGTTTTGAATTGGGCAGGAAAAATAAAAAAAAATGAAAAACATTAACATTATGTCATTACATGTTATAGAGTTATCGGAAAATATAATAAACTTGTAATACTACAATTACTTTAAAAAATATTCTAAAAAAATGAGCTATCACGTGTGAAGATTCATGGCTTTCAAGCCAAATGATCAATCTTATGGCCACATGCATGGCATAGTTTGTTAAAATGATATAATATTATGCACAAGGGTGCGTATTGGAATGACAAACAATGTTGATTAAGGAAGTTTTCATTTTCCTTCTACGGAAAATTCATTTTCCATTTTTCAAGTGCCCAAAATGAGTTTTTTGTAAAGAACCTACCATATATTTGTTTCAAAATTAGACCAAATGATTTTTATACAATACTAGGCTATATTTAATGTACAATTGACAAAATGTTGGGTGTTAGCAGCTTTTATCCACCTCTCGTGAAAAAGACAAATTTCTGCCGATTGAGTTGGAAGCGGGTTAAATTTGAACTGCATCCGCATCATAGTTTGCTATTTTTTTAATTATTTATAGGTAGATAGGTATCTATTTAATCAGAGAAACACCCAAAGTTTTCCAAGATCCAACCACTAGGTAGGAACGGTCATACCCGCTGTTTTGATCGCATTTTGAAATGGCCATGAAAAAAAAAATGGAAAACATTTGCATTGTGTCATTATATGTGACAAAGTTACCAGGAAAAATAATAAACTTGTAATACTACAATTATTTTTAAAAAGTGTTCTTAGAAATGGGCTATCATGTGTGAAGATTCATGGTTTTTCAAGCCAAATGATCAATCTTATGGTCACATTCATGACATAGTTTGTTGAAATGATATAATATTATGCACAAGGGTGCATATTGGAATGGCAAACAATGTTAATTAAGGAAGTTTTCATTTTCCTTTTATGAAAAATTCATTTTCCATTTTTCAAGTGCCCAAAATGAGTTTTTTGTGAAGGACCTACCATATATTTGTTTCAAAATTGGACCAAATAATTTTTCTAAAATACTAGGCCATATTTAATTTACAATTGAAAAAATGGTTGGGTGTTAAAAGATTTTATCCACCTCTAGTGAAAATACAGATTCATGTGTATTTAGTTGGAAGCGGATTAAATTTGAACTGCAGCTGCATTATACTTTGCTCTTTATTTTTTCCAAAAATCTTTTATAGGTACATAAGTATCTACTTAATAAGAATTACATGGTGTGGTGACTTGACGCTGAGGTTTGGATGGTGGTCGAGGGCCCCAACTCCATAGCGCGTGAACTTGCATGCGAGTCGCGTGGTCACCGCTTTACCGTTGCGTTGCCATGCATTCTGGGTGGAATAGGCATGGCTGGTGGGTTAGACACTCCCTCGTAGGTGTCAGGAAGAAGAATACAATAGAAGAATCTCACGAGGAGACCGAACTAAGCTCAAACATGAATTAGCAGCCAAGTGTTTAATTAGCGGTGCGGGTAATGCACATAGACAATGTGCCTAAATTTTGGCTGAGGATGATCATCTACTAAGGAGACTCTCTTGCCGAAAATTTAGCTCAAATGGATGAACCTAGGTGACACTTGCTTTGCAAAGTACCACACTGTGCAGAAATATGGATGTTGAAGCTGGGATCAAATGAATCAATGGATTGAGCTGAAATTTGGTGTATGATGTTAATTAGAGCATATGAAGGCACTCTAAAAAATTATACTATTTGTACATGCCAAAGTGACACTTCCTTCACAAAGTGCTATTCTGAATAGAATAGGAAAATGAATATTGCTGAATTATTTTTGAACTATGGAAGGAAGGGTTTTCACATATTTGAGGAATATATGATGCAAAGTATTTATGAGATTTTTTCGAGAATTTTTGGAATGACAAAATAGTAGGTTGCTTCACAAACTAGGCAAAAAATAACACATGGACATGACACGTAGGCAAAACTGATGATATGGCACTTAGTCATAGCTATGACCATCTATATTGGTCGTAATTAGCTACAAATTAGGCAGCGAAACAGGGCTATTTGCTTTACGACCTTTTCCACTAAGGAAGTTACGACCTTTCTGACGAAAAAGGTCGTTAGTTTTTGGGGGTTAGGACCCCTCCGGACAGCTTACGACCAATTGGTCTCAAATGGTCGTAGATTTACGACCAATTCTGCGAGTGTCACTGACACAAGGTCGTTAGTTGACATATTTCTTGTAGTGGTCGACCCCTCCCGCAACTACATCAACCTGCCCCCTTCGCCATTGCTCCGGCGACGGCGAAGATGAATTGGAAGGCGACGGCTCCGAAGCCCATCATCGAGGTGGCACAAATATGCGCCCACCTTGATAACTTGAAGATTCGGGGCCTTCTGGCCTGCGACCTGCTTGCCACCATGATATCACGCCAGGTCCTGCCTCTGCAGCGACGGCCGCATCTGAAATGCGAGATGGGCGGCCAACACGACCCATGTCGACTCTCCACCAAGAATTTTCGAGTCGGCGTGGTGTCCCGGAACATGAACCTGATCTCCTCCGCCAACATGGATGAAGGCGGAGAGTGGGAATGGAGCATGGCCCCCTTCGACCGAAACCATCCGGCTCCGGTGGTAAGTGTTTCCCCAAATCCTCTTTTCTTATCTTGAATGCACTTTTCGCTTTCTGAGCCGGATGCTGACTCCGCCCTCCAGATGTTCGAGCGCCTGGAAAACCTTCAGCCACCGGCAACCGACATGGAGGCGTCGGACGCGTCAGAAATAGAGGATGAAGGGGTGGTAGAGCCGGGGGTCTCTACCTCCGCCGATATGGAAGACGCAATGGAGTCGGAGGGATTCGAGCCGCCTGCTGAGCATCTTAAGTCTTCTCTTCGTGACTGGATGGATGATGACGAAACGCCACCTCTTCTGCACGACGCAGCCTTCGGGGAGGACCAAGAAGACCCGGAGGAGATCTCCAGCCTTCGGGGAGGCCGAGGCTGGCGGTGCTAAGAAGTAGCGAGCCACCACCGGCAGGAGGCCAGTGCCCGTCGTTGCCGGGTAATTCCCTTATTGGTTTGCATTCAGTAGGGATGCCGAAGAGGTGGAGGAAGATACTGCCTCCACCACCGAGCGAGCCGCCTGGGCTGCTGCTAACGCTGCCAAGAAGGCGCTGGACGAGGAGTCGAATAACCGATGGGAGGAGGCGGCTCGGAAGATGGCCGAAACCCAACCTCAACCCAGCCGGGCCGAGAAGCCCGACAAGGAGAAGCGGTCAAAGACGAGGCATGACCCCGCCTCGCGGATGCGCGTGGAGAAGTCATCTAGCGAGCTCGCTCCGAACCGCACAAAGGGGGCCGGGACAGCCAAGACCACCGAGCTGGCACCCTCCACGCCAGCAGACCTCGATGTGATCCCCGACGCACCTGAGATGACCATGGAGGTGTCGGAGACGACGACGGAGGCGCCAGAGACGGCAAGTCCACCTCCGGCTGTGGAGATGGCGCCGGCCGAAGCATCAAGGGAGCCGGCCGCAAGCCCACCACCCAGAGACGGCACCATAGTCGTGGACAATCGTGGCCCGCCCGCTCCCGGAGCCGGCCAAAATCTCGAGAGCCGACCCATGAAGACCTGACGTGTGGCCAACGCCGAACGTGCCGCTCTGCCCCCAAGCACTGAGCTCAGTGGCATTCGACGCTCGTGGCAGAATTCTCCCGCAGCCGCAAGAAGGTGTCGCATGCGGCCCTGATGGCCAAATGCGACTTAGATCGCCTCGAGGGATGAACCGCGGTAAGTTTTCAAACCTTTGCCTTTTATTTTTCTTCAACTAGGCTTCTTCTCCTTGTTTGTGCGTTAGTTTGGGTGCGCCAGCGCACCCACTAGGTGTAGCCCCCGAGAATCGGGCCGGCTGAGAGTTAGCCGGGCCGAATCTCATCGTTGTTTGCTTGTAGTTTCCTTTTTTGTGGGGGCGCGCCAGCACACCCACTGGATGTAGCCCCCGAGAATCGGGTCGGCTGAGAATTAGCCAGGCCGAATCTCATTCTTTCCTTTGTTTGTATTGCTCGTAGGAACTTCACGACGCCTAGGCGCAGGCGTACAACACATTGCTGGCCCGGATCCAGGGGGCGTCGGTCGAACCAGCGACCTTTAGAGTCGGCTGGACGTGGTCGTCTTGGAGCTAGACGGCCTGCGCGAGGCGGACAAGCAGCTCCGCGTGCAGCTGGACCTTCTCCAGACAGAGAAGAAGGACCGCCAGGCGGCTCACAAATGGGATTTGGAGCAGCTGCGTGCCGCCCTGCAGGAGAAGGATTCCTCCCACATCGTCGATCTGGAGCGCTTGGAGAAGGTCCATCTCGAGGAGGCGCAGCATAAGGACGCCACCCTGAAGGAGAAGGACGCCATCTTGACCCACGTGCAGGCTCATCTGGCGAAGGAGACCGAGGTGGCCCAGGCCCTCCACGGGGAGCTCATCCGCCTGGCACACGGGATCGCGAGGCCCTAGAGGAGGCCCGTGAAACCGACATTCACTTCAACCGTGATTCTTTTTGTCTTGATTTGATATTCATTTTTGCTGGCATTTCCCCTCCTCCCCCTTCATACCACATCCCCATCCCCTAGGGTTCTTCCCCAGAGGCATGGGAGGCAGCAGAAGCAGCTGTGGAGACCAGTCGTGAAGAGTGTCGCGCTGCTGGCGAAGAAGTGGACACCGACGCCGACTGGTCCGTGGAGGAGATAGCTACTAGCGCCAAGGCCCGTCTGCACGAGCTGGCGCGTTCCCTGGAGCGGCTCTAGAGCGTGGGGTTGGAGATGGTGAGGGCGCTGTGGACTGATGCGGTGGATCCGACGTCCATGAGCCGGCTATCCTGCTGGCTTGAGGCCGGCAGCTCTCGCCTCGACGCCTGGCACGCATCAGTTGCGCGCGCTGGAGCATGCATGCGCTCTGCCTGGCCAAGTCCTGGTACCGAAACCTGGACTTGGGAAAGCTCGCAGCGCAGCGCGCCAGCTCGGAGGGGGAGCTGGTGGCCTTGGAGGACCAGCTATAGGTGAGAGCCAGCATCATCGCCTCCTTCGCCGCCTGGGATGAATTCGGCTTGGAGCGCGACGCAAACAGCAACGTGGTCCCTGAGGACCTGTTCCATCTGCAGCCCTACGACGCCGAAGGCAGCTCTGTCGAGGCGGCCTTTGAGGAGGAAGCCACCGACTCCAACAACAAGGCCTACGCAGACTCGACCATGAATGACGGTGCCGGAGGTGCCCGAGGCAGAGACGACACTTCTACCTCACGCGTAGCCGGCGATGGTGAAGCCACCACTTCAGGAGGTGCTGCTGGGGCCATAGACGGAGCCGCCACCCACTAGCTTTCCCTTTTCGTTTTTTCTCTGCATTTTGTCATCAATCCAACAGTTCCACCCACTCGAGGTGTTTTTATTGTAATGAACTTCGTCCATGGGCCTTAGAATTCTTTGAATGTGATATATGCTATCTTATTGTGCATTGTATTTGTAAGTGTTGTGCTTGCTGACTCGTATTTTTGTCTTTCGATTCCCTTTTGGTTCCTTTTCATCCAGCGCCTTTGTTTTTTCTAGCATGTGCCCTGCCAGCCCGACAGCCGGGAGCCGGTCTGTGACTGGGTCGGGGCTTCTGCCTTTAGAAACATTGGACCTAGATTTTTCAAAGTCATCGAGACTCTTAGACTCAAAACCGAGCCAGCTGAGGCCGGCTAGAAAGTAAGATCGAAAGCAATCAAACCGACCCGGGCTGGCAACCTTCTTTGTAGTCGCACTTTCCGTGTAGCCTGCCTTCCCTATCATAGACTCGTTAGCCGGACAGCCGGGAACCGGACTATAGCTTGTGCGAGGTGGTAAAGGTTCGACCTGGCATACAGTATACGTTCGTCTACAACTAAGGAAGTCGTTCGGGCCGGCTAGCGAGCCCCCGAGCCCGTGGACCCGGACCGGGGAACTCACAAACGAGTAAATAACTCTTGCCATGAATCTGAAAGAGGTGTGCCTCAAGCACCGGCTTGAAACACCCGTTGCATTCATTAAAAGTCTCGAAAAGGGAGGAAGATACATACGTACATGCTTTTTTCTCTTGCATTCTAGCAATAGAACGGGCGAAGCAATTCCGCGTTCTATGGACGCTCCGTTTCCTCGCTGGAGTCATCTCTCTTGCGCTTCCTTGGCTTCTGGGCGTCTATCAGATAGTATGCATTGTTATGCAACGCCCTGCTGATGATGAAAGGTCCCTCCCACGGGGAGGAGTGCTTGTGTTGGCCGGCTGTTCGCTGGATTCTTCTGAGCACCAAGTCCCCCTCGCTGAATGAGAGGGGCCTGATCTTCTTGCTGTGGTAGTACCTCAACTTCTATTGATTTTCGGGCTCAAAGGCAGCTCCCGTGCCTCTTCGAGTAGATCAACGCCGTCTTCTCTTGCCTCCTTCGCTTTCGTCTCTCTGTATAGGGTGACTCAAGGAGAGTCGAACTCAACATCCGTGGGGATGATTGCCTCGGACCCATATACCAGAAAGAATGGTGTGAGGCCGGTTGACCGGTTCGACGTGGTGCGGAGGCTCCACAGCACAGGCGACAACTCTTCGATCCAGTAGCCGACTGACCTGACAAGTGGCGCCACCAGTCTTGGCTTGATGCCGGCCAGGATCAGGCCATTTGCCCTTTCCACCTGGCCGTTGGATTGCGGGTGCACCACCGATGCCAAGTCGATCTGGATGCCCTCATTGGCAGATTGGCAAAATTGGTGCCATTGTCGGCGATGATGTTGTGGGGGACGCCATATCGGACAACAATGTCCTTGATGAGCCTGACGGCCGTGGGACCGTCAAGCTTCATGATGATCCTGGCCCCAATCCATTTGGTGAATTTATCAACAAGAATCAAGAGATGCGTCATGCCGGCTCGAGCGGTCTTGAATGGCCCCACCATATCCAACCCCCAAACGGCAAACAGGCATGACAAGGGGATGGTTTTTAGGGCTGAAGTTGGCATGTGGCTCTGCATGCTGAAACGTTGGCAACCTTCGCACTTGTTGACCATGTCTACGGCCTCCTCAAGGGTCGTGGGCCAGTAAAATCCATGGCGAAATGCCTTGGCCACCAGAGTTCTAGAGGCGGCATGATGCCCACACTCACCCTGATATATGTCTCTGTGGATTTCCTGCCCCCTTTCGGACTCGACGCAATGCTGGAACACGCCAGTCAAGCTACGCCAAACCAGATCGCGGTTCATGATGGCGTATGCCGATGATCGACGCTGGATCTGCCTTGCCTCCGCCTCGTCTTGGGGAAGCTCGTCGCGAAGAAGGAAGGCCAGGATGGGTTGTGCCCACGAGAGAGCCGACACAGAAGACGGCCCTACCTCGACCTGAAGATCACGAGCTTCTGCAGCCCCCGCGCTTATTGATGTGATCGCAGGCTCGAGAGCTTCTGTCTCTAGTGCCGTCGTGGCAGCCGGCACACCGTCTACCTCCATGACGGCCACCCACTAGGTGTCGAGCCGACAGGATTCGAGGCTTGGCATGGCCGGTGTTGTTGTTGTAGCCGGAGAAGCAGTTGTAGCCGACAAATCCGTTGGAGTCGGCACATCAGTTGTAGGCGACAGAGCTAGTGTAGCCGGCACAGTAGCTGTAGCCGGCGGAGCTGGCATAGCCGACGTCGTTGGCACAGAAGGGTCTGTCGGCACAAATATTGATGCCGACTCTGGAGACGACTTGATGGATGTCTTGTATAGTTGCTCGAGGGAGACGTCGGCTGGGATTGCTTGCCTTGTGGAGCCAATTTTGGCCAAGGTGTCGGCCGCCTCGTTGTCCGCCCTGGGGACATGATGGAACTTGCATCCCGCGAAAGGGCCTCTGAGCTGATGAGGAAGCGGTAGCTCGCCATGTTGGCGTCCCTGGCGTCCCATTCGCCAGAGACCTACTGCACCACAAGGTCTGAGTCGCTGAAGCAAAGGATCCGTCGGATGCCAATCTCTCTGGCAAGCCGGAGGCCATGAGCGAGCGCTTCGTACTCGGTGACGTTGTTGGAGGCGGTAAAGTGTATCTGGAGAGCATACTTGAGTTGGTCTCCTTTTGTAGACGTCAAGACGATGCCGGCTCCTAGACTATATCGCATCTTCGAGCCGTCGAAATGCATTTACCAATGAGTGGAGTCTGCAGGTGGTGGCAGAAATTGGGTTTCAGCCCAATCAACGAGGAAGTTGACCACCACCTGGGATTTGATGGCGGTGTGCGGTTCGTAGCAGATGTCGTGGTCGGCCATGGAGATGGACAACTTGGCAATCCGGCCCGTGGCATCATGGTTGCCCATGATTTCTGAGAGTGGAGCAGTGCTCACCACAGTGATGGCATGCTCCTGGAAGTATTGCTTCAACTTCTTGGCAGCAAAGTAAACACCATAGCACATCTTTTGATAGTGGGGGAAGTTTTGCTTGGAGACGGACAAGACCTCACTGAGTTAACAAATAGGGCATTGCACTAGCAGAACCTTGCCCTCCTCCTTGGGCTCCACTACCAGAACCACACTGACCACGCGAGTGGTTGCCGCGATGTAGATGAGGATGGTCTCTCTTTCAGCCAGCGCCGCCAAGATTGGTAGGCTCGAGATGACGCGCTTGAGGTCGCGGAAGGCTTCGTCCGCCTGGTCGTTCCACTCGTACTTGGTCGTCTTCTTCATCAGTTGGTAGACTGGAAGCGACTTCTCGCCCAACCTGCTGACCAACCAGCTATGGGACGCCAGACAGCCAGCGAACTTTTGGACATCGAGGATTCGAGCCGGCTTCACCATCCACTCGATGGTTCCGATCTTCTCAGGGTTTGCCTCGATGCCACGAGCGGACAAGAAGAAACCCAAGAGCTTGCTGCGTGGAACTCCAAAGACGCACTTCTCCGAGTTGAGACATATCTTTTATTCGCGTAGATTGGCGAATGTCTCTTACAAGTCTTCAAGGAGACTAAAATGCAGCTTGGTCTTGACGACGATGGCATCCACATAGACGTGGATGTTCCTGCCAATCTGCGGCATGAGGCATTGCTACATACAACGCTCAACGGTGGCACCAGTGTTCTTCAAACCGAACGTCATGGTGGTGTAGCAGTAGGCCCCGAAGGGTGTGATGAAGGAGGTCTTCAGCCGGTCGGACGGATCCAACTTGATCTAGTGATAACCCGAATAGGCGTCTAGAAATGACAGCAATTCGCAGTCGGCTATGGAGTCGATCACTTGATCTATCCGGGGCAAAGCAAAAGGGTCTTTCGGACATGCCTTATTCAAGCTTGTGTAATCCATACACATTCGCCATGTCTTGTTCTTCCGCACCAGGACTGGGTTGGCCAACCAGTACAGGTGGAAAACCTCCATTTTGAAGCCGACTGCGAGCAGCCGAGCGATTTCTTCTCCTATTCTGCACTGCTTCCCCTCAGCGAAGCGGCGCAGGGGTTGTTTCACCGGCTTGGCATCCGGCCGCACATGAAGCTTGTGCTCGGCGTATTTCCTCAGAACTCCTAGCATGTCATTTGGAGACCATGCAAAGATGTCCCGATTCTCAAGGAGGAAGTCCACGAGCTCGCCATCCTATTTGGCGTTGAGATTAGCACCAATGGTGACGCATTGCTTGGGGTTCGCAGGGTCGAGTGGCACCTGCTTGGTTTCCTTGGCCAGCTCGAATGAGCCCTCGCTCGCCAACTGGGATGGTGGAGTAGGGATTGCCGGCTGCTCGGTAGCCTGAGCCACATGCCGGTCAATCTACCTCTTGTCCTCAGCAATCACGAGGGCGTCGGCCAAACGGCTGCTGTCGCGTGCACACTCGAGCGACTTCCTGTAGTCACCAGCGATGGTGATGATGCCCTTGGGACCCGACATTTTCATCTTGAGGTAGGCATAGAGAGAAATGTCCATGAACTTTGCCAAAGCCGGCCTGCCCAACAACGCATGGTAGGGGTTGTTGAGATCCACCACCTCGAACCAAATTGGTTCACGGTAGAAATGCGCCTTGTCGCCAAAGAGGACATCCAGCTGGATTTTGCCTATCGGCGAGCATGACTGTCCTGGCACGATGCCATGGAAGACAGTGTTGGTCGGCTGGAGATCCTTCTCCTTCAGACCAAGCTTGAGCATGGTGTCGCGGTAGAGGATGTTTATGCTGCTGCTGCTGTCGACCAACACCCGGGAGAACCGACAAGTGATCCTCTTGGAGGCGAAAGTGGGGTCGAGCACGAGAGTCTATGCACCAGGGTTTGGCATCACCGTAGGATGATCAGCCCGGCTCCATGTAATTGGTTCTTCGGACCAATGCATGCACTGGGGAACCGGGGGACCGTGGCCTTAACCTCACGCCGGCGTTGTCGCTGGATGTGCTTGTCGTCGCCTTCGCTCGTGAAGACGACGTAAGATCCGTATTGCGGGGGGTACTCGTCATGGAGACGACCATCATTGTGAGGCGGCGGCGGTGGAGCCAGAGCCAACCCTAGAGTCAAAGCGCGAGGCACGGCAGCAGCCGCCGGGGGAGCCGACAGACCCTCACCTCTCGACACTCGCTGTGCGAAGCTATACTGCGAAGGGTATGGGTGGTCGGCTTTGCCCCAGTGTGCATCTTGCATGGTGCGTCGAGCATTTGCTCGAAGGTGAGCTTGGGCTGCCAGGTGTTCTTGCCGGTCCGCTGCCGCTGAGAGCCGGCTTGGGTAGTTGGCGCATCTTCCTCCATCTAAGCCACCTGCTTGCTCGCGGAGCGCGAATCAAGTTGATCCGCCTTGCGCTTGTTGTTCTGGCCGCCTCGATTATCGCCAGCCGGCTTGAGAGTAGATGGCATGGGGACAATTTTGTCTGAGGCGGTGACCTTGACTCGCATAGCAGAGTCGGCCGCGACGTATTTGTCCGCCTTGGCCATGAGCACCGCCAAAGAGGTGGGCTCAGTGCACATGAGCTTGTGCTTGAGTAGGGTGCCGTCTCGGCAGCCGTCAATGAAGTATTTAATGGCTTGTACCTCATGAGCTCCTTTGCAGGAGTTTCAAAACTCTGTCCAACGCGTGAAGCAGTCACGAAGGGGTTCGTCGGGCTTCTGGACGCACATGGCCTACTCGCGAGGCCGACCAGGGCGTTTGTAGGTGCTGGTGAAGTTGCGGACGAACGCCTCCTCGAAGTCAACCCAAGAGTTGACACTGCCGGCTAGCAGGCTATTGAGCCATGTCCTTGCCAAGCCGGTCGGCAAGAGAGGCACGTAGTGAACTCCTACGTGCTTGTTGCCCCAGGCAATGCCGACTGCGGTGGTGTAGTCGATCAGCCAATCCTCTAGCTTGGCCATGTCGTTGTACTTGGGGGTGTCCCGAGGGAGAGTGAAGCTTTTGGGGAACGGCTACCCTCAGATCCGGGGTCCGAAGCATGCCGGACCAATGGGACCCTCCTCCTCCATGAGGGCCGACTACGCCAGAAGGTTGAGGCACTTGCGAGCGTCGTTATAGCTGTGGGGAACGCGAGGACCGATCCGGGATGAGATCAGAATGGTGTCCTGGTACCCGGCTGCCCTGGCCTGCTCCCGCCGCCTCTGAGGGGGAACCTCATGCATCGAATCATCCCCGTCACCGGCCTTCGTGCGGCGCCGGCTGGAAACCAGCTCGCTTTGGTGCTGGGAAAGTCTGTCTTGGCTGCCCTCACCCTTCCAGCCAGAAGTGCGGTGCATGGAGGAGCCTTTGGCGTGGTGACGGCCGTTGGGGTTGCGGTGAGCCTCCGGTGGGGCTACCAGAGACATCGACTGCACGACGTCGGGGTAGAAATGAGTCTTCTGTTCGCTAGCGGCGTCTAGGAGATCCTGGACCCGCTTCTCTTGAAGGGCACGCTCCTCGACCTCCAAACCAGACATCTCCGCCATAGCCGCCTGGGCAGCCCGCATGTTGGCCACCGGAGTTTCATAGATAGGATGCTTGCCACCCAAGATTTTGGCTATAACCCAGCCACGGCCGCGGACCTCACCGCACCGACTAGGGCCATCAGCAGCCGGAGTGAGGCCGTAAGCGGAGTTATACTCACGCGGTGCAACCTCCATCCGATGCTTGGCGGCGGCGATAGCAATGCCCTCTTCCAGGATCTGCTGGCGGTCCTCCTCCAGTGAGGCCCTAGCATCAGCTGGGTTTGCCATGGTGGCAAAGGGCATCTTCAAGACGGCAAGGGCAGCGTGAAGCGGGTCAGTAGAGCCTGCAGCAGGGTCTGCTGCCTCCGCTGAAGCCTTGCCATGAGGCTTACTGGTGCAAACACCAACAACCATCACCTCCACGAGGTTGGAGACGACAGCGAGCACCTTGCTAGGGTACTCGTTAGGCGCATGAACATCCTCAAGGGAAAGCCTGCTGAAGCTCGCACATAGCGCGTCGATGTCGATGCCCTCGACGAGGTGGCGAGGCTCATCGTCGAGGTGCAGGTTGCTGAAGTGAATGCTGAGGTTCGCCACAGCAGTGATCACGTCGTTGGATAGCAAATCGTCGGCCAACTCGTCGTCTGAGTCTGTGAGATGGCCTGGATCATTGACCAGCATCGCAGAAACCTCCGCAAGGACAGGCTCCACGGGCATGCTGAACGATCCGGACGCAAAGCATCGACGGTGTTGGCGAAGGTTCCCGCCCGGAGCGTAACTCCAGCCGGTGCTACGGACGGCCCATGGTGGGCGCCAAATGGCGGTGTTTACTCACAACATGAGCCATGGGTACGCTAAACATGAGTGGTGGGAACTGTAAAGACACCGGCGGGCTCCGGGAACGGGATTGGTACCAGCAAGGGACACACGATGTACCCAGGTTCAAGGCTCTCCATAGAGATAACACCCCTAGTCCTGCCGGAATGGTTTATGCACCAAAGGGATTAAAGTGTGCTCCTTGAGCTATTCGATGAAGGAGGAAGAAGGAGCTGCCAGATCGCATCTACCTGTTTTGTATGGGTGTGTGTGTGAGCAGTTGACCGACCCTCTGCATGGAGAGGGGGATCGGGGGGTTTTATAGACGAACCCACCGACCTACGACATGGATAAAAGTACAAAAGAGGGGCCCGCCTGGAAGCCTCGCCGGCTGGCCAGGGGAACCACAATAGTCTGGTCTTGTTGTTGGAGGGGCCCGCCAGCTGCAAGGTCCCATCTGGCCATGGGACCCGTCGGCCAGCTAATGGAGTTCTCGCGTAAGGTCAACGCAGGACACGTGTAGTACGTCCGGCGTCGTCTTGCGAGATTCGTCATGGGTCGCCAGTACGGCCGTCTCCACTATTACCACGCCAAGCTTGGTAATGGAGTGGGTGCCAATGGGCCTATACTATGCTGGTTTGACGGATCGGAGTCAACCTAGGTCAGCGACATGGCCACTGACACTGTATGAGTCGTGTGCCTCAATCTAGTACATGTGCTAATGTATGTCCACCTTTATTCGTAGAGTCCAATCCCAGCCTAGGGTTGGATGTGACTAGGGCTGCCTAGCCCGCTAGCGGTCTCGCTAGCCGGCCTTGAAGTCGTTGTCTCTCTCCTAGCCGGCAGGTGCTTCCCAGCTGGCTAGGAGGGAATGTCATCTCGTCCCTAGCCGGCGAGAGCTCACGAGCCGACGAGGAAGGATTTCCGTCTTGCTCCTAGCCGACCGGAGCTTTCAAGACGACCAAGAAGAGTTGACCGTCTAGAAGAACCTAATGCTTCCCTTTACTCTTGGATGCAAAGGAGTAGGCTCGATGAGCCTACCCCAAGGTTCTCCCCCCTTTAGTAGTCCCCGAAGCAGGGGAGGTCCGCCGCCTCAAAGCGGGAGGCCTCGCCGGCTTGAGTTCCTCGCCGGTGCTCTTCATAGGTCGCTTGTTGCAGGAGGTGCCGGGTCAGAGGTCGGCTGGCTTCCAACAGACGCCTCGGCTTCGCCGCAAGCAGCGCTGTTATGCCACGTGCCATGCCCCGGGCCCGACGCTATGATTAACTGTATAGGTGACTGTATGGGGCCTGCGCCTTGGGTCCCGCCACAATGCCTCGTCGGCCCTCACGCGCGTGGATCCTGTGCGGATTGCTTCTGCAATAGTTGGGTTCCGTGGGACGTAAATGCCCCCATAAAAATCAGAGGGGAGGTGGGAGTAATGTGCACTGGATCCCCACCCCACGATCTCTCGTGGGGGTTTAAATGGGATGCAGGGGGCCGAGGAGGCCATTCGCCCCCTTCTCGCCCCGCACCAACGCCCCTTCCGTCCCCGAGCCAGAGAAAGAAGAGTGGTGCACGGCCTTCGCCGCCGCCCGAGCCATCGCCGCCGGCCGCCGCCAGGATCGTCTTAGCCTCCGCAGCCACCCACCATGTCCAGCGGTGCCACTAAGAAGGGAAGTTCCGAGGCACTTGGGTGGGCAGCGACATCAGCGATGGGAACATCGACGCGCTCCACGACCGCTGCTTTCTTCCTCCACCAAACCTTGTGGCGGCACGGGTGCCTGGTGTCGAAGCAGCCCCGACCCCCGAAAAGGGTGAGGTGGTAGTGTTCGAAGAACACTTCTACCGCGGCTTCGGCCTTCCGACGAACAACTTCTTCGCTCGCTTCCTCACCTTCTTCGGCGTGCAGCCGCATGACTAAATTCTTCATGAGATTCCTCAATTGTGTAAATTTTTGAATCTAAACAAGTCTGGAACCCAAGATCAGAATGCTTAGTCAGATTCCTCAACACACTGGCCAAATTCCTCAACCTGAGTCATTTTTCAAATTCCTCAAATCTGAGAACGCATATGACCTCTCCAAACTCTTCGCACCTATACTTTGTTCACAGGTACAAAATGTCAGCTGATGAATCACTAGGTTCTCATCAACTTAACTCAGAAACAATACCTGTGTCATCAGATACCTCAAGAATACAAATTCCTCAGCAAAAACCTTAGGTAAAGAAAATGGAGGAGGACAGAAAACAGAAGGGTGGCAAGAATCTAGAATAGAACACTACTTTTGAAATCCGAGAAGAAATATATGCTGATTACTGCACGCAAGATGAAGAAATTCATGGGAAATAAACCACTGCTAAATGCAAGATGAGTCTTCAAAGTATTGAACGCAGATGGTCAAAGGAGTGGAAAGAATAAAAGTATGTCACTCCAAAGTATGCCAATACGTTTGCCCTCAAACCTCCTTGCAAAATACTGCCTCTCGGAGACCAACAAACACTACTAGAAAAAAGGATGTTAGTGGCGCACCTGTTTTGGCTATTAATGGCGCACTATAGGTGCGCCACTATTATCACGCCACTACTAATAAATAGTAATGGTGCACGCCTGGTGCGCCACTGTTAATCTACATAACAGTGGCGCACCACCTGGTGCGCCATTACTAGGCCCAGAAGTGCGCCACTGCTGTGGGTTACTAATGGTGCACTTTTAGATGGTGCGCCGCTAATATGAATATTAGATTTTTTTTCTTTTCTGATATTTTCACAGGTTACAAAATACATTACAACACAGAATATAAACATCACAACATATAAACAACAGATTTATCGAATACAATAGAAGATTAGTCTCCGAATACAATTCATCATACTGATACATATATAAGTGATGTAGAAGTAAGTGATACATATTCTATACAATAGTTTCATAAAATATCACCACATCATCTCGAAAATAGCGATACAGAGTGATGTAGAATTAATCATCATAGTCAATGAAACATCATATAAAAAAAGTTGGTCATTAGTCATAATCACAACTCCTCCTCCTCATCATCATCAACTCTAACACATTGTAGCACATCATCACATCATCTCGGAAATAGCTAATAATCATCATAGTCATTACCAACAATACTATTTAATATCATTTTCGTCAATGAGACATCATATAACAAAAGTTGGTCACTAGTCATAATCACAACTCCTCCTCATCATCGTCAACTCTAACACATTGTAGCACATGATAACACATTGTACCTAGGACCTACTCCTTGCTTAGGTAGAATATCATAAAACAAGATAGGCCCTCACTCTCCATTATGGAGAATGGAGATCATCTTGTCTCCAATTCTTGGCCTACGCACAATGTTGCTTCCAAGTAGCTCTCTACGATTGACCATACGTTTTTTCCAATCTTTGATTGTCATGACTTCATCGGTTTTAGAAATCCGGTATGGACAGGAGTGATGCAGATACCTAGGCTGACCTGGCCGTGCTGGTCGTATCATCATAACATCAACGCGACCTCTTGGTAACATCAGATGAGGCACACAATCTTCCGGGATTTTCTATTGAAAAACATAGTATTAGCTTTGTATCTAGCAATGTAGTTTAGTTTTACAAGAATTTATGAAAAAGATGCATGGATGTCGTAATAGTAGAAAATCTTACCATGCAATCTCCATGCATGTTACCGTAATTCACCACGTGCACTAGTGGCACATATTGACCATAATGTTGGGGATTTTGCTGATAGGTATTGTAATTCTCAAGATTATTGATAAACGCGACAAGATGATGTTTCTCCTTAAAAGTTAATTCCGCTTCATCATTGTAGTAATAGGTACTGTCTACCATTTTCCGTACATTTTTTGAAGAACGAAAATAAGATGTCAGTGGAAATAAGTTGTCAACTATTTTTAAATAAACAATATAAATTACTTAATAAATGTGGTTGAGAAACTCACATAATGGTAGAACTCGAGGCATCTACACATTGACCTAGATGTCGATATTACCTTCAATTCCATCTTCCGGACGAATATCAAAGGTGATAAGCATATTAGGCTCAAATGCATAAGCCTTGCATAGTGCTACCCAAGTTTAGCATTCAGAAAAGGAGTAGGTGTCTGCATTGTACAATTTTACGGCAAAAGTATAACCATGCTCGGTCCTCAAGTGAACTATCTTTACCTCCATATTTATTTCACTACTAAAACCAATCTTATCCAACTCATAATGTCTTGCATGGCAGGGGATATGCTAGTAGAATAGTAAAAAATAAAAATTATAAGTTGAAGCAAAATAAGTCATGATTAATTACGAAAAAAGACTTGTCCTTGTGACTTACTGTATCGACTTCGAAGTCCTCATCCAACATGATGCTGAAGCAGCTATCATCAACTAGTTAAGGCGTGTCGCAAAGGCCGCGCTTGTCTTGGCAGTATTCACACATAACGAATTCCTCTTCGTCGTCAGACATTTCCTAAAACAGAGAAAATTTGGGCATTCCATTTACTAAAAAGTGGACATATGGAGAGCGTGAAATTTGCCGAACGGAAATGAATCAACATTCCGGCAAAACATTGGCCACTCGGATATAGCAACAATGAACAAGTACAAAAGATGGCGTAAAACATAGAATATTATGAACAACCTCTCATGCCTAACCATATTGCAAAATTTCCCCCCAAACATTCGTACATGCCCTACGTGAGCAACCATCCCATCTTCACTAAGTCTCTTAGGGCCAGTTCTTTTCACCTTGTAATTCTCCAGAATCATAATTCTGGAAACTGCCCACAGAATTGTCTCGCCACAGAATTATCTGTCCAGTTCTTTTTTGTGATTCTAGCATATAATTGTTGTATGAGTTGTGTGTTGAAATGTCTCAAATGCCTCTAGATTGAAATGATTGATGAATTGCTTACACTTGATTATTTCTAATAGTTTATGTATATAATATGAAAACAAAAAGAAGTTGCGAACCTAATAAAGTATATAATATTACAATACAAAAGCAAGTTGCAAATATCATAAAGCGGGCAAATATTACAAATTAGAACCAACGTTGGAAATGACATTTCTTAATATTACAAGTTAAAGTTGCAAACAAGAAATTGATGATCTTAAGGGACAAGACTGACAGCAATAGCCTCACGTGTAGCAGCCATGGTACCGTCATGTTCCGGTGGTAAATCATTGGCACATGTAAACGGCTGTGGAGGTTGCACGTACGCATCATTGTCAAACTTGTCAAAATGCTCATCACGTAACTTGCTATCACGAATGTAGTTGTGAAGGCACATGCATGCAATGATGATCATCTTTTGGGTCTCCGGTTTATATCGTGGAATGCCTTGGAGAATACGCCATTTCATTTTGAGAACACCTAACGATCTTTCTACAACATTTGGCAAAGAAGAATGACGATGGTTGTATGTCTCATATCTTCCCATGGGAGGGTGTTGTTGTCTTCCATATGGCATAATTAGTTCTACACGCATCCCACATGTTTCTTAATTGTTGGCTTGAATAATTTCTCCCGGAGCGCTCGTTAAACTTAGTAAGAAAATTATCTTGTCCTAAATTAGACAAAGTGGTGTGTCGTACTGCCCGATTATTTTCTCGCACCTCCTCTACGCACACATCCATAAAAATTCCATGTGCTGGAGCATCCCAAATAGCTTTTGGATGTTTCACTTTTTCCATTCTCAACATTCTTATATCAATGCTCATACAACTAAAATAGTAATACCAAGCAGCAACACAAATCAGTAGCCAGCCATGTATACAAACTAGCATCAAGCCAAGACAAATAAGTAATACTAAGCAACAATACGCTCTGAAGCCATGTATACAAACTGATAACAAAAAACAGCACGGGGTGAACAGCTTACCAGGAAGGGAGGCTCGACGGGAGGCTGGCCGGTAGGACGGCAGACGACGGGAAGGGGCAGGTGGAGGGAGGCCCGAGCGGACGGCGGACGGCGGGAAGGGGCGGGCGTAGGGACGCCGGAGATGACGGCGGACGAAGAGAAGTGGCGGGCACACGGAGGCCGGAGCGGGCGATTGGGATGGCGCGTACGGCAGCCCGGCGGGAAGGGACGGGCGGAGGGAGGCCGGAGCGGACGGCGGACGGCGGGAAGGGCCCGGATCTAACGAGGAAAGAGGATTGGCGGCGCTATGGAGGGAGCGCAGAGCAAGCGGTATGGGAGGGAGGAGGCGAGGACCGGGTGGTGGGGGAGGAACCCTAGCGCGCTCGGTCAATCGGCAGGGGAGGACCGGGTAGCAGGAGGTGGTTAGGGCCTTCGGGGGAGGAGACAGGGGAGGGAAGAGTCCGTAGAGGTTATAGTGGGGGGAGGGTTAGCAATGGCGCACCTCCTAAGAATGCGCCATTGGTAACCAGGGTTACTAATGGCGCACATGGTGTGTGGTGCGCCATTACTAGTTTTGAAAAAAAAATGAATTTTTTTTTGTTAGTAGTGGCGCACCGTGGGTGTGGTGCGCCATTACTAGTTAAAACTAGTAATGGCACACTTTCCACTGGTGCGCCACTCCTAAGTCTGGGAAGGGTGTGGGGCCAGGACAAAAACTAGTAATGGCGCACCGCACACCAGCTGCGCCAGTAGTAATATGGCCGATAATGGCACACTCGTATCTGGTGCGCCACTGCTATATAGCAGTGACGCACCACATACATGGTGCACCATTAGTGTCCATATTAGCTATAGCCGTTTTCCAAGTAGTGAAAGTGCCCATCCCTCAAGCGTGATCACAATTGAAGACTATCCTGAAGCGAAAGACAAGTATTTGGCCAAGCTGAGGAAAAAGTCAAATGAAGTTATAACAAAGTTCAATGAGGATTCTACTGTTGCAGCTGCTGCTGCCTCCTCCTCTGCTACTAAGGCTTTTTCTATAGAACAACCTCTCCAGAAGACACTGATGAAGAAATCAGGTGTCAAGTCAAAACCCTCAACAGCAATATCCAGAGAGAAAATTCCTCAGACAGAAACAACAACGGGTGCCAAGTCCTCAACTGCACCACAGTATTGCCTCCGCATTCGCAACCTAGGCAGCATCAAACAGGGAATCCAAATTCCTCATTACCATTTGCCTCTAGCTCAACTCACAAATCATCACCTGGAATACTGAAGACGAAGATGACTGCTGGGAGAGGAACAAGGTAGAGCCCAAGCAAAGTTGTCCTCAATATTCCTTCTGCATCAGACGGAAGTGAGGAATATGATGATGAAACTCTTCAAGCCATTATCAGGAACAAACAAGAAAAGGTTGCACAAGCTACTGGCAACACCATTCCGCTCGCACTAGATCCAAAAGTGGTGCTGAACTTCATCGATCTTTGGTATGAAGATCCAAACACACCCATTGATGATTTGAAACATCCACCTGGACTCAGCCACATGATAACCTCATTCATAAATGAAGCAAAGTGAAAGGATCAGCAAGTCAAAAAACTCGGGCAACAAAGGTTAAAAAGGAGAAGTACTTGAAACTAAACCTCCTTAACCTGACGCCTGAGAAACTTGTGTCTACTCAAGCTGAGCTGAAATCCCTCACTGACAAATACACAAGTCTTCATGCAGACCAAAAGTGTGACAAAGTGAGGTTTGTCAAGGCCGAAACTGAGGCCATTGATGAATACAACAACAGGGTTGTTGCTCGATAGCAACCGACATTTCCACATGCCTGCTACACTGTACAACTGGTTGATCCAGATGAAGATGAAGAACCTGCTGCTGATGAGTCTGCTCAGAATGTAACTGCTGAAGAATCTGCCACGCCTGAAACTGCCTACACAATGCGTGAAGAAAATGCCCCTTCACCAATGCCTTCACAAGTGAAGAAAAGTGACACTTCCGTCTGCCTCAGACGTAAAGAAAACAAAAACTGCTGAGAAGGAAGCCAAGAAGAGAAAGGCATCAACACCTTCAATGTCTTCAGAGGCAAAACACCTGAAGACACTGCCCACTACATCATCAGCTCCTGTTGGTGAAGTCCTCTAAGCATTCCACCATCATACATGATTGTACCATTTAATGAAGAGCATATCATTCTAGAACAAGATAAGGAAATGGATGAAAATCGCTTTCCAGCATCCACACCAATAGATGAAGAAATTCGAACTGATTAATTTCCTTAAGTCTCAACACCTCCTCCTCAAAACCCAAAAACGATTGTCAAAGAAAAGGATGTTGATGTGGACATTGGTTGCACCACACCTGTAATCCATGATGATTTCTGGGAAAAGGCTAATCCAAACTCGCCAATGATTTCTCAAATTCCTCAAACTACTGCATCTCCTTCGGCTACAGAAATTCTGATTGGATATGAAGAAAGGAGCTCACGTGTGAAATCAGCACCAGACCAAGAATCAGCTGCATAAGCTCATGAAAATGAAAATGAAACTGTTGTACCAGAAACTACATCTGCTCCTACGAAACAGCAAATTCCTCAAACTGATGAACAAGCGCGTGAAGAAACTGCCTAAGCACAGAATAAAGATTAAAATGATGAACCACTTGTTGCAAATCCTGAAACTGCAATTGTGGTGGCCAAAATTCCTCAAGTTGATGAAATTCAACATCAAAATCTTCAACCAAAGCCTCATCAGCCATACTCAAAGAGGCCAAAGTTGCTGAAAGCAGATTTCTATGATGAACATCATTTCTGCATTGGAGAAAATCCATACGACAAGCTTTGTATCAGGCACATGATGTTCTGGACTAGAACACAACTCAATTACTATGCTGCTGTGCTTGTGGAGAAGAGAAAGATATTTCATCACACACACATTCCTCATTGTGATATGGAGGAAATTCCTTTTTTCACCCCGGTTATGAGCGTTCTTCACGATGCAGGGCTACTGCCATTCTGCACGGATATGAGTGACTGGAATACACACATCATTCTTCAGTTCTATGCCACACTGCGCATCTCAGGTGACCCCAAAAACATCAACTCTCGTGGACTGGATGACTCAACACACTCACTTAACAGCTCCAGCCACAGAATTGCTTCAAGCTCTACCAATCTCAATTCCTTCAAATGAAGCAATAAACTTATATGATGAAGAAGAGTTGCTAAATCATCTAATGGAGGCCCTCATGAAGCCATTAGCTCCGGGCAACTTGCAAGGACTAGATTCCTAGTGAAGGAATTGAAGTATGTGCCGAGAACAGTCTACAGAATATTGGCCTATTCTTTCGCACCTATCAAAGGGCATAATAATGAAGAAGATGTTGTCGGAATGATGAAGAACATATCGTTCAACGTCATTCAAGGAATCAAAATGAACCTTCGCGACTTGTTCTTGAGGACTTTGGCCAATATGCCTTGTCACCATTTGAGCTGAAGATTTATGCACCTTGGATCATGAGATTCATCAGAACCAGATCTGCAATCAACTATCAAGCAGACTATCAGAATCATCTTGGCTATCTGCCTCCTCTCAAAGTCATCAAGAAATCTTTTGAACCAATTGATGCCAAAGGCAAGTCTGTGATTGATGAATGAAATCGCCAACTGGATTGTCAATTTCGCAAGGCTGCGTCCTACCCCTCCTATGATGACACTACCACCAAAGAATCTGATGGCAGAGCAAAACATCCAAGTCCAACTGCCCCACGGGTGATGACTAACAGAGAGATTCTCCTCAGTCTTCGTCACAAAGTTGATCAAAACCATAAGTGGGTTAAATGCCAGGTTGGCTCTATTGTGAAAACCCTCAATTATACTGAAAATGCAGTGAAGAAAAATCACTATTATCTTCATGGGGTATTCGATCACACCTTGGCCATACTGTCACATCTCAAGACTCCCGAGGAACTCAAAGAACTGGAATTCACTCAAGACTTTGATTGGTCATGGCCACCAAAGAAGAAATTCAAGAAGATCCCAGTTCCTGACCTAGTCAACAACTCTGATTCCTCATTCTGCTCGGCTGATTCTGATGAAGAACCTGCTGATATTGCAACATGCCCAACCAGGAAGACAGACACGAAGAACACGGGCGCCTCTGCTCCACCACATAAGTGAAGTTCTTCATGGGCGTTAGTCCTCAGTTTCGTTCCTTTTCGTCACTTGATAACAAAGAAGGAGAAATCTGAGAGTTAGTCTTCAAGAGTGTTAAATTTATGGGCTTATAGACATTATTCAGTTACAAACTCTCGTTTCTTCTGAAGTGTTTGATGTAATGAGTTGTAACTTAAGCCCGATGGTGTTCTGACACTTTTGAACGTTTTTCCTCGCATGCTTATTCCTCAAGTAAATTAATGCATGCATGCTGAAATTTGTTAGACACCATTTTTCATCATGCATTTCAAATTCCTCATACTATATGTCAAATGTATGCATCAATTACATGATACAGGGGGAGATCTCCACGACATAAATCATCAATGTGCATTTTCAGTCCAATGCAAATTCCTCAGATACGCACATCTTCTTCATTATCATGCCCTTTGATAGGTATGTGTCATGAGGTACCTGAGATTGCGAAGAGCTAGGTAACCACTTGAGAAAGAAGTGGTGTACCGAGGCAAGTATGTGTCATTTCCAAAAATAGATTGGTTTACACTGCGACCGTTACTCCAACCTTAATTACATATACGACCACGATACCCCTTGTGGGATGGGGATTTGTTGATTACTGTGGTCGGTACTAGCGGAGAGCCTGCATTACTAGTCGGGTGAGTGACGTGGTCACTGTCGATACGGGGTCGTTGCAGTAAAAGGACGACCATGGGCTGTTTTTACAGACATAGGGACATCGTTGGACCCTGCATGGATATTAGTTGTGATGTACATTATGCGGCCTGTGTGCCAACGAGTGGACTCCTCGTTAGTATCATCATGGCAAAGGCATTGTTTGGGGCACTTACCTCGTGTATGTTACATACCATGAGTCATGGCTTGGCGCAGAAGTTTCGCGAGTCTTGTGGATGAAGTGTGCAACCTGTGCAAAGTGTAAAACTATTCGAATAGCCGTGTCCATGGTCAAGTACAGTTGGATGACCTCTCTTGGGCTACATCCATTGTTACAAAACTATGTGTGTGTGGATGTCAAAAAGATGTTACAAAACCTGGGGGGGGGGGGATCGAGCCAGGCTCTTGAGCTAAGTTGAATCACTTGATACAATGATGGAACATGAGATGTTTTACCATGTTTTTATACTGATATATGTGGCTTGTTCATGTGGATATGAGGTACCTCATGACACATACCTTCAGAAGATATTGGTCATGTCATTGCACTTAAAATTAGCTTTTTGCAACTTACCTATTAGTGATATATCATGCTTTGTTATTGCCTTGTTCCCCAACATGGGTTGCTTGCGAGTACATTCAAAGTACTCATTGGCTTGCCACTCGTTATTGAATTGGCCAGACATGCAAGAACTGGAGTATGATGAAGAATTCGTTGGAGACGAATATGCGAACTAGGACACTTCCCAGTCAGAATGCTTGTAGTGTTAAGGCACATGGCATGGGGTCACGCTTTCGTTCAAGATTTACGCTGCTAGTGTGTGTTTTGTGTTCGGCCTTCATGGCCTATCTATGTAAGACTTTGCCTTTAGGGTCTCTATTTGTATCAGACGGTATGTATGGAGGTAAGACTCTTGTTATTCAGCTTCCGTGTGTTCAGTGAGCACTGATCTCTGGGATCACTATACACATGTATTTGGTGATGACGACTTCATCCACAAGATCGAAGGGGGTGACGAGAGGTTTGAGTGCAAAGGCTATGTCGACAAAGAAGGGGTCCCGCGGGTCTTGAAAGAGTGTCAGAGCATCATCGGGGTGGATAAACGATGACTATCTTGTGTCCCAGGTCTCGGAAGGCTGCATGTTGGAGATGGAGAGCTAAGGGATTTTGGCTTTCGGGAGCTAGCGGTTGCGGGGGCGAGCGAACTGGAGTCGTCTCTGTAGGGGGAGGAGTGAGTCCTCCTGGTGACCCACATCAAGAGAGGTTTCTCCCTGTCCCTACGTCCCTTCTTCCTCACTTTCGTCGATTATTTAGGGGCCCAACTCCATCATCTTCCCTCGATCGCCGTCTCCTACCTAGCCACTTACATCTCCCTTTGCGAGAATTTAATAGGATCCCCTCCACATTGGGGAATCTTTAAGCACCTCTTCACATATCGCTTGATGACCTTGAAGAATGCCTCTTCGAAAGGATAAAACCCCATGTGAATCAGTTATGTGGCGGCTTAGGGATATAACTTAGGGGTAAGGTTAGCTTCCCGTCGATGTCCTTGCCCTATTTGGTGAAATGTCGGCAGGATACTTAGTTTTCTTGCAAGTATGCCCCCGTCGCCAGCGCTCAGTCGGGCCTTCCGTTGTACTCGGGAAACTGAGTGCAGTCTGCTTTGTCCTTAACTGTGTTCACGGAGGAGAATACAGATGTGGAGATCTTGGTGATGGCGGTGGTACCATAGTGAGGAAGGGCCTCAACAGGATGGATCTGCTACAGGTTTTCCGTCAGCGGAGGATCCAACCCCTATAGGTAAGGGTCGACCACATGTGAGTGTATGAGGGGCCAAGTGACCCCTTGCGAGGTCATCTAGAGGATCTCGATGCGAAGGCATTGTAAGCCAAGCTCACGGACATCACCTCAGCGCGTGACAACCCTAGGGGCACCATGGTGATAGCCCCTTCAACAAGGAGAACACACCGATTGAGGTAACTTCAAGTCTTGCTTGTGCGAGTGATTTCAATATTGTTGTTTTACTATTCTTTGACTTGGTTGTATTTCTTTAACTCAGCATTGTTTCACGGAGATGGTGAGTGTGGTGCCCGTCGTTAACTCTGCACCCGTTGATGTGGAAAGCAACACCAAGCATGAGGATGGCTCAGGAGGTTAAGACAATGATGATGATGAAGATTATGATTCCGAGGAGGATGGAGATGACCCCGTGGAAGGAGACGAGGTGGAGTCCTCTTCATCGGAGAACGTCCTCACTAAAAGCCACTTCAAAGCGCTCCAAGACCTAGGAGCACGCACCAGCAGCGCCAAGGAGCCGAGTGCCTCGAAGCCGACTTCTTCGGCCCATCTGACCCGCAGGTTGAAGCGGGGGCGGGGCGAGCCTTCCGGTTCAATTGAGAAGGTATCCAAGTATCCCAAGATCCCAACGGTCAACTGAGAAGGAAAATATCACTCGGGTAATCCATGCATTTGGCTTGGGTTCATTTGATTGACCTACTCTTCGAAAGTTTCAATTCCCAAGTGACACGTTCCTTAAATTCTCTAACCAGAGACATTTGAAGGGTCATGTGAGGTGATCGAACTTGAAGGGGACAACAAGTTCGACCCACCGAACCCTCCTGTCGACATGGATGTTGTGATGCGAGATGTCCCCTCCGTCTGAGTGACTAGGGTCCCTCCGGCGAAGGTTCTCACCAGGACCGGTAGTCGGAGCACCACTCTGATGGTGGGAGCTACACTCGATGCTGCCACGCAAGCCTCTTCACGGGTTCCTGCTGCAACCAACCTCTTCATCTTGCACCACATCCTAGAGGATCAGGTGGGCGCGAGCAAGGAGGCTATGATGCAAGTGGAGTTGATGAATGACCGGCTGAAGGTGCCGTATGACGCCAGTGAGGCTTTGAAGAAGAAAGTCCGACTAAGTACCCTTCTAACTACTAACTTCATTAGAGAGTCTTGATTTGCCTCAGTTTGCTTTTTTCCCGAGTTGGTTAGTACTAGGCACACCCACTGGGTTGGGTCCAGTTCCGGTGGGAGCATGCTGAGTGCACCCACTGGGTGTAGTCCCCGAGGTTGTCGTTGACTGTAGTAGTGGGAGGTAGCCTTCAGTTCTAAATAATTTGTGTGTTTATTGTAGTTGTACACCATGTTGACCTTGTAGGAGTAATGCGCACCCACCTCGTTGGGATAGCCGACTGAGCTTGTGGAAGTACCACATGCCGACGTTGCCGAAGTGGATGACTAAGCTTGTGGAAATATTGCACACCGATCTTTTCGAAGTAGACGGCTTGGCTTGTGGAAGTATCGCATACCGACCTTGCCAAAGTAGATGGCTTGGCTTTTCGGGGTCACTACTCGAAAGAGAGAATTTTCCATGTGCTTAATCTTTGTCGTCCGCTGGCGGTCGGCAAAGAAGTTCTTTGCTGTCAGCTTACAACTGGGAGACGGCAAAGAGAAGGCTGATGGCATAGAGATGGTTTGCCATGTGCCTTTTATTTGCCGTCGGCTGGTGGATGGCAAAGAGCCCAAAGGCAGACGGCAAAGAGGTGCCACCTCTTTGTTGTTTGCTGGCCGACGACAAATAAACTCAATGCAGACTGCAAAGGGCTGGGAATTAACGGCCGTTTCCACCTCAACCCCCACCTCTTTGCTATCCGCCCCTAAACGGCAAAGGGCTCCCCCCATGCGCTGCTATCGGCCACCGCCCCCTCCCACCTGCTCCCTCCCGGCCGCCGCCCCAACCTCACCTCCCTCGGGCCGACGACTCCCTCCCCGTGTGCCCCCTGCCCAGCCCCACCTCCCTCCCAGCCGCCGCCCCCTCCCACCTGCTCATTCCCGGCCGCCGCCCCAGCCCCACTTCCCTCGCGCTGCCGACCTCCTCCCACTTGCTCCCTCCCAGCCACTGCCCCACATCCCTCCCAGCCGCCGCCCAAGCCCCACCTCCCCTACGCCGGCGACCCCCCTCTCCGTGTGCCCCCTGCCCAACGCTGGCGACCCCCTCCCCGTGTGCCCGTGCCCAGCGACGGCGACCCCCTCCCCGTGTTCCCCCTCCCCAACACCGAAGACCCCCTCCCCCGCACCTAGGCGCCCTCCTTCGCACCCTGCCGCCCAGGCACCCCGGCTCCCTCCGGTGAGTTTTTTTCTTCTTTTTTTGTTTTTGTTTTTGTTTTTATATATTTAATTGTTAGATTAGATTATGTATGTAGTTTAGTGCTAGGTTTAGTGTTAGATTATATTAGGTTAGTTCTAGGTTTAGTGCTAGATTAGTTTACTGCTAGGTTTAGTGCTAGGAACAATAAGTAGGAGGAAGAAGAAGATGAAGGAGAAGAAGAAAAAGAAGAGGAGGAGAAGGAAGAAGAAGAAGAAGAAAAAGAAGAAGAATAAAGAAAGAGAAGATGAGAAGAAGATGAGAAGAGGAGGAGGAGGAGGAGAAAGAAGAAGAAGAAGAAGAAGAAGAAGGACGAGGAGGAGGAGGAGAAAAAAGAAGAAGAAGAAGAAGAAAAGTGGAGAGGGGAGAAGAAGAAAGAAGAGGAAAAAGGAACCCCGACAAACCGGCACTCACCCTCGACCCCCGACCCCCGATGCCCGATGGCACTGACCATTGACCCTCGACCCCGACGCCACTGACCCTCGACCCCGACCCCCGACGCCACTGATCCCCGACCCCGACCCCGACGCCCGATGCCGCTGACCCTCGACCCTCGACCCCCGGCGCCACTGACTCTCGACCCCCGGCGCCACTGACTCTCGACCCCCGATCCCCGACGCCACTGACCCCCGACCCCCGACACCCGACGCCACTAACCCCCGACCCCCGACGCCACTTACACTCTACCCCCGACTCCTGACGCCCGACGCCACTAACCCCGATCCTCGACCCCCGACACCACTGACCCCCGACCCCCGACGCCCGGCGCCACTGACCCTCGACCCCGACACCACTGACCCTCGACCCCCGACCCCCGACGCCACAGACCCTCGACCCCCTACCCCCGACCCCCGACGCCACTAACCCCCGACACCCGACACCTCCTTGTCCTCTTGTTGACCGAAAAGACCGCTGACCCGCGATGCCATTAACCCTCGACCCCCGACGACACTGACCCATGACCACCGACGCCACTAACCCCCGACCCTCGACGCCACCGACACCCGACACCACCGACCCTCGACGGCACTGACTCCCGACGCCACGAAGCCCCAAGCCCCGACACCTTTTCTGCCTCCTATTGAACGAGAAGGTGCTTTTCAGCCTTCTAGAGGCCGACGGGGTCATAGTTTTGTAAATTATGAGTTAGGTCACGTATTTTCCGATTATGTTATAAAAACATCATATTTGTGTTGATTGGGTGAATTTCAATGTGTAGTTGTTCGACGACCTCCCCGTGCGTTGGACGAGCTCCGCCCCTGCGTTTGTGCGTGAGCACAAATGACTTCTCCTCCTACCCCCGTAATTTGCTCTGTTCCGGTCTTCGTGCCGATGAAACTTGCTAGCTATAGGTTTATTCAATCATCAGTATGTGTGACCAGTATGTGTCTACCGTTCGAAAGGGTGGCATCTATAAATATGCATGTCTTTGCATATTTATAACTGTAATCCTTTTGAATTCTCCAACGTTCTTCCGTGACAGCCCGAGTATGTGTAGATTGGGTTTGTTTTCTCATATGCTCTGCTCCAGATCCAATGCGGAATTTCGGCAGTGCCTCCCCGTTGTTCTCCGGGTACACATCATCTATGCTTATTGCCGAGACGTGTATCAGGACAACAACGGGGAGGTGCTGCCGAAATTCTGCGTTGGATCTGGAGCAAAGCATGGGAAAATGAACCCAATCTACACATACTCGGGAGGGATTAGGATCTATCTCTACCTATTAGCGTGTAGGTTGCATTGACGTAATAAGACTGAAAAACTTGATTAGCGGATGAATATAGATGATGACTTATATATATATATATCTTGTGTGTCCATTGGTAGGCAAGATGAGTGATCATGCTTGGTTGTACACTGGTCACCCTATTCAGAAAGACATGACCAATGAATGGTTAACAAAAACCAGGTGGTTTGTGAGAGCCGCATTTGCAAATGGCCAGGAAAAACATGGTGCCACTGTCCCGTGTGTGACAATTGGAAAAAGCAGACAGAGTTGCAAATGGGTAAACACGTGCAGAAGTGGGGTTTTACGCCTAATTATAGGGTGTGGACTTTTTATGGTGAGTCTGACCAATGGGCCAGAGCTGAGGTGGTTCGTCGTCGCCCCGACGAGCATGGTACCGGTATCGAAGACATGGTGCAAGACTTTGATGATGCTCGGGATTCAGACGATGAGATGGAGGAATCTGCAAAGTCCTTCTATGAAATGTTGGAGTCTTCAAAACATCCTCTCTACGAGCACACTGAGCTTTGTCAGCTGGATGCCATCGAGCAATTAATGGCTGTGAAGGCTCAATTCAACCTAGGCAGAGAATGCTACAACGCGATGATGATGATATTTGGACACTTTCTACCCAAAGGCCATGTACTGCATGCAAACGTGTACCAGTCATAGAAAATCCTCTGTGTACTTAAGATGCCCTATGAGAAGATACATGCCTCTGAGAATGGATGTGCCTTATTTAGGCTTGAGTATGCGTACTTGAACTATTGCCCCATTTGCAATTCTTTCAGGTATATTGTGGTAGACAATGGTATGGGTGAGCTGATTCAGAAAAAAATCCCCATTAACGTTTTTCCGTATCAGCCATTCGTACCGAGACTTCAACGTCTTTTCATGGTTGAAGAGAAGGTCAGACAGATGACATGGCACAAATCGGGCAAAATAACGAAACTAGATGCGGATGGGAACAAGATGTTAGTACACACTTCAGATGCTTTTGCGTGGAAGTACTTAGATGCATTACATAATGATAAATCGGAAGATTCAAGGCATCCTCGAGTTGCCATCAACATGGATGGATTCAATGTGTATGGTATGATGGTAGCACAATACAGTTGTTGGCTTGTATTTGTCATTTCACTCAATCTCCCACCCGGAGAGATTATGAAAAGAAAGAACATTTTCCTGATGTTGATAATTCCAGGGCCCAACTATTCGGGGAAGAATATGAATGTGTACATGCAGTCACTTAAGGATGAATTGCAAGAAGCCTGGGATAATGGGATCAAGACATACGCCGCCGCTACCAAATTATTTTTCAAAATGCATGTGTGGTACATGTACTCGACGCATGATTATCCAGCGTTTGCGCTATTCGCTGGCTCGTGTGTGCTTGGAAGGTTCCCGTGCACCACATGCAAGGCAGCTCTTCAGTTCCGTTGGCTGTAGGCGGGTCACATGTTTTCCTGCTTCGACATGCATAGACATTTCCTGGATCCTGACCATAAGTTCAGAAAAGACAAGAAGAATTTCATCAAAGGTAGAGTTGTCAGAAACACTGCACCAGCTGAGTTGAGAGGCCAACATACCCTTGATCAGTTAAATGCTCTCGAGACTAATCCTTTGCGTCGAGGGTATTTCAAAGGGTATAATACGGAACACGCCTGGAGTCACAAGTCATGCTTATGGGATCTGCCTTACTTCAAAGACCTCCTTTGCCCACACAACATCGACGTGATGCACACTGAAAAGAATATTGCGGAGGCCATTTTTGGTACATTGTTCGGCATAGAGGGGAAGTCAAAGGATAATCCTAAGGCTAGAATCGACCTGGAGGCTCTATGTGATAGACCGTTACAAAACTTGCGACAATGGAAAGGAAAGCAAAGCATAGCGAAGCCAAAGGCATGGTTCAATCTTGAAAGGCCAGCTATGAGGAAAATGCTATTGTGGGTGAAAATGCGGTTGATGTTCCCTGATGGGTATGCTGCGAATCTAAAGAGGGGAGCGAGTCTTGAAACATTGAAAATATTTGGTCTCAAGAGTCATGATCGGCACATATGGATTGAGCGGGTAATGCCGGTGATGTTGTGTGGCTTTATCCCTGAGGATGAATGGCTAGTACTGGTAGAGCTGAGCTATTTCTTCTGTTCTCTTTGTGCGAAAGAACTATCGCCTCGCGTGCTAGATGAAATGGAAGAGTTGGCTGCAGAATTGGTCTGCAAATTAGAAAGGATCTTTCCACCAGGCTTCTTTAATCCAATGCAACATTTGATTTTGCATCTCCCGACCGACGCAAGATTGGAGGGCGTTCAAAATTGATGGTGCTTCTCAACCGTGAGGATGCAGAAGACACTTCGAGCTAAATGTAAAAATAGACGTAGAATTGAAGCATCGATGGTCGAGGCATTCATTAATGAGGAGGCGGCAAACTTCATGACAACACACTACAAAGTCAAAAATCATCATTTGCATAACCCGAAGCCTCGATACAATCATGGCAATCCTCAAAAAGGTCAATCCAACATCAGCCTATTCAAAGGGAAGCTCGCACCAGTCGCTGCTTCGAAAGGAAATCGTTGGATGTCGAAGAATGGCGGGCCATTTCATTGTATACCTTCACCAACCTAATAGAAGTGCGGCCGTAGATCGAGGAAGTTTTTGGTAAAATATTGTTCCGCAACTTCTAATTCGTTTGAACTGCTCTTATTCCCGGATATTTGATATAGTCGATACGTCGCCGAATTCTCGGATGGAGCGGTCATTGAACAGGATTCCGTCGTAGAGTATGAGCTTCTGGCAAAGCATGGAGGCGACTATCCCGGTTTCATCTCTTGGTTCAAACAACGGGTAATTAATTACCATTAATGGGCCATTTGATTTCTTGGTCAAATTTGCAGCTAATGCATCCATTCTTACGTATTAACTTGTAGGGTCATGCAGAGTCTATGGACGCCGAGTTGAGACAAGTCGCTAATGGTTTTGACTATAAAGTCCGTTCATTTGACAAATACAAAATCAACGAGTATCGCTTTCGTACCTTTGGCAAAGAGCTATCTATGCCCGACCTAAAGACTACAAATTTTTGTGTCTCTGCTATCGGCGAAGCAGGTACCAAGTATTATGGAAGAGTTGAAGCAATTTATGAACTTCTATTCTATGGTGAAAACTCACCGACCGTCGTAGTCTTCAAATGTTATTGGTTTGAGCCGAACGAGACTAGAAGGACTCATGAACATATATATATAGGACTAGTCGAAATCAACCAAAACACCCATTTAGATGTTCCCGATGTCTATATTACGGCTCAACAAGCGACACAAGTTTTCTATCTACCATGGGCCTGCCAATACTGCCTTGTATAAGAAGGTCAAGGCATTCTCTGAGTCTGACCTCGAGCATCCTGAAAACTTCACCAACATCTCCTCCCACCACAAGCTCGTGAAGTACAGAGATCATGAGAAGGCGACGAAAGGGGAGGACTTTAACCCGAGCCAGGGGCCTATTGATCCAGAGGTGGTGATGATAGCTGGCAACGGGAGACCCCATGGCTCGATCGCCATTGGAGACGGCCTTATACGTTGTCCTATCACTCTCCAGCAGATAAAGGCATGCCAAACGAGCTCTTGTCCTGAGATAACACCTCGTCCACGGCCAGTCGAGCTCGCCATCGAGGTTAGTTTAATGGACTCAACTATCTTTCCGCATTACGTTGTGTGTGCCAACCAATATGATTACAATGCTAACAATGAGTTGTGTTGCAGGCTTCTATTCGGAAAGAGAGAGAGAGAGGCAACGCAGGCACTTTTGGCGGAGAAGGATAAGGAGATGAAGGAGTTGGAGGAGAGGACGTCTGCGTTGGTGGAGGCGGAGAGGGAAAGGAATGATGCGTCTAATAGGGCCACATACGAGCTTTTCGTGGTAAGTTTCTTCTTCATATTTGTCAAATCTTGCATTTTAATATTCGTTTCATTAATAACTAAAAATTTGACTTGTCAAAACCAAATGTGCAGTCTATGTGCACAAGACCGGACACGTCCCTCCACAGATGCCAGTCATTGACATGGCGAGGATGGTGAGTTTCATTTCAATGCAGTGATCTTTTGAGTGTCATCATGCTAACGACACATTGCAAATGATGTTTGGTATAGAATATCTCACGAAATGCATCGCATGACCCTTCTACAGCGGAGCCTTCTCCAGGGCAGCCTTCTCTAGGTGAAACAAGCTAGAGCCACAGTGCTTCACCGTCGTGATGACGAGCATGGTATTTTTTTCTAGTGTTTTGCTTAACAACTGCATAATGATCTTTACTTATCTTACCTTAGCTCCAAAATGACATATTTTACCCAAGTTAGCTCTTGAATGACCTATTCTTAGCTTGGCTTCCACCTAAATGACATAATTAGCTTAGTTAGCTCTGAAATGGCCTATTTAATAAAAAAATGACCTATACTTAGCTAAGTTCTCTCCTAAATAACATATTAAGCTTATGTAGCTCCAAGGTGGCCTATTCCTTCTAACTTAGGTATTAAATGGCATATAATTAGCTTAGTTAGCTACAAAATGGCTTAATAAGCATAATTAGCTCCAAAATGACATATTTTACCCAAGTTAGCTATAGAACGACCTATACTTAGCTTGGCTTCCACCTAAATGACATAATTAGCTTAGTTAGCTCCAAAATGGCCTATTTAATAAAAAATGACCTATACTTAGCTAAGTTCTGTCCTAAATGTCATAATAAGCTTATGTAGCTCCAAGATGACCTATTCCCCCTAACTTAGCTATTAAATGGCATATAATTAGCTTAGTTAGCTACAAAATGGCTTAATAAGCATATTTAGCTCTAAAATGATTTTACCCAAGTTAGCTCTAGAATGACCTATACTTAGCTTACCTTCCACCTAAATGACATAATTAGCTTAGTTAGCTCCAAAATGGCCTATTTAATAAAAAAATGACCTATACTTAGCTAAGTTCTCTCCTAAATGACATAATAAGCTTATGTACCTCCAAGATGACCTATTCCACCTAACTTAGCTATTAAATGGCATATAATTATCTTAGTTAGCTACAAAATGGCTTAGTAAGCATAGTTAGCTCCAAAATGACATATTTTACCCAAGTTAGCTCCAGAATGACCTATACTTAGCTTAGCTTCCACCTAAATGACATAATTAGCTTAGTTAGCTCCAAAATGGCATATTTAATTAAAAAAATGACCTATACTTAGCTAAGTTCTCTCCTAAATGACATAATAAGTTTATGTAGCTCCAAGATGACATATTCCCCCAAACTTAGCTATTAAATGGCCTATAATTAGCTTAGTTAGCTACAACATGGATTAATAAGCATAGTTAGCTCCAAAATGACATATTTTACCCAAGTTAGCTCTAGAATGACATATACTTAGCTTAGCTTCCACCTAAATGACATAATTAGCTTAGTTAGCTCCAAACTGGCCCATTTAATAAAAAATGACCTATACTTAGCTAAGTTCTCTCCTAAATGACATAATATGCTTTCGTAGCTCCAAGATTACCTATTCCCCCTAACTTAGATATTAAATGGCCTATAATTAGCTTAGTTAGCTCCAAAATGGCTTAATAAGCATAGTTAGCTCAAAAATGACATATTTTACCCAAGTTAGCTCTAGAATGACCTATACTTAGCTTAGCTTCCACCTGAATGACATAATTAGCACTCCAAAATGGCTTATTTAATAAAAAAATGACCTATACTTAGCTAAGTTCCCTCCTAAATGACATAATATGCTTATGTAGCTCCAAGATGACCTATTCCCCCTAACTTAGCTATTAAATGACCTATAATTAGCTTAGTTAGCTCCAAAATGGCTTAATAAGCATAGTTAGCTCCTGAATGACCTATTTTTACCAAAGTAGATCCAAAATGACATATACTTAGCTTAGTTTCCTCCTAAATGATGTAGTAAGCTAAATTAGCTCTCAAATGACCTATACTTCTCCTCTTCATCTAGTCTTCTTCTTCTAACTTTTTTATTTCCCATTTCACAGATTACATTCACTTCACGGAAGCTTGGATTGATGGAGTGCTTCAATATGGTTTCTTCTAAAATGGCTTCACGGAAGCTGGGATTGAAACTATTATAATACATGGATATGAAACTTTGTATGTATGGATGAAACTAGTGTAATATATGGTTTGGTACAAATGAAACTTGCATAATATGTATGTATTATGGATGAAACTTATTTTAATATGGTTATCAGTATGGCAACAACATTATTTCTGTCATATATATATATATATCCCTGATTTGTATGAAAATTGTTGGATATAATAAAAATAAAATAAATAGGGGCAGTTTGGAGCCTTTGCTGTCAGCCCACTGATGGCAAAGGGGCTGCAGAAGACGGTGAAGTGTCCAAAGCCCTGGGATGAAGCAGACTGGGTGCCCCCCTTTGCTGTCTGCCCACAAGCATGGCAGACGGCAAAGGGTGCAAGGGCAGACGCCAAAGGGTCCAAAGCCCTGGGCTACAGCAGACTGGGTGCCCCCTTTGTTGTCTCCCACAAGCATGGCACACGACAAAGGGGGGGGGGCAGGGAAGACGACAAAGGGTCGGTGGGCCCAACAGGCTGCCGATAACACTTGACGGAGGTGCCCCGCGGATCTGTCGTCCCATGTTCTTTGAAGTTCCCCCCCACGACAAAGGTTCTTTGCTGTCCATAGGCCCAAGGGAGACGACAAAGAAACCCTTCACCGGATATTTCTTTGCCGTCTCATTTGTCGTCTGCTGACGGACGACAAAGGCTTTGCCGTCCGGGGTGCCCTCCTTTGCCGTCTGCCATGGCAGACGGCAAAGTCTCTGATTCCTGTAGTGGGTAGCGCATATCCACCTTGTCAGGATAGCTGACTAAACTCATGGAAGTACCGCATATAGATCTTGCCTAAGTAGCCGACTAAATTGGTGGATGTATCGCATATCAACCTTGCCGAAAGAGCCGACATGGTACATTTACCTTGACCAATCCCCTTGAAGTGGGGGCGCCGTGTGTGCACCCACTCGGTGTAGTCCCCTAGACTACCATCGACTGTAGCAGTTCCAGTAGTATTAGAGCCATTCATTTTTTGTTTCACTTCACTAATCAAATGATTTCTTTTGTCGTATCCTACTGACATTGTTCATCTATCTTTACTTCTTGTTGGCAGAGTGTCTGCCACCTGGGGACTCGGTACAATGCCTCGAAAAGGACGTGTAGGACCTTCGAATCATCCCAGAGGCCGAGAGTGCCAAGAACACGTTGTCGACGTCAAAACCGACAGATCTCAGGTAGGTCGTCCTGAACTATGGATCTTAGATCGCTGGGTTGCAGGAACGAGGGGTAGACAATGTTTATCCAGGGTCGGGCCCTCTTGAGGAGGTAAAACCCTATGTCCTCCTTGATTATGTTGATGGGAAACGATGGTTACACAGTTGATCTACGTCAAGATAGTACGAGCTAAAACCTAGATGAGATAACCTACCTCTACGCATAAGAGCCTCCGGTTTACATAGATATCTGGGCCCCTAGGGTTACATGTTACCGACCTTAATCCGGGATATACGGGCCGAACTGGTCCTCCTGTCTTGGAGTGCACGCCTAGCCTTCAGAGCTATCCATCTTAATTACGAAGTTGCCAGATAACCCGGTCTGCAATGATGCAGCCCATGTGGTCAGCCCATAAGGAATAACCCGACTTCCCGAGGATCTCTTAATCCAGAACACCCTGACTAGCCCCTGAACTGGCCTTCAACGCCGATGTGTATGGACTTCGGCAACCGGACACATAGAGTATTTGGCTTGCACGGCGAGTTCCTCCTTTATTCGGCCAATATTAGTTTAGTCGCTCCAATGTCGTCGCGTTCTCAAAACGGGCGTCATTAAATCTAAAGGTTTTAAAAACACAGGAGAATAGTCCTTATATAATAATTCTTCTCAGGAAAGTTGTGATTGAAAATAATGAAAAAAACTCGAATCGCGGCTCGAGGCCACTTTTCCCGGGGCATGTTCTATCAACAAAAGAGATTGTGTCCCGCATTTAAGGGGATTCGAATTAATGACACATGACAACCCACACACGTTCAACGATGCGGTCGTTTCGGGAAGTGGCGGAGTTGGTGTCCTAGTAGCAGAAATCCTTGGCTTCACGACCTCCCTTAAAAGGAAAAAAGACCCAAAGCCCACCACATGCATTCCAAACCCTACTCCTTCCAAGATCGAGTGCCCAGATCCATTCCATCTCCCACCCTTTCCAACCGGCCTTTGTTCCAGGCTCTGCAATGGCCGACTTGAGCTCTCGGGGCAAATGGGAGATCTCATGTGTCTCCGAAGCGGACATCCAGGAGTTGAAGCATTGTTGCTATATTGCGCCCGGCATCGCCCACTGAGCACCGGAAAAGGGCCAGGTGGTACATACGCCAAGGCCCGGTGAGCGGGTGGTGTTCGTCCCCCACTTCCTTCATGGACTAGGCTTCCCACTTAACCCCTTTGTCAGGGGTCTGATTTTTAATTATGGGTTAGACTTCCACGACCTTCCCTCGAATTCCATTATGCACATCTCCATCTTCATCACTGTTTGCGAGGCCTTCCTGCACTTTGGTCTTTGGGTCAAAGTTTTCAATGTCAAGCCAAAGTCGGTTAGCAGCCAGCACGCCGAGAGTGGTGGGGCTATGTTAAGAAAGATCTGCCGCATGCCATGGTCAGAGGGTACACTGATCGATACTATCAAGGGCTGGCAAAGGAGTGTTTCTACATCACAGAGCCACAAGAAGAAAACTGGGCGATTCCCGACGAGTTCAGGTCCGGACCCCCAGTGAGGTTGTCCTCATGGATCAAGAAGAGTCTGGACTGGGGCTGGACTTCGAATGTGAAGCTACTACAAAAATGCATCAAGCAGATGGTGGCGTTAAACATCCAGCTGACCGACATAGTAGAGGTAAGGCTCCATAGCCACATCCTTCCGTGCCAGCACTAGGATAATCCGATGCGGTCTCACAAGCCAGACGACCCTTGTATGGTGCTCAAGTTCCTACACCACCCACGAAAACCTGTGGCGGATACTGCTCAAGCCGCAGCAGGAGTGGCCGATTGAGGACAAAGACACCGGCTTGGATGCCGATACTCCCCCCTTGGAGGAGCGACCGAGCTCCTATACTTACTCAAAGTCCTCGTTTTATTGAAGGCCTTACTATCCCTCCTTCTTTGCAGGATTGGGTGAAACTAGCCATGGAAATAGATGACCCAGCTCCCCTTCCCAAGGAACCCTGGAATCCTTTGTTGAATCTGATGCTGGTAGAGGCACCAAACGTGGTGCCAGTCAATAAGAAGAAGGAGACCCGCGGGGGTCTCTGTTTGAGGGGTCGGCCGGATACCAAGTCCAGGACACCCATGCCTCTTCCACCCCGAGGGGGAGGAAGCAGATGATGAACAAGAGAAGCATTCTCTTTAGGCGTGGAAAAGGGAGGCGCCGGAGGGGGCCGAGGAGGGACTGCCTCCTGGGGCTACGAAGAAACCTAGGAAGAGCAAGGTCGCCCTTCTCGGCGCTAGCCCGGACTCCGATGATCAGATCAGAGCCTTCGAGGCGGTCCCTCGTTGAACCCCTAGGGTCAAGCCCCGGTCGAAGGTACATAATCTAATTCTTGAATTAATAGAGTTACACCGTTTTTTTATCAATAATGAGGAACGAGCTATTTCATGTTACAACCCTGTCCGAGATCTTCTCACAAATCAATTGTCGGAGGAGGGCTCGCTGTGTGTCGAGATGGCGGAGAGTGGGAATGCGTACCACAATACCCCTCCCTGAGCCTCGGACGAGACGACCGAGGTGATGTCCCATCCAACCCCGCCAACCACTACCGATATGGTGATGTTAGAGGTGGGTGCATCAAATGTCGGGGACCGGGAGTTCCTGATCCTAGTTGGTACACCGATCACCGAAGACTGGGATGTCCCGACTTATGTAGATACACCGGCCGCCGAAGAGCATGAGTTCCAGGCCGAGGTTCATACCTCGGTCATTGGGACCCAGGGGGTCGGTTCTCTCCTCACAAGTGGAGAGGGGAACCAGATTCCTGCCAAGCTTTGCCCGGAGAAAGCTTCCGGGGTACTTGATGCTCTGGTGTATTCGGTGCCGCCCCCAGAATAGCCCGCTGTAGAGCAACCTATGGCTGGGTGGCCTTACATACTGGAGGACGCCTTGACCGGCTCCTCTATTGCTGAAGAATATCGCACCCTTATGGGTGCGGTCTTAAATAGTATTCAGTCCGATAACAACAGGCTGGACGAAGCCTTCAATGGCTTGCTGGCGGGTTTTAATGTTAGCCGTGTAATGTTTTAAAATTTTATTTGTAATATATTCTACGCCTTTATGGGTATAACAACCCCAGAGCCACGGGTAAGTTTGACAATCTTACCAGTGGTTCCAAATTAACTCTTAGGCACAAAAATGATTCTAAGATTATATTGATTTGCTGGAGTAAATCCGATCAAAGTGCCTTGCCTGCCGATAACTCAGAGTCATTAAAATTCACAATGATGTCGTGCATGCTTCATACTCCGCAGTTGATACCAATGATTTGGAGATAGTTCAGCTGAACCAGAAAATGAAGGTTTCTGATGATGAGCTCAGTCGTGTGAATGTCCGGTTGATGAAAAGGAGGGTAAGTGTGCTTTAAAAATTACTAATTCCCTTAAGTAAAGAAAGACTATCCTGAGTTTTAGTATCTGACTCCGTGATATGGAATTGGTCAGCACCCTAGGACAGAGAGTTAGAGAAACTCAAGGCCAAACGAGAACAGTCCAAGAAGGAAGCCTCTGCTCACAAGGTGGCGTCTGAACAAGTAGCTACCGAGCTGACCTCCATCAAGGTTGAAAGCAGCAAGCATGAGGCCAGGGTGGTAGAGGTTCAACATGAGCTGCATGAAGCCAACTCTAAATGTGAGGCTTTGGAGCATAAGTTTTAGGAGAAGATGATCAAGCTCTATAAGCTTTCCACCCAGCTCAAATCACAGCGGGTGGAACAGAGGTTCTTTAAAGAAGAAGTGCACCATGCCAAGCAGATGGCAAACAATAAGCCATACTTATTGCAATGTGCCTTTTGTGCAAATAGGTATGCATTTCTTACGCGGATGTGGTGATCCTGAGGCGCCCTCACGGACCTCCCATGGAGTGTGGCGGAAGCAACCAAGCACTACTCGGCCCATGATGGGGATGTTGAGTGGAGTCTTTTCTGGGCTCAGTTTCAGACTCCCGTGCCCAACCCCAGATTGACTTATCAAATTAAACAACTCATGGAGGTGCATAAGATGGCAGAACCATTCATGAAGGATCTCTGTATCCACTTATGTCCTGTCGAGCCTTTGCCGAGTAGCTACTTCAGCTTAGTGCTAAATTTGGTTGGTGTCGTGCCCAAGATTGAGGTTTTGAAGCGTCCCGTCTGCATAAAAGGAGCTTGGATGGCCTTTCCAAGGACCCTGGTGCATTATCTGGGGATGAATCCCCTGACGATGGCCACCACACCTCCACCAGCAGGGAAGGTGCATAGACACCCCGAGCTGTATTTTCCCTCTGCGACGGAGGGTGCTCGGGTTATAGAAGCGCAATGCTCAAAAGATGTACTCTCTGAGTAACTGTACTGTCATGTGCCTCCGAACAACTTATATTTATGATGTTTTAGTATTTGTTCTTGTGTATTTTTTGGCTCCTATCGTTTAGCCGTTTTAATCTGAAAGTTACCAGTTTTTGGCTTCAGCCCCCAAGTAGATACTACTTGGGGTGTTTCATCGTCCGTACAATACCCTCAGCCGGTGAGACGGTGCCCCAAGGTGGTAGTGTGCGACAAAAACGATGCAATCAGACATGCGGCTTTATCGCTTTCTCTTAACCTCGGGAGTTCAAATTTGGGTGCTGATTGGAAGCCCCCATGTTTTCCGGCGGTAGTCGGGTAAGCCGAATTTCGAAATAGCTACTGTAGGGTTCACAAAGGCGTAAACCCGCCGTGTAACACGAAATAGCCTCCAATGGCTTTTGTTTTCTAGCTCAGGTTGCAGACCAGTTGTCGCCTATTATGACGGTAACTTTTCGGCCTTCTCCACTGAGGTGTTTTTTGCCAAGCTAGTCGGTAATACAATCGCAGTGGTTGTCCCTTTAACCCTTAGCCGAACTAGCCGAATGTAAGGAGGTAAGTAGAGGAGCAGGGAAACCCAACTGTAGACCCAAGACATAATGCGGAACCGATGCATATAACGCAAAACCCGGGAGACAGGAGACTTAAGAATCAGTGTCAGCCTAGTAATCGTGGCGGTGTTACCATCCAAGCCCCCGGTATATGATCGATAGAACTTTAGCATGTGTAAAAAGTAATTTAGACCTGTCAGCTCTGATAAGTATGAAATATATGTATATAAAAGTACTTGGAATAATGTGTGCAATGAAATTTTATAACTCGTGGTACGAAGGCAACTATTACAGGTAACTATCGATACAAGTTTTTTAAAGCAAATTTTCCACAGTGACCTGCCATGGGCGGCTTGACGTCCGCCCCTTTTTCGGTTGTACTATATCTATTACCCTTGTCAGGGGTGGGGGTACTATCCCTCACAGGAAGTTGCTATTAGCATGCAGACCTTGAGTAGAGGGTCTTGAGAAGATGCTTATGAAACGGAGAATCTTGATGCTTGGGGTTCTTTATGATACCCTGCCTTTTGTCCCTAGAGGTGTTTTGGACCATGGCTCGATTGAACCGATCACATAATCCTTGGTGAGTGGTTCCCACGGCTGCCCATAGAATTTTAAGGAAGAAATTGTGTCTACGAGGGACATACCTTGAAGGTGTCCGGGCAATGCCGTGGGAGGCGTATTCCTGTTTGCTTTGAGCTAAAGACGTCTCCAGCAGATCTGATTGAGCTCGGGTCCGCTTTCCTTCCTTTCGCACCTTTATTACCGTCCTGTGGCTTGAAGTTTAGCTGTCATGTTGGCACTCCGCTACTAATGTGGACGTGTGCTCCTCGGTCCGGAGAGAATGTTCTGCATTTCCGTTGACTGTGATAACTCCCTTGGGTCCGGGCATTTTTTAGCTTCATGTAGGTGTAGTGGGGTACAACGTTGAAGTGGGCGAAAGCTGTGCGGCCGAGCAGTGCATGGTATCCGCTGCGAAAGGGGGATGTCGAAGATCAAGTCCTCACCATGGAAATTGTAGGGCGAACCAAACACAACCTCCAGTGTTATCGTACCCGACTAGCGGGCTTCGACGCCCGGAATCACCCCTTTAAAGGTAGTGCGATTTGGTTTGATTTATGATGGGTCTATCGCCATGTTTTTCACCATATCTGAATAATCCCTCCATCCGTGAGCACTCTAGTGAGGTGGTATCGATCAATGATGGAATCAAGGATGAGGGCGGCCGGTCGTCCATGACGGATGCTAGTCGGATGATCCCTGTGGTCGAAAGTGACCGGGCAGGCCGACCACGGGTTATATTTTGGTGCTATGGGCTCTACCGCGTACACCTCCCAAAGGGTCCGCTTCCTCTCCTTTTTTGGTATATGGTGATGTAGATCATGTTCACAGTTTTGACCTCACGAGGGAACTGTTTTTGGCCACCATTGTTTGTGCCACGGGGATCCTTGTCGTCTTCACTTCATGGGCCCCTATTTTCTTCATCGATGGTTAGCTTGTTGGCATGTTTGAACACCCAACTATTGCGGTTGGTGTGGGTGGCGGTCTTGTCTTGGGTGCCATGAATCTGGCATGGCCGTTCCATCATTTTATCCCATGGAGTTGGTCCATCCCTATTCCCTTTGAAGGGTTTTTTCCCGTGTCCAGTTTTTGCACTGCAGAATCCAACATTTACTTCCGTGTCATCGTCATCACCATTAGGGTGGCGGCATTTGTTCTTGTTCTTTCTTGGCTTGCCGTTTCCGTCCCGAACCTCAGATGTTCCAGGGTTGTCCACGTTATGGTTGTGCCGAGATAGCCAATTATCTTCACCCGTGCAAAAGCGGGTCATGAGGGAAGTAAGGGCGGGCATTGTTCTAGGCTTGTCCTGGCCGAGCTATTTGGCTAGCCGTTCGTCCTCGATGTTGTGCTAAAAGAAGCTATTTCTTCGGCTTCCGTACAGTCTACAATTTGATTCTGCTTTGTGAGGAACCGGTTCTAGAATTCTCTGGCTGATTCTCGTGCCTTTTGAACAACGTTGCTTAGGTTAGATGAATCCGATGGCCGAACATATGTTCCCTGAAAGTTAGATAGGAAAGCCTCCTCAACGTCTTCCCAGCTTCCAATGGAGTCTTCAGGTAGGCTGTTTAGCCAATGCTATGTCAGTCCTTTGAGTTTGGGCGGCAAGTATTTTATGGCGTGGAGATCGTATCCTTTGGCAATATGGATGTGGAGAAGGAAATCTTCTATCCACACGGCGAGGTCTCTTGTCCCGTTGTATTGTTAAATGTTTATGGGTTTAAACCCTTCCAGGAACTGGTGCTGCTTGACCTTACCTGTGAAACACAATGGGTCAGCACTGCCTTTGATCCGGGCTATGATGTCCCTGAGATCAGCTCCGGGTTTAGCCTAGTAGGATTTCCAGCCTATGCTTTTGTAAGCGACCCGAGGTGGTTTGTCATCCCATCGAGTGGGAGAGTACCTCATGGATCCATAGATGGACCTGTTGCGACCTCATATGACATATCGTGGGCCGCGTCTGTCCCCAGGGTGCATATGCTCTTTGCCTTTTTTGCATGGAGTTTTGGGTCTATACTCGTGCTCTTCGGTTGTTCTGTCTCTCCCTTGAGGTGGGCGGTCAGGATGGTGCATCGGGGGGACATGTGTTCTGGGGCGTTGTCAGCGTGGTATGTTTTATTTTGATCCGGCCACTCCATGTCTTAACCCTCTCCGGCCGCCAGGATTTTGGTCCATTTGTTGTTAATGGTGCACTGGTCGTGGAGCTGTTGTTGCTTTGCTTTTAAGCTCTCAGCGATAGCTATAAGCCGCTGCCGGAACTACTCTTGGCCTTCGGGGTCTTCGGGGATTACGAAGTCTTCGGCTTCAAGTCCGTCTTCGTCGTCGACTGGGGGGGAGGTAGTTGTCATCATCCAACTTGTTGAGGTCATCGGGATCGGAATTGGCCGGTTCCTCTGGTTGTTGCTCGGGAGCTTCGGGGTTGCGGTGGTCTTTTGGGGACATGTTTTAACCTCTAGCTTGTGCGGATCCCCTTCCCTAATTCGCCTTTGAACGCTTACGTGACTTCTGATGCTTGGAGGGCTCCTTCATGGGCTTCTCGCAATTTTGCTTGGGTGTGACGTCATTTATGTCACGGAACATGTCTACCATGTACACGTCGTAGGTAGACTTTGCGGTCCACCGCCCGATGTTTATGGGGGTGGGATAGTAGGCCTCACCGTCCATGTCCTCGGGCTCTTCAGAGGTGTAGTCGAATGCGTCGATTAGATTTTCGATGGGGGCGATCAAGTGGGTGGTGTGTGGGCGTAAAATTCCTCATAATCCACCTCGGAGCCAATCTTCGAACAGGTCAGACTTTGGGTAAGTGAGATTTGAAGAGACTTGATTTGGTCGAGCTTCTCGTTTAACATCGAGAGGCTGTTCCGACCGATTCTTTCGAGATTTTTGGAGTTGACCTCCGTGACTTCCGCAGAGGAAGCCAGTTCGGCAATGGCCGTTTCCCGTTATCCAGGGACAATGGTTGGAGGGGACCAAGACCGTGACCTGACAAGGGACCCGAAGTCAAGGCTTCGGGATTTTGAGTTTCATCGGCCGAGACCGTGACGTTGGCGGGGAACAGATTGGCTCGCGAGTTGTTGGAGAATTCAATGTCTCCGAACCTTATCCGCTGACCGGGGACGAAACCTCCGATCTGGCCAGGACGACCGTTTAGGTCCGCACGTGGCGTGAAGCTGCCGAGCGCGGGGACTTGTTTGAGGGCGAACATGCCCCCGTCGTAGAGTCAGTCTTTGATGATCTAGCGAGCCATCAACCCTTTCAGTGATCCAAGAACGGAACTCTCAATGAAAGCACCAATGTCGGCATCAAAACCGACATATCTCGGGTAGGGGGTCCCAAACTGTGGACCTTAGATCAATTGGTAGCAGGAAAGAGGGGGAGACAGTGTTTACCCATGTTCTGGCCCTCTTAAGGAGTTAGAACCCTACGTCTTGCTTGATTATATTGATGGGATACGATGGTTACAGAGTTGATCTACCTCGAGATCGAATGAGCTAAACCCTAGAGGAGGTAACCTACCTCTATGCATAAGAGCCTCTGGTTTATATAGACAAGAAGTGCCCTCGAGTTACATGTTACCGACCTTAATAGGGCATATACGTGCCGAACTGGTCCTCCTATCTTGGAGTGCACGCCTAGTCCTCGGAGCTTTCCATCTTGATTATGAAGTTTCCAGATAACCCGGTCTTCAATGACGCATCCCATGTGGTCGGCTGATAATAGGAATAACCCGACTTCCAGAGGACCCCTTAATCTAGAACTCCCTCACACGTGCATGGAGCAGGAGAAGTGCTCACCTAGAGGTGAGTAAATATCATCTCACTATCCCTTCAACTTTGTTTTCCTCTCAATTTGACTAAGCTTGCTTCATCACATATTCATAGAGAAAACCTTCAACTTGTTCAGAGGTTGAGGACTTCTATTTCTTTAGAAACCATGAAGGAGGCCCTCGAGAACAAAGACACAAAGGTGGTGCCACACATGGAAGTAGCCAACTCGAGGACCAAGGTGGCCGAGGACAAGGTGAAGTTAGTTGGGAAGCTAGAGGAGGACAACAAGTCCCATAAGATTACCTTGGAGATGTCGAAGACGGAACTGTTCGAGTTGAAGAAGCATTACGTTGAGTGGGAATGCAAGTACAAGTTGCTCTCTTGCAAGAAGCTTGAGCTGGAGCAGTATGTTGATGAGTTTAGTGCTCAGATGAGTGTGAAGCTCAAAGGTAATATGTCTACCTAAGTAACTTCTACATTTCCTTTGCCATCTTGCACGTTATTGATTTCCTTTACTCCTCCAGAACGAGATTTCTGCGGGGATGTTCATTCCGAGCCCGAGAGGATTGAGAAGGAGTTGGATCCATCTCGGCAACTCATCAGGGACAACTCAGCCTTGTCATTCTCGGCCTGGAGGAGCGCATCGAGCAAGTGGTGGGATACCTTAACTCGCTCTGTTCAGCTGTCATGAAGATCAACCAAGCGAAAATCACCGATGAAGAGCTTACAAATGACTTGTACGCCATCATGGACCAAGTGAGGCAAGTTCCGAGCCAAGTGCAAGCATGGAAGAAGCCGTCTACCCCGAGCAGAGCCGATATTGCCTTTTACCTCATCCGAGTTCATTAAAATGGTGTGGATGAGGAGAATCTAAACTCGCTCAAGGTCTTTAATAAAAAGCACCACAAGTTCGAATATTTCAAGGAGACGTTCCTGAAGGCTGCCACATGGATTGCACATGGCATTGACATTGATACCTTGGCATCGCAGTTGTTCCCGTGCCATTCGGGTGATCCTCAGAAAACTTGTCACACCCTGTGTTTGTACAACTTTGTTGTGATTACGAGTTTAAAAATTTGGACCACATGAAACGTTTTGTGTGCATGTGAATACTTTAAATGATTGCTACTTACTTGTTTGCTTGGTTGTCTTTTAATTCACAAAATCCTCCTGCTCCGAGAACTCATATCCTTGCTCCAACTCCTTGCCCAATAATCATGCCATGTTTATAGGCCATATAACTATTTTTACAAAATATTATTTTGGCCAACAAGAATTTATTTGATTTAGGTTTTCAAAAGCCCTGAGTTGAGGTTTGTACTGCATGTCCTCAAATTAAGGTGAATGTTTTACCCCAAAGATATTATTTGGAACCTATTCCCTATAAGACTTCCCAAAACCACAAAAATGTTATTACAAAAGTTATTTTTATTGTACCAAAATATTTGAGAAAATATAGGGAAACTCAGTGGATATATATTTTCCATATGTAAGAGTTTTAAAACATAGTCACGCTGAAATATTGGACAAAACCATCCAAAACCATTTCTAGATATTTCAAGTATTTGCAATATTTCTATTAGAAATAGTGTCAAATAAATGCAGGGAAATTCTAGCAGGTCTCGTATGCCATATGTGATGATCGTGCCAAGTCTCATCTCAATCCCAATAGTTTTGGTTCACCAAAATGCCCCAAAATCCTCTCTGTCCCAATCCTAATTTGAGAAACTTTACATTCTGAAGTATTTCCATTTGAGTACAAACTTTGTGGGCATGTTCTAAACTCCTTATGATACCAACACACCAAGTGATGCATCAAGGAGAATAGATTAATATTGCTAGATCTAAGCAAACCTATTTCTATTGATTTCTAGGGCTTGCTAAAGTTACATTGGCAACTTTCTTCAAATAAGCTCAAACTTGGTGATCAACCTAATTTTTATCTACCATTTGATCCTATTAAATCTCACGGCAAAGAGAACCATTTATCTTGCCCAAGCCCGCATCAAACACCTTCTCGTAAATTTCCAAATTTGTTGTTTTCACCCCTTCCCTTAATATCCTGAGCCCCGTCTTTGTATGAGCATAATTTTCCCTTACTAATTTTGGTGGTTGATGACGTGCCATTTGTGGACTAAACGTGTGCATTAAGCTTTCAAAGATTAACACGTGGCACGAGATGGTTTTCTACCCCTCAGTGGTTAAAAGAGAGAACGATTATTTTTTGACATTTAGTGCTGGTGGACTTGAGTCATAGGAAAATCCGTACTATCAAGAGGGGGTCCGCATTTGGAAAGGTTGGGTGGAAGCATCACATACACACTTCACACCTTTCCCTTCCCGGCACTTTGGAGCTCCCATTCCCTCCCAGATATCCTCAGTTTCACTTAAGCAGAAGTACCTCTCTATAGAGAATTAGTACCGCTCCAGCGGTACTACTGCCATACGATGCACTAGCCACTTTCATTTAGATGAACTTGTGGAGGCTTTGTTTTGGTTAAGCGGAAGTAGCTCTAGGGTGGAAGTGGTATTACCGCTCGGGTGGTACTACCGCCCTCCACTTTCGGGGTACAACCACTTATTATTTGTTCCCTGGGTAAATGTCTCTCTTGAGCCAAATCAGAGCAGCAATAGACAGTGATAGTACCACTGCGTGCGGTACTTCCATACTACCCTCCTCTGGTTTGGCTAAGACCCCTCTCTCTACAATGCTAACTGGAAGTACCCTGTTAAAGAAGCGGTAGTAGTGCCCCGGCGGCACTACCGCCCCCTCTGATTATGTCAGCTGCATGGGACCCAGAACTACCGCTTGAGCAGAAGTACCGCTCACCCGAGCGGTAGTACCGCCTATCTACGTCGAGTGAGTAGAAAATGGTCAAATTCCCTTCCACTATACAAGTGGGTCTTCTTATCCAAGTGAACTCACGTATTTTCCCAAAAAGCTCCATTGTTGCTTCTAAGCTCATTCTTGGCCAACCTATATCCCTAACCATCAAATCTTGTTGATGCTCCTGGGTTTGGAGGAGAAGGCATTGGTCTACACTTCCACCAAGAGAAATTTGATTCCCCCCACCAATCCCTTATAGATCTTGTTACTCATGGGTGTTTGTGCACCCTAGACAAATGAGGTCAACTCGAAGCCATATTCCATTGTGGTGAAGCTTTGTGGTTTTGTTCGGAGCCTCCAATTAAGTTGTGGAGATTGCCCCAACCTTGTTTGTGAAGGCATGGTTGCTGCCTTCAAGTGCACCACTAGTGGAATCATGGCATCTCGCATTGTGTGAGGGCATGAGGAGAATACGGTGTCCTTAGTGGTATCCTGGGAGCATTGTGCCTCCACAACGCTCCAATGGAGATGTGCTTCCCATCAAAGGGAAGGAACTTTGAAAACACATCCTTGTCTTCATTGGTTCCACTCATGGTTGCTTCTTATCTTTACTTTGTTTTTGTTACTTGTTTGTTATTGATGTTGTTAGCATCATATAGGTGCTCACCTAGTTGCATATCTCGGCAACCAATTTGTTGCTAAACATAATTTGTTAAAGAAAAGCTAAAAATTGGAAATTGCCTATTCACCCCCTCTAGTAAACCATATCGATCCTTTCAATTGGTATCAGAGCTACGTCTCTTTTTTAAGGGTTTCCCCATCCAAAGAATATGGTTAATGACGGGGATCAGGTTGTGGATTCACCCGAGAACATGGGTGTGAACACTGTCTCACGAGAGGATTCAAATGAGGCAATTTACTCACTTAAATCTTCTATGGTGACCAAGGTCAAATCCATGTTTAAAGATTTCCTTGATGGGATCAAACACTCTACCAATCTATTGCGAGTGCATAACCCCACTACTTTGGATTCAGATGCCAGCTCAAACAATGAGAGGGTTAGTCATGATAAGGATAAGTAGCCACAAGGAAGGAGAGGGACAGATTATTAACTTTGGTGTATGGAGGACCGGTTCACCCACCGCATATTATGAACTTTGGTACTCCTCCTAAACTTGTCAAGAATGATTTTGATAATTTAGTTTTTCATATCAAGTCTCATTTGCATCACAGCTCAACACAACATTGGAGAATCATTGAGCAAGGATGTTACCCACATGATCTAAGAAACCTCACTCCAACAAAATAGGTCGACTATATGTGCATCTAGTGCCCTTAGTGATTTTGGTGTATTGAAGACTTATAGGTTAAGAAGACTGATGTGTTTGTGAGTGTACACATCCTCTATAACTCGCTGAGGAGTTTGAGTTATTCGAGGAATATCAACCCCTACAAATGTATGTCTTCGTTTGTAGACTTTGGTATTTCCTTGAAGACTTTGTAAGTAAGAAAATTGGTGTGTTTGTGAAGAAATTGATGGGAGGACTTTGAAGCATGAAGAAATTTGTTTTCCAAGTTCCATTTCCTATATTTTGTGTGATAGTGCCCCGTAATGTTAAAGGCGGTCAAGGTAAAACTAAGTAAAAGTTTCCAAGTGATGCTCATCTCAAAGCCTACATATACAAATCCTTCGTGTGAAGCCTTTCGAAATCTTTTACAGTTTAGTCAAATTCTTTAGTGATAGAGACGAAGATATTCTGGTCTCTAAGAAATTTGCTCAAATCATTGGGGCATTTATCTCATAACGGTCACATCATTGGGCCATTTATCTCAAATCATGTCGGGATTGCTTCCCGGCTATAAATAGCCGCCCCCATAACCACTTGTTGGTTGGCTTCTGTGTGAGAGAAATTGACACTTGTCATTTGATAGCAACCCATTGCTCGAAGATTTTGAGAGAAATTCATCAGTGAGGAAAACCCCAAAACACCCTAACCAAAACCCAAAACCCCAAAGTGATTGAGCATCACTGAAGAGATTGTTCCTGTGTGCAATCGATGCTTGTTACCTTTGAGTATTGTGCATCCTCTAGACAGTTAGGCGTAGTGGTCTAGAGCATCCAACAGTAAATTGTGGATCGTCGGGTGACCGAGTTTGTGAGGGTCTAGAAGTCTGCCCTAAAGACATAACACGAGTGTCGAGGAAGGACTGTGTGTCATTAGATCAAGGAGAATATGGTAAGGTATGTGTGTCCTGGGACTGTGTGTCCTTTGGTTTAAATACCAAGCTGCACCAAACCATACGTATGACTGTCACAACAGTTGGAACTGGGTCATTAAACCATTGTATTCCCCGAGCACGTGGTTCTATTTGCTCAACCCTTTCATTTCCTCAGTTGTAAATTGATGACTTTGATCCCTACAGTCAGAAGAATTTGACTCAAGACTTTCTCAATTTGCTCACCCCAAATTCTTAACTTCACCTGTTCTTCACCTGCATATCCTGAACACACTACATGTGCAAACTGAATGTTTTGTTTCACTCTGAAGACTATGTTATTGATGTTTTGCATGCTTGCGTGAATACTTGTTACGCTGCATGCAGTTCATGACTGAGGAATTTCCTCAGTGATGAATTCATAAAAATCGCCTATTCACCACCCCTCTAGTCGATATAATGCACTTTCAATTGTTATCAGAGCAAGGTACTGCCTTGTTTTGTGTGATGTTGGTTCAACCACTTGGAGTTTTAGTTATGTCGACCACATGTATGATCAAGGTCACTGCGGGCTGTCCTACCTTCGAAGGGACGGACTACCCCTACTAGAAGAACAAGATGTGCATGCATCTTGGAGCAAATGACAATGATCTGTGGTATGTTGTGGAAAATGGTGTTCCCTCTATCACTGCAACGATCACTGCAACTGATGTGAAGAGATTCAAGAACTCGACTCTCAAGCAAAGAATATCATATGTGGCCATCTGAGAAAAGGTTAGTATGGCATAGTGAGTGCTTTGGGCTCTCCAAAGCACATCAGGGAAAGGTTGTTCAAGGTCAATGAAGGAGTGTATACTCAACATGACTCTTGAGTTGATGTTATTCGCAATCTCTACAACTGCTTCAAAACACTCGATAATGAAATCTGCGAGCAAACCTTCGATCGCCTCACTGATATCTCCAATGAGCTACAAGCTCTTGGAACCAGAGACATCACTGACCATGAGGTGGTGAAGAAACTGCTGAGATCTCTTGATTTTTCATTCGATACACTGGTTCTGATGATTCAAGAACCAATAGACTACAATTTGCTAGATCCTGATGATATTCTTGACAGACTCAATACTCATGAATTCCAGCAAGTTGAGAAAAGAGACCTCTATGGACCAAGTTATGGAAGACCTCGTGCGCTGAAGGCAAAGGATGTTTCCTCATTTGAAGAAGAAGACTATGATTGCAGTCTTGGTGATCCTGAAGAAATTGGTCAGGAACTTGCTATGCTCATCCTAAAGTTCTCAAGACGAGGCCAATTTCGAAAGTCTTCAAAAGAGATATAAGGTAATCAAAATGTTCATCTGAGGACTACAAGAAGAGAACCTGCCATAAATGCAAGAAATAAGGTCACTATATTGCTGATTGTCCTTGCTGGGTGGAGGAATCAAAGAAGAAGAAATACAAGGATCACAATTCTCATGACTCAAAGAAAAACGATAAATCTTCAAAGTCCTCATCTTCAAAGTCCTCATCGCATAAGAAGAACAATTTCAGAAAGGGTCGGGCTGTTATTGGCAAGGAAATGGATTCTGATGAAGAATGTGAAGAATATGATGATGAGGAAGGATATGAACAAGATTCAGAGTGTAGTGTGGCGAGCTTAGACCTTGCTACCACATTCGTCAGCAAGTCCATCTCTGATCTCAAAGAACGTGACAATGTCAACAACACTGATGACTATGATGATGACTTTGCTCCCACCTACTGCTTCATGGTCAAAGGTTCCAAGGTACACAACCACACTTCCTCTTCCGACTCAAGTGACTGTGAACCTGATGACTATCAAAAACCCAGTTACTACAAGCTTGCTAATATTGCCACTAAGCAACAAACTGCTCTTGAAAAGCTTCTAAAACTACTACACAAAAGCGATGACCTGTTGAATGAGGAAATGAATGGAACTCAAATCCTGACAGATGATGTCAAAAGTCTTCAATCCAGGTTTGATAGTCTTCAGGATCGTCATGGCACCCTCTTGGTTAATCACGAGAAGCTTTCTTATGATTTTCTTCAAAGAAAGCAAGATCTTGAGAAACTAAGGGCATATCATGACGATCTTCCAAGTGAAAATGATTTTTTGCTTCCGCAACAGATCGGTACCGCTCAGGAACAATTCATTCCACCATGCTTGAAATGCATCGAACACAAATCTGCTAATACTTCACCTGAAAGTTCAAATGCTTCTCTTGCTACAAATTCTTCAATTGTATGTGTGGTTACAGATTCCTCACTTGAGGAAACCACAAATGTCACTAACGAAAATGCAGGGTTGAAAGAATTGTATGTGGCAGGCATTTACAAAAGCCTCAAAGGGCATCAAACCCTTTGCGATGTTCTCAAAAGGCAGATTCTAAACAGAGACCTCGGAAAGAGGGTATTGTATTTGAGAGGAAATTGAATGTTGATGGATCATAATGGAAACCTGAGCAGTATCCCTAAAACTCATGGGTTGCTGCAAAAGGACCTCATGTTGATCCATCTACACTATTAGGCTTTGCATGTGAAACTTCATATTCATGTGATGAGTCACTTGACTCCAACTATAAACTGTTCAAAAATGAGAATGTTGAACTTTTCAAAAATAAGTATGGTGAAGTGTTTGGAACTAACTTTAGGAATAGACCACCCTTGAGGAAAATGTGGATTCCCAAAAGCTGCTTGGAAAGTCTTCACGTGAATGCCCTGATGACACCACCAGTGAAGAACAGGAATCCCAGATCAAATGCCTCAAGTGGACCAAAGTATTCACGAGGATCAAATTCCTCATATTGTCAAAACTCTCTTCGTACTCGCACTAATGGTTCTAATTTATAGAACGGATGCAATATAATCATTATGAAATGTTTATCATGTCACATGTCGTCATTATGTTTTAATTCTACTTCATGTGATGAAATTCATGTTTGATGAATTTGAATTCTGAAGCTTATGAGATGGTAAGAAGTACTAATTCATCAACGCGATGACAACCCCACAACCACAGAGTGGGTTCTTGACAGTGGATGTACAAATCACATGAAAGGTGACAAGAGTTTATTGATGAATATCCCACTCACTCCATCACCACTGAAGCATATCACCTACATACACAAAGGTAAAAGCAATGTATTGGGCCTAGGTAAGGTGGCTATATCAAAGGACCGACACATGGACAAAGTCATGCTTGTCGAATCCCTTGGGTTTAACCTCATGTCAGTCTCAATGCTTTGTAATCTTGATATAATTGTTATCTTTGGGAAATATCGATGCGTACTCGTCATGCAATCTAACAAATCCAAAGTCTTCGAAGGCTTTGGGAGAGGGCACTTGTACATTGTTGATTTCTCTACAGGTCCACAAGCGTCCACATCTACTTGCAAAAGCCTTAGAGGGTTGGCTATGGCATCGACGTCTTGGTTACGCAGGACCGAGGAATCTGCACACACTAGCGAAGAAGAAGCATGTCATTGGCATCAAAGGTGTCAAATGCCTCAAGGATCCTATTATTGGAAATATGCCCTAGAGGCAATAATAAATTAGTTATTATTATATTTCTTTGTTCATGATAATCGTTTATTATCCATGCTATAATTGTATTGATTGGAAACACAAATACATGTGTGGATACATAGACAAAACATTGTCCCTAGTAAGCCTCTAGTTGACTAGCTCGTTGATCAAAGATGGTTAAGGTTTCCTAACCATAGACAAGTGTTGTCACTTGATAACGGGATCACATCATTAGGAGAATGATGTGATGGACAAGACCCAAACTATAAACATAGTATATGATCGTGTCAGTTTATTGCTACTGTTTTCTGCATGTCAATGTATTTGTTCCTATGACCATGAGATCATGCAACTCCCGGACACCGGAGGAATACCTTGTGTGTATCAAATGTCACAACATAGCTGAGTGACTATAAAGGTGCTCTACAAGTATCTCCAAAGGTGTCTGTTGGGTTGGCATGGATCAAGACTGGGATTTGTCACTCGGTGTGACTCAGAGGTATCTCGGGGCCCACTCAGTAATACAACATCACAACAAGCCTTGCAAGCAATGTGACTAAGGAGTTAATTACATGATCTTGTATTACGAAACGAGTAAAGAGACTTGCCGGTAACGAGATTGAACTATGTATGGTGATACCGACGATCGAATCTCGGGCAAGTAACATACCAAAGGACAAAGGGAATAGTATACGGGATTATATGAATCCTTGACATAGAGGTTCAACCGATAGAGATCTTCGTAGAATATGTGGGAGCCAATATGGACATCCAAGTCCCGCTATTGGTTATTGAACAAAGAGTGTCTCAGGTCATGTCTGCATAGTTCTCGTACCCGCACGGTCTGCACACTTAAGGTTCGGTGACGTTTTGGTATAGTTGAGTTATATGTGTTGGTGACCGAAGTTTGTTCAGAGTCCCGGATGAGATCCCAGATGTCACGAGGAGTTCGGGAATGGTCCGGAAATAAAGATTGATATATAGGAAGTTGGTATTTGGATTACAGAAGGTTTTCGGGCATTGCCCGCAGTGTACCGGGAGTGACGAATGGGTTCCGGGGGCCCACTGGGTGGACCCACCACGCCCCAAGGGGTCCACATGGGTTTATTGTATGCGCAATAAGGCATAATGGGCTGACAAAGTCATCCAAGGAAAGCCTATGAGGAAGAAGTGGAAAATCCAAAAGAGGTGGGAAATTAAGGAAGGAGTCCTAATCCAAGTGGAGTTGGAGGAGGACTCCTCCCTCCTCCACTTCGGCCAACACAAGGGAGCCTCCCTTGTGGCGCAAAGGCTGCCCCTCCCTCCGTCTATATATACTAGAGGTTTAGGGATTTTTGAGACACAACTTTGCCACGTGCAATCCTAAACCTCTACTTCGTAGTTCTTCCTCTAGATCGGTTTTCTGCGGAGCTCGGGCGGAGCCCTGCAGGAATAGATCATCACCTTCACCGGCACGCCGTCACGCTGCCGGGGAACTCATCTACATCCACATCTCTCTTGATGGATCAAGAAGGTGGAGATCGTCATCGAGCTGTACGTGTGCGGAACGCGGAGGTGCCATCCGGTCGGCACTTGATCGGGGCAGATCAAGAGAAGGTTCGTGGGACTGATCATGAAGATGTACCACTACATCAACTGCGTTTATTAACCTTACGCTTAGCGATCTACAAGGGTATGTGGATCCGATCTCCCTCTCGTAGATGATCATCACCATGATAGGTCTTCGTGTGTGTAGGAATTTTTTTGTTTCCCATGCTACGTTCCCCAACAGTGGCATCATGAGCTAGGTTCATCCATAGATGTAATCTCGGAAAGCTTTTGTGGGAGTTGATGTACAATTTTCTGCCCTCCTTAGTCTTTTCTCGATTCGGCGGTATTGTTGGATTGAAGTGGCCTGGACGAACCTTACTCGTACGCTTACGGGAGACCGGTTTCATCGACTAACATGCAACTTGTTGCATAAAGATGACTGGCGGGTGTATGTATCTTCAACTTTAGTTGAATCAGATTTGACCGAGGTGGTCCTTGGAGAGAGGTTAAATAGAAATTTGCACATCACCGTTGTGGTTTTGCGTAAGTAAGATGCGATCATACTAGATACCCATAGGAGCCACGTAAAACATGCAACAACAAATTAGAGGACGTCTAACTTGTTTTTGCACAGTATGCATGTGATGTGATATCGCCAAAGACATGATGTGATATATTGGATGTATGATATGATCATGTTGTAATAGTTAAATATCGACTTGCACGTCGATGCTACGGCAACCGGCAGGAGCCATAGGGTTGTCTTTAAACTAATGTTTGTGCTTGCAGATGCGTTTACTATATTGCTAGGTGGTAGCTTTAGTAGTAATAGCATAGATAGCACGACAACCTCGATGGTGGCACGATGATGGACATCATGATGATGGAGGTCATGGTGGGGCTCCGACGACGATGAAGATCATGCCGGTGCTTTGGTGATGGAGATCAAGAAGCACAAGATCATGGCCATATCATGTCACTTATGAATTGCATGTGATGTTAATACTTTTATGCACCTTATCTTGCTTAGAACGACGGTAGCATTATAAGGTGATCCCTCACTAAAATTTCAAGATAAAATTGTGTTCTCCCCGACTGTGCACCGTTGCGACAGTTCGTCGTTTCGAGACACCACGTGATGATCGAGTGTGATAGACTCAACGTTCACATACAACGGGTGCAAAACAGTTGCACACGCGGAACACTCGGGTTAAACTTGACGAGACTAGCATGCACAGACATGGCCTCGAAACACAAGAGATCGAAAGGTCGAGCATGAATCATATAGTTGATATGATCAACATGGAGATTTTCACTACTGAAACTATACTCAACTCACGTGATGATCGGACTTGAGTTAGTGGATTTGGATCATGCGCCACTCGAATGACTAGAGGGATTTATATTTGAGTGGGAGTTCTTAAGTAATATAATTAATTGAAATAATTATCATGAACATATTTGTAGCGTGCGCTGTAGCTCTACTGTTTTAGATATGTTCCTAGAGAAAATTTAGTTGAAAGTTGATAGTAGCAATTATGCGGACTGGGTCTGTAAACTAAGGATTGTCCTCATTCCTGCACAGAAGGCTTATGTCCTTAGTGCACCGCTCGGTGTGCTGAACCTCAAGCGTCGTCTCTGGATGTTGCGAATATCTGACATACACATTCTTTGATGACTACGTGATAGTTCAGTGCATAATTCTTAAAAAGGCTTAGAATTAAGGCATCGAAGATGTTTTTGAATGTCACGGAACATATGAGATGGTCCTAGAGATGAAATTAGGATTGCTCGTTGCCTTGTTGAGAGGTATGAAACCTCCGACAAGATTCTTTGTCTACAAAGTAAAGGAGAAAAGCTCAATCGTTGAGCATGTGCTCAGATTGTCTGAGTGCAACAGTCGCTTGAATTAAGTGGGAGCTAATCTTCCAGATGAGATAGTGATGGTTCTCCAAAGTCACTGCCACGAAGCTACTAGAGCTTCGTGATGAACTATAACATATCAAGGATACATATGATGATCCTTGAGCTATTCGCAATGTTTGACACTGCGAAAGTACAAATCAAGTAGGAGCATCAATTGTTGATGGTTAGTAAAACCACTAGTTTCAAGAAAGGGCAAGGGTAAGAAGGGATACTTTATAAACGGCAAAACAGTTGCTGCTCCAGTGAAGAAACCCAGGGTTGAATGCAAACCCGAGACTAAGTGCTTCTGTTATGAGGGAAATGGTCACTAAGGCGGAACCACCCTAGATACTTGGTAGATGAGAAGGCTGGCAAAGTCGACAAAAGTATATTGGATATACCTGATATTGATGTGTACCTTACTAGTATTCCTAGTAGCACGAGGGTATTAGATACCGGTTCAATTGCTATGTGTTAGTAACTCAAAGTGATAGCTACGGATTAAAAGGATACTAGCAAGGGTGAGGTGACGATGTGTGTTGGAAGTAATTCTAAGGTTGATGTGATCAAACATCGCACACTCCCTCTACCATCGGGATTGCTGTTAAATCTAAATAATTGTTATTTGGTGTTTGTGTTGAGCGTGAACATGATTGGATCATGTTTATTGCAATACGATTATTCATTTAAAGATAATAATGGTTATTCTGTTTCTTGAATAATGACCTCCAATGGTTTATTGAATCTCGATCGTAGTGCTACACATGTTCATAATATTGATGTCAAAAGATACAAAGTAGTAATGATAGTACCACTTACTTGTGGCACTGACCACTTGAGTTATGTTGGTATAAAATGCATGAAGAAGCTCCATGCTGATGGATCTTTGTACTCACTCATTTTTGAAACGTTCGAGACATGCAAACCATACCTATTGGTATAAACGCATGAAGAAACTCCATGCAGATGGATCATTTGGACTCACTTGATTTTGAATCACTTGAGACATGCAAATCATACCACATGGGCAAGATGACTAAAGGCCTCGTTTTTGCATGGAGATAGAACAAGAAAGTAACTTGTTGGAAGTAATGCATTTTTTATGTGTGCAGTCCAATGAGTGCTGAGGCACGTAGTAGATATCGTTATGTGCTTACTTCACTGACGATTTGAGTAGATACAGGAGTAGTTACTTGATGAATCACAAGTCTGAAATATTGAAAAGTTCAAAGCTATTTCAGAGTGAAGATCGTCGTGACAAGAGGATAAACTGTCTACGATATGATCATAGAGATGAATATCTGAGTTAAGAGTTTGGTATACAATTAAGACAAATGTGAAAATTGTTTCACATGTCATGCCACCTAGAACACCATAGTGGGATGGTGTGTCCGAACGTCATAACCGCGCCCTATTTGATATGGTGCATACTATGATGTCTCTCGAATTACCACAATCGTTTATGGGTTATGCATTAGAGACAACCGCATTCACTTTAAATAGGGCACCACGTATTTCTGTTCAGATGACACCGTGTGAACTATGGTTTGGAGAAACCTAAGCTGCTGTTTCTTATAAGTTTGGGGTTGTGATGCTTATGTGGAAACGTTTCAGCATGATAAGCTCGAACCCAAAGCGAATAAATGCATCTTCATAGGACACCCAAAACAGTTGGGTATACCTCCTATCTCAGCTCCGGAAGCAAAGTGTTTGTTTCTGGAAATGGGCCCTTTCTCAAGGAAAAGTTTCTCTCGAAATAATTGAGTGGGAGGGTGGTGGAACTTGATGAGGTTATTGAACCGTCACTTCAACCAGTGTGTAGCAGGGCGTAGGAAGTTGTTCCTGTAGCGCATATGCCAATTGAAGTGGAAACTAATGATAGTGATCATTAAGATTCAGATCAAGTTACTCCAAACCTCATAGGTCGACAAGATCACGTACTTCTACAGAGTGGTATGGTAACCCTGTCTTGGAGGTCATGTTGTTGAACAAACAATGAACCTACGAGCTATGGAGAAGCGATGGTGGGCCGGGATTCCGACAAATGGCTGGAGGCCATGAAATCTGAGAGAGGATCCATGTATGAAAACGAAGTGTGGACTTTGGAAAAACTACTTGATGGTCGTAAGACTGTTAAGTATAGATGGATCTTTTGAAGGAAGACAAACGATGATGGTGAAAGTCACCATTAAGAAAAGCTCGACTTGTAGCAAAGATGTTTCCGACAAGTTCAAAGAGTTGACTATGATGAGACTTTCTCACTCGTAGCGATGCTAAAAGTCTGTTGGAATTATGTTAGCAGTTGCTGCATTATTTATGAAATATTGCACATAGGATGTCAAAACATTGTTTCCTCGACGGTTTCCTTGAGGAAAGGTTGTATGTGATACAACCACAAAGTTTTGTCGATCCTAAGGATGCTAACAAGTTTACAAGCTCCAGCGATCCTTCTATGGACTGGTGCAAGCATCTCGGAGTTGGAATATACGCTTTGATGACATGATCAAAGCTTTTGGGTTTATACAAAGTTTATGAGAAACTTGTATTTCCAAAGAAGTGAGTGGGAGCACTATAGAATTTCTGATAAGTATATGTGGTTAACATGTTGTTGATGGGAAGTAATGTAGATTTTTTGGAAAGCATAAAGGGTTTTTTGAAAGGAGTTTTTCAAAGGAAAACCTGGATAGATCTTCTTGAACATTGAGCATCAAGATCTATAGAGATAGATTAAAATGCTTCATAGAATTTTCAATGAAATGCATGCCTTGACAAGTTTTTGAAGGAGTTCAAAATAGATCAGCAAAGAAGGAATCTTGACTGAGTTGTAAGGTGTGAATTTGAGTAAGATTCAAAGACCGACCACGGCAGAAGAAGGAGAAAGGACGACGGTCCTCCCCTATGCCTTAGCCGTAGGCTCTATAGTATGCCATGCTGTGTACCGCACCTGATGTGTGCCTTGCCATGAGTCTGTCAAGGGGTACAAAGAGTGATCCAGGATTGAATCACTGAACAACGGTCAAAGTTATCCTTAGTAACTAATGGACAAAGGAATTTTTTCGATTATGTAGGTGATTAAAGAGTTCGTCGTAAAGGGTTACACCGATGCAAGCTTTGACGCTAATCCGAATAACTCTAAGGAGTAAAGCAGATTCATATAGTGGAGCAGTCATTTGGAATAGTTCCAAATGGCACGTAGTAGCAACATCTATAGGATAACATAGAGATTTGTAAACCACACACAGATCTGAAAGGTTCAGACTCGTTGACTAAAACCTCTCTCACAAGCAAGACGTGATCAAACCCCAGAACTGTATGGGTGTTGGATTCGTTAAAATCACATAGTGATGTGAACTAGATTATTGACTCTATTGCAAGTGAGAGACTGTTGGAATATGCCCTAGAGGCAATAATAAATTAATTATTATTATATTTCTTTGTTCATGATAATCATTTATTATCCATGCTATAATTGTATTGATTGTAAACACAAATACATCTGTGGATACATAGAGAAAACACTGTCCCTAGTAAGCCTCTAGTTGACTAGCTCGTTGATCAAAGATGGTTAAGGTTTCCTAACCATAGACAAGTGTTGTCACTTGATAACGGGATCACATCATTAGGAGAATGATGTGATGGACACCACCCAAACTATAAACGTAGTATATGTGTTAGTTTATTGCTACTGTTTCCTGCATGTCAATGTATGTGTTCCTATGACCATGAGGTCATGCAACTCCCGGACACCGGAGGAATACCTTGTGTGTATCAAACATCACAACATAACTGGGTGACTATAAAGGTGCTCTACAGGTATCTCCAAAGGTGTGTGTTGGGTTGGCATGGATCAAGACTAGGATTTGTCACTCCGTGTGACGGAGAGGTATCTCGGGGCCCACTCGGTAATACAACATGACAACAAGCCTTGCAAGCTATGTGACTAAGCAGTTAGTTACGGGATCTCGTATTACAAAACGAGTAAAGAGACTTTCCGGTAACGAGATTGAACTAGGTATGGTGATACCGACCATCGAATCTCGGGCAAGTAACATACCGAAGGACCACGGGAATAGTATACAGGATTATATGAATCCTTGACATAGAGGTTCAACCGATAGATATCTTCGTAGAATATGTGGGAGCCAATATGGACATCTAGGTCCCACTATTGGTTATTGACCGGAGAGTGTCTCAGGTCATATCTGCATAATTCTCGAACCCGGGTCTGCACACTTAAGGTTCGCTGACGTTTCGGTACAGTTGAGTTATATGTGTTGGTGACCGTAGTTTTTTTCGGAGTCCCAGATGAGATCCCGGACGTCACGAGGAGTTCCGAAATGGTCCGAAAATGAAGATTGATATGTAGGAAGTTGGTATTTGGATTCCGGAAGGTTTTCGGGCATTGCCGGCAGTGTACCGGGAGTGACGAATGGGTTCCGGGGCCCACTGGGTGGGCCCACCACTCCCCAAGGGGTCCACATGGGTTTATTGGATGCGCAATAAGGCATAATGGGCTGACAAAGTCATCCAAGGAAAGCCCATGAGGAAAAAGTGGAAAATCCAAAAGAGGTGGGAAATTAAGGAAGGAGTCCTGATCCAAGTAGAGTTGGAGGAGGGCTCCTCCCTCCTCCACTTCGTCCGACACAAGGGAGCCTCCCTTGTGGCGCCAAGGCTGCCCCTCAGTCCTCCTATATATGCTAGATGTTTAGGGATTTTTAAGACACAACTTTGCCACATGCAACCCTAAACCTCTACTTCGTAGTTCTTCCTCTAGATCGGTTTTCTACAGAGCTCGGGCGGAGCCCTGCAGGAATAGATCATCACCATCACCGACACATCATCACGCTGCCGGGGAAATCATCTACATCCCCGTCTCTCTTGCTGGATCAAGAAGGCGGAGATCGTCATCGAGCTGTATGTGTGCGGAACGCGGAGGTGTCGTCCATTCGGCACTTAATCGGGACGGATCACGAGACGGTTCGTGGGACGGATCGTGAAGATGTACCACTACATCAACCGCATTTATTAACGCTTCCACTTAGCGATCTATAGGGGTATGTGGATCCGATCTCCCTCTTGTAGATGATCATCACCATGATAGGTCTTGTGTGCGTAGGAAAGTTTTTGTTTCCCATGCTACGTTCCCCAACACCTCTCCGTGGGGCTTGAGTGTGTGGAAAGATGACCAGATCCAAGCACCCCTCGAAGACTATCATGACCACCACTTGTATTTTTAAATTTCTTCACATTGAATTCTTTGGACCTACTCACTATGCTACTCTAACCAATGCATCATCACTATATGGCTTTGTTATCGTTGATGATTATTCCCGTTATACTTGGGTGCATATTTTTCTTTACTAAACTAAAGTGCTGGAACTCTTCAAACGATTTTCCTCAAGTACCTCGACGAACTTTGGCATCAATATCAAGCACATCATGAGTGACAATGGGATAGAGTTCAAGAACACTAGTCTTGATGACTCTCTTGATGAACTTGGTATTACTCATGAGTTGTTTGTTCCTTGTGCTACTCAACAGAATGGTGTTTTGGAGCCCAAGAAAAGGACTCTGGTTTGAGATGGCATGGACTATGCTTGAATAATATCACACACCTCCTCAATTCTGGCCTGAGGCAATCAATACTACCTGCCACATCGTCAACACACTATATCTTCACAAATTCCTCAAGAAGACTTCATACGAACTCCTCACAGACAAGAAACTCAATGTAAGTTATTTCAAAGTATTCACTGCAAGATGTTGGATTAGAGATCCTCACCACAGTTCTAAGTTTGCACCAAAAGCACATGAGGGTTTTATGCTTGGTTACGAAAATGACTCGCTCACCTACAAAGTTTTCAAAAATTACCACAACAAGGTTGTTGAAACTATAGATGTGCGGTCGATGAAACTAACGGCTCGTAGAGAGAGCACGTGCCTCCTGTGCTAGATAAAATGCCTCCTAAGGAATCTATTAGGTTCAAGGCTACTTAAGATATCATTCGTACTGAAGAACAACCTCCTATTGAAGAAGTCATCCCAAAAAACAAAGAAATTCGGGCTGGTGCATCTGAGGAAATTGCTACAGATCAAATTCCTCAACCCGATCAAAGTCTTGAACCTGCGCATCCAAGGATTGCAAATGAAGTACAAATTTACAAAAACCCCGATGTCGTCAATGCGCCAGGTCCCCTCACTCGCTCAAAAGCTTCACATTTCATTAACTTTTGTTGGCATTCTTCCTTCGTGTCTATCACAGAACCCTGAAAAGTTGATAAAAAATTCATGGAACCTGAGTGGATTCTAGCAATGCAAGGTGAACCTCATCAATTCAATCTGAGCAATGTGTGAGACCTTATCAAGCGGCCTGATCCTCGCAAGCACAATGTCGTCGGCACCAAATGGATCTACCAAAACAAGCAAGACGAAGATAGTCACGCAGTGAGGAACAAGGCACGACTTGTAGCCCAAGGATACACACAGGTTGAAGGAATTGACTTTGATGAAACTTTTGCACCTGTTGCTAGACTTGAATCTATTCGTATATTGCTTGCTTATGCTAACCATCATAATATCACGCTGTATAAAATGGATGTGAAAAATGTATTCCTCAATGGTAAGCTTGAGGAAGAAGTATATGTTGCGCAGCCCCTAGGTTTTGAAGACCCAAAGCATCATGACAAAGTTTACAGTCTCACCAAGGCTCTCTATGGCCTCAAGCAAGCCCCACATGCGTGGTATGACACATTGAAGGAATTCCTCATGAAGAAAGGCTTCAAACTAGGTTCACTCGACCCAACTCTTTTCACAAAATCACATGATAATGAATTATTTGTGCATAAAATATATGTGGACGATATCATCTTTCATTGTAGTGACAAACATTACAATGACGAATTTGCCTACATGATGGGTGAAGAATATCAAATGTCCATGAACGGGGAGGTAGAATTCTTCCTAGGACTACAAATTCGTCAACAACGCAATGACATGTTCACTTCTCAATTGAAATACCTCAAGGATGTCCTGAAGAAATTCGGCATGCATGAATGCAAAGGTGTCAAAATTCCCATGCCTACCAACGGCCACCTCTGCACCGACAAAAATGGTAAAGATTTCAATCAACACGTATATTGCTCTATGATTGGCTATTTATTGTACATATGTGCATCTAGGCCTGATATAACGCTTAGTGTTTGCATGTGCGCCTGTTTCCAAGCAACACCGAAGGAGCTCACACACCAACGCTTGGATTATGGTACCACAAGGGCTCAAATCTTCACCTCGTTGGATATTTGACTCTGATTATGCTAGTGACCGTGTGAATTGCAAGTAAACATCAGGCACCTGCCATTTCCCCGAACGATCCTTAATCTGTTGGTCCTCAAAGAAGCAGAACTGCATGTCACTTTCCACTGCTGAAGCTGTGTACATTGTTGCTGCTTTGTGTTGTGCTCAACTACTATGGATGAAGCAAACCCTCAAGGACTGTGACTTCAACATGAAGAAATTGCCACTCTACGGCGACAATGAGAGTGCAATCAAGATTGCATACAAACCAGTACACACTAAAAGACCAAGCACATCCAGATTCATCATCATTTTCTTTGTGATCATGTACTCAAGGGCAACATCATCCTCGACCACATGAAGACTGAAGAACAACTGGCAAATATCTTCACTAAGCCCTTGGATGAAAAGGGCTTTTTGAAGTTGCGGTGTGAGCTAAATATCCTAGAATCTTCAAATGTCCTCTCAAAGGACACACATCCTAACACTTATGCAAAATTGATGACACTAATGTGCAACACACGAAGTAACATTTTTCTTCAATCAATGAAGAATAACACTCTAAGTGTGAAGAAATTAATGAAGAATTTGATTCTTGAGACCCTATGACAATTGTACGCGGTGTCCGAAATCATCATTCTTATACTGTGGGTCACGCCACCAACCCAATTTGAAATTCTTCAAAGTTGAGATTTTTGCAAATTCTTCAAATCTTCAAATTCTTCAGATTTTAAAGTTCCTCCAATTTGCAAATTCCTTGAAAAGTTCAAATTCTTGAAAATTTCTCAAAATGTGTTCTTCTTTGACTATATATCTATTTTTGAGCTTTCAAAGTCCTCAACAACATTCACTTATTGCTAAGTCTTCATGTTGCGTTTTTCCTCTAAGTGAATGCGACCGGACCAGTTTCCCCATCTATGCTAAGCTCAACCCAGTCTGTTCTCAAATTCTTGATATGCATTCTATTCGAAACTCATTCAAAGTGAAAATTCTTCGCTGAGTCCTTGTGAGCTGAAGAATTTGCGAACATAGTACTCAAAATTTATTTTAATTTTTTCCAGCTGGGCTATAAATGCCCTACTCTAACCCCCCAAGTCACTTTCTTCCTCTCGTTTCCACTTTGCACCGCTCGAACCAGACCTAGCGCCACCGCTATAAATCATCATCGCCGGTGAGGAAGAGTTTCACGACCTTGACCTCCTCAGTGTCGTACTCACGCCTGCCGCGGGTCTCCTTCCTCCGCTGCCGCCATAGTTGTCTTCAGTCGCCAAGTTAGGGCGCTGAAGATCTAAACTGATGAGCTTCTGTTTAACCCTCTATAGTTCATCCTGTTATTCATGTTCTTCAACAAGGGTAAATAAAAACTAATTTTACTTCCCTTAAAGATCTTTTTGTTTCCATAAAATCCATAAAAAGTGTTATTCCTCAGCATTCATCAAATGAACACTTCTATGTCTAGAACACTTGATAAATTTCACTAAGTAACTCAATTCCTCAAGAGATTCCTCAACTGTGTGAACTTTTGGATCTGCACAACTCCGGAACCCACGACAAGAACACTTAGAGAAATTCCTCAAAAATAGTATTGCTCAATTTTCTCAACTTGAGTCATTTTTGAAAATCCTTCGAGAAAGCATATGACCTCTTGAAATTCTTGGCACCTATACTCTGTTCACAGGTACAAAATATCTGCTGATGAATCATTAGGTTCTCATCAACTTTACTCATTTGCAGCATTTCTTGAAGAAAATTTGCATACCTCATCAGATTCCTCAAAAGTTCATATTCCTCAAATGAAGAAAATGTATGATGAGAAGAAATAGAAGGGTGGAAAGAAGGCTGATACCAACACTGCCTTTGAGATACCTAACGACATCTATGATGAATACTGCACTTGTGATGAAGAAATTTATGGAAAGGAGACAAAACAAAAGCGCAAAACACGCTTGCAGAAAATTGAGAAGAGATGGGCCAGAGAATGGAAGGAGTACAAGTATGTGACTCCTAAATACATGAAGAAATTAGCTTTGAAGCTTCCATGTCAAAGACCTCATGTGGGCAATCAACAACTTGCTGATCCCACATGCCTTGCCACTAGTGAATACTATCCTGAAGAATGGGCAAAGCAACAGGCTAAACTACAGAAAGTTGCAAAACAGACCGTGAAGAGATTGACTGTGGAATCTGCTGCCGCACTTGCTGCTGCCTCCTCTCCTGCTGAGGCATGTCGTACTGAAACTTCTCCAAAGCGAGCTTTTTGAAGAAATCAGCTGTCAAGCGTAAGTCCTCAACTGCAAATACCTCAGATGAAATTCCTCAGTCAGCTCCTAAGGTGGGAGCAAAGTCCTCAGCTACTACCACATAGTCCTCACCGCCACTGAAACTGACTACAAGTTAGCCTCCAATGGAGACTTCAGTTCCCTTACGGCCCTCTGCTTCTGGCTCTACACATACGTCTTCAAGTGTAAATGTGAAGACGAACATGACCGTTGGACGAGGAAAAAGGCCCAACCCTAGCAAGATAGTCCTCAATGTTCCTTCTCGATCAGAAGAAGAAGAGGAAGCTAATGATGAAGTACTTGCTGCAATTATCAGAAACAAGCAGTAAAGGGTCGCACAGGCCAAAGGCACCACCATTCCCCCCATGATGGATCCAAAGGTGGTGTTATACTTCATTGGTCTCTCGTATGAAGATCCTCAAACACCTATTGATGACTTGAACCTTCTGACCTGGACCTGGTCATATGCTAACGATCTTCATCAATGAATAAAAATGGCAGACTCACAAGGCCAAACAAGCCAGTATAGAACTATCTCAGAAAGAAAATTTTCTGAAGAAAAACATTCTGACTATGACCCGTGATCAGCTCGTCACCACACAAATTGAGATCAAAAACCTCAGTCAGGAATACCGTCGCTTTCACGCTGACTAGGAGGGTGCAAAGGTCAGATTTGTGAGTGTCGCGACAAAAGCCATCACTAACAAAAACAAAAGCGTTGCACACTCGATGCAACCTCAAATTCCTCAGTTCAGCTACATTGTTGAACTGCCTGACGACTTTGACATGGATGAAGAAATTCCTGCACCTGAGAACCTACGAGGGAAGCTGAAGAAATGGTTGCACCTGAAGAAACTGCTCCGACACCAAAGTCTTCAAAAGTGAAGCAAGTGAAAGTACCTTCTGCATCAGAAGTGAAGAAAATGAATGATGCTAAAAAGAAAGCAGCCAAGAAGATAAAGGCTTCAACGACTTTAGAGTCCTCAGAAGCAAAACACTTGAAGACATTGAGAAGTTCCTCAACTGCTCCTATTGATGCCACTCCTATTAGCATGGTACCCTCTTACCAAGTGGTGCCATTTGGTGTCGAACACGTCATCCCTGAATGGGGTGAAGAAATGGAACATACTCTATCTGCTGCTTCCAGAGAGCAGCTTGATGAAGAAATTGAAGCAGAACCTAGTCCTTCAATTCCAGAGGCTCATGTGCTCAGCCACCGTAGAAAACAGATGTCAGAGATCAAGAAAAAGATGAAGAAGTGGGCACTGGCAGCACAACAACCGTGATGAATGACGAATACTGGGAATAGGCTCATCCCAACTCAGCAATGGCAACTCCACTTCCTCAAGTTCCTCACTCCCCTGCAGTCTGTGAAGAAATTCATACATGGTCTGATGACAAAAACACTCCGATGAAGTCCAACCCGGCGAATGAATTAGCTGGATTAGTTGAAGACACTGCCAATCAAACAACTACTGAGTAAACTGCTACACCAGAAATTGATGAATATGCACAGTATATTCCTCACGCTGACAAAAGTGTGGTTGAAGAAAATGCTCCTCCTCAGAGTGAGGACACTACCTCCGAACCTCACGTTGATAATCCTCAGTCTGCAGTGGTCGTGGCTGGCATTTCTCAGACGGAAGATCTTTAAAGATTTGTGGTTGTTTCATGCCAAATATTCAACCCAAGACTCTTCAGCCTTATGCTAGTACAAAAGGCCAAAATTTCATAAGGAGCGATTCTTCAATGAACATCAATATTTCATCAACATAAATCCATTTGAATCTCCAAGGATAAGGCGCAAGAGATTCTGGACAATTACTCAGCTGAACTACTATGGTGTTGTACTCTTTAACAAGAACAAAAAATTTCAACACCACCAAATTTCTCATGCAGATACAGAGGACAGTCCTTGCTTTCATCCAGTCCTTCATGTTCTGTTTGAAGCTGGACTACTGCCATTCTGCATGGACATCTATGACTTGAATGATGAAATCATTATTCAACTCTATGCTACCTTACATATCTCAGGTTAAGCATTAGATGTCAACACTTGGGTTCTGGACTGATGACTGAAGACAGTCATTACAAAGCTCCTGCCATGGAAATACTTCGTGCAGTCCCAGATCCAATTCCCTCAGAAGGAGCCAGATGAATCTGTGATGAAACTAAACTACCCAATCACATGATGCAAGTGCTGATGAAACCTTTGGCTCCTGGCAATTAGCAAAGAACCACATTCCTCGTCAAGGAACAGCTCTATGTACCCAGGACAGTTTACCACATTTTGACCAAAACCCTAAGTCCAATCAAGGTTCATAACTCTGAAGAAGAAGATGTTGTGGGAATCATGAAGAATTTGCTATTCAACATCATTCATGGTATTCCAAAGATCTTCACGATTTCTACATGAGGACATTGGCCAAGAATGCTCTGTCACCTTTAGATCTAAAGCATTACGCACCATGGATTATGAAATTCATGAGGGCGAAATCCTCAATTCCATACAAGGCAGATTTTCAGAATCACCTCAGCTACTTGTCTCCATTAGAAGTTGTCAAGAAATCCTTCGAACTGATTGAAGGTAAAGGCAAATCTATGATTGATGAGGGATCTCGGCCCATTGATCAAGCTGCATCCTACTCCACTAATGATGACACTGCATCACAAAACTCACCTCCAAGAGCTAAAGCCCCTTGCCTGTCTGCCCACGCATGATGACTGACCATGAGATCTTGCTTAGTCTTCATCAAAAGGTTGTTTGCAATCACAAGTGGGTAAAGCATAAATTTGGAGCCATTGTGCATGATCTAAATACAAAAATATTATTTTGAAGAAAAACCACTATTATCTTCATGAAATCTTCGATCGCACATGGGCAATTCTGTCTCACCTCAAGAAAGAAGAGGAACTCGCTAAAATGGAGTTCCAACAAGATTTTGATTGGTCCTAGCCACCCAAGAAGAAACTCAAGAAAGTTTCGGTTCCTCACATGGTGTCTAGTTCATATTCTTCATCGCGCATAACTGATGAAGCTAAAAATCTTGACGACACAGTTGCGACGAACGACCTCGACAACGTTGTCGCTCCTCCTCCACCAACAAGTTCGTATTCTTCAGGGGAATTAGTCCTCAATTTCGTCCTTTTTCATCACTTCATGACAAAGGGGGAGAAATCCGAGTTAGTCTTCAAGCGGGTCTACTTTATGGGCTTTTTGAACTATATTTGTTTAAGTTGCAACTCTTATTCTTCTGAAGTGTTTGGTTGTATGAGTTGTAAACTTATGCCCTGTGGTGGTCTGACACTTTTGAACCATTTTTCCTCACATGCATATTCCTCACATTGACTAATGCATGCATGCTCAAATTCGTCAGACTCCACTTTCCATCATGCATTTCAATTTCCTCATGATATATGTCAAATGCTTGCATGGATTACAAGATATAGGGGGAGATCTCCATGGCATGAATCCTCAACGTGCATTTGCGGTCCAACACAAATTCCTCGAATATGCACATCTTCACGGGGAGTTTCTATATATCTTGTAGTCAAATTCCTCAAACACTATACTTATACTTCATATTATTATCCGTGTTCAAAACTTAATCTATTTGTCATCAGTCACCAAAAAGGGGGAGATTGTAAGTACATCTACTCACCCTTAGTGATTTTGGTGTATTGAAGACTTATAGGTTAAGAAGAATGTCACGCCCAAGATGTGACCCTATCCTTAATTTGGCACGAGGGCCTCGTCAGGGATAGAAGCGCATCTCGTCGTGTCGCAAGAATGGATATCGTTACAAGTACATGTACTGAAAAGAAGAGTTATATATATAGAATTGGCTTACACTCGCCACAAGCTACATCAGAGTCACAACAGTACAATACATAATCATCATGAATAAGAGCAGGGTCCGACTATGGACGAAAACAAACGAGAAAAGAAGAACGACGACCATCCTTGCTATCCCAGGCTGCCGACCTGGAACCCATCCTAGATCGATGATGATGAAGAAGAAGAAGCAACTCCAAATGAACAATCAACGCGCTCGCGTCGAGTAACCTTTACCTGTACCTGCAACTGGTGTTGTAATAATCCGTGAGCCACAGGGGACTCAGCAATCTCATTTCCAAAGGTATCAAGACTAGCAAAGCTTAATGGGTGAGGCAAGGTTAAGTGGTGAGGTTGCAGCAGCAGCTAAGCATATATTTGGTGGCTAAACTTACGAGTACAAGAATAAAGAGGGGGATGATCTACGCATAACGGACGTGAACTACTAATGATCAAATGAATGATCCTGATCACCTACCTACGTCAGACATAACCCCACCGTGTCCTCGATCAGAGAAGGAACTCACGAAAGAGACAACCACGGTTATGCACACAGTTGGCATATTTTAATTAAGTTAACTTCAAGTTATCTAGAACCGGTGTTAAATAAAGTTTCCACGTTGCCACATAACCGCGGGCACGGCTTTCCGAAAAGATTTAACCCTGCAGGGGTGCTCCAACTAGTCCATCACAAATTACCACAAGCCGCATAGAAATCCTCAATCACGAAGCTCGCGATCTCGTCGGATTCCCTAGTGGAAAACCTCAACTCTGAGATTACCCAAAGCATCACCGGAATCCTGATGCACAAGATATTTCATCAAAGGTAAAACTAATCCAGCAAGGCCGCCCGACGTGTCGACGATCCCGATAGGAGCCGCGTATCTCGTTCTTAGGACACGACGGATGAGCGATGGTTACCACGCCAAACGCCGAGTTGCCCCGGGTAGCGTTAATAAGGTGCTCTGTTTTGGACCAACACTCATGAGGAGCACTGGCCCGGGGGTTGATTAAATTCCTCGGGTTAATTACTCCCTATGCAGTTCATTAGTTATTAGGCAAATGTAGTACCAAAGTTGGGCCTTGCTAGACCAGCTTTAATCTAAAATGAATTATCAAGGGGGTCCCCATAACAACCCCGATCGTGTTAGGAGCGCTCATTTATGGAACATAACACCGATAGCCGAAAACTAAGGGGGCAAAGGTGGAACAAAACACCAAGCTAGAAAGGCCGAGCCTTCCACCTTTTGCCAAGTATATAGGTGCATTAAATTAATAGCATATAGTATGGTGATATGACAAGGAACTCATGTTATCACATGGAAGCATCTGCACCTGCAACTAGCAACGCTAACAACATGGTAAGCAAGCAGTAACATAGCCAATCAGTGGTTTACTAGGTCGAACAGGTTGAAGGTTATCATGTCATTGTTGAGAGGCTGATATTTAACATGTGGTAGGCAATGAGACATAATCGATAGCATCGAAATAACTAGCATGGCAATGATAGTAATGGTATATGGGGAAATGGTCATCTTGCCTGAGATCCCGCTTGGAAGAAGAACAACTCCGTGAAGTCGGTGAACCAACGTAGTCGAACGGGTCCTCACATTCCGACACGCTTGCGGAACTCTATCGAGACGGAGCAAACCGGAAACAAACATCAACACATATATTCACCACACGATGCACAACATGATGCACAACCTACTATGATGCATGATCAGTTCACAATGCAAGGGATGGCATGGCAATACACCTCACGCAAACACTACACATTAAGTGAAGCTCTATATGCAACGAGTTACATATCGACGAAACTCCACGCTTAATTATTAGTTCACTCCCATTTCATTTACACACAATGTTAAATTTTCGTTAACATGGCAAGGGGTGAAGCGATGATCCTACATGTCATCCTAGTCGATAGCACACGGGACTTAGAACGGAGCTATGGCACAAGAGACATGCAACACAAGATAATTATGCCATGAATGCGTCATGCATGCGAGTTCAAACATCACGGGCAAGAAGAGAACGAAACATGTGTCGCCACGACAAGCGAAAGGGTACCATGGAGGCAAGACGGAAACGATGCCACGGCAACGATCCTATCCCGATAACTCGTCGAGATATCGGTGACAACAAACTGGAAGCGCGTGCGGGTACGCTAAATGAAGATGGGGTGATCCCGGTTACCGGGTTCCCATGTGTCGAGGACGCGACGAAAGAGAGACAACGTGCAACGGGCAACATACGGCGCAAACATCTGGTACATCTCATACAACACATGCATATGGTTCACGTCACGTCCCAACGTTATACCTTCGAAGCGTGCACATCGGAGCGGATCGGATCGTAGCGGACGTCGTGGAAGTCGGGTCATGGGTCTCGTCGACGGTAGTCGTACTCTGGCGTCGGTACATGGGTCTTCGGCGTCGGTAGTCGAACACGTTCTGAAGATGGTCGGGGTCGTTGATGACTTCGTGGTACTCGTGAACTTGGCGACTCCACGGTGGCTGGGATGGTCTACGCGGCGACGGCAACGTAAGCAAGCAACAACAATCTACCTCGGCAACAGCAAAACAGCAGCAACTAGCAACTGGCAGCAAGAGCTACAAGCTACCTAGCAAGCAAGCAACAACTAGGCAGCAAGCAACCTACAAACAGCAATGCAGGTAGCATCTAACAGCACAAGCAACTAACACAGGCAAGCAGCTAAGCAACAGCTAAAGCAACTGGCCGCAGGAGCAGCTACAGCAAGGCAACACAAGCACATGGGCGACAGCAACTTCGGCAGGAGGCATCGCAGCAGGCTAACAGCAAGGCAGCAATAGGCAATGGCTCACGTCACAGCACACGGCAATAGGCGGCTCGGCAGGGGAGAGCACAGGGCGGAGGAGACCGGGCCCTAGAGGGCTGCTGGCGCGCAGCTCGCGTCCGGCGGGGCGACGCCGGCGGAGGACCTTGGCCAGGGCGACGACGGCAGGACGGCAGCCGGCGGGGGCTTGGCGGTGACCTGGGCCGAGCATGGCGGCGCGCGGGAGGCGCGGGAGACGGCGCGGCGGGCGCTCGGGCACCTCGGCACGACAGGGCAGCGCGGGGAACGGCGAGCCGAGGGAGGAGCGACGACGGGGCGAGCACCGCGGGGTCGAGGCCAAGAACACCGCGTAGCGTGGAGGAGCTCGGTGCTGGGGGAAGCAGGAGGCGTGCGGGTGGAGCAGGCGGCGGCAGGGGAGAGGGCACAGGCGGCTCGGGCCTGGGGCTGGCGGCGGCGACCTAGGACTGCGTGCGGGGGAGCAAGGGAATCGGGCGCAGGGGGGAATCGGGAGGAGAGGGAGATGACGGCGCGCACAGAGGAGGGAGACGGGGAGGACGAGAGGAGGAAGCACGAGGGGAATCGGGAGGAGAACCTCTTCTCGCTAGGGCTACCGGGAGGGAGGCTGGCTGGTCCTTGGGCCAGGGCCGACTCTCATCTCTCCCTATTTTGGGTTTTCCTCTTAAAAAAGTAAAACACACACAAAAATAAATCAAAGGATTTAACAAAAAAAAAACCTTTGGCTCCTTTAAAAAACCATACCCCAACTATAAAAAATAGTTGGGCATTTTTTTAAACGAATAAAAAATAAAACCTTTTGAAGAATAAAAGAAAATCTCTTTTATTTAAACAATAAAATAAAAGCTCTTTAAAGGAGAATAGAAAAATGAGACTGTTTTAAAATAAAACAAGAGGAGAAATAGAAGAAAAACCCAAGGGGTTGCCCCACATTTAATAGAAGGTTTTTAAAAGAAGACGAACCTTTTTTAAATAGGGGTTAAAACGGAAACTTTTACGCAACCACAAAACAAATAAAAGAGGAGAGAGGGGGGGGGGGTTCCTATTGCACACAAAGACACCGATAGCACTTGAAGCGCACACACTCAAAACACCACACACAACAGACGATGCAAGATGTCATGCATGATGCGACGATGCAAACTACATGATGATGCAACAAATAAAACTAATCACACGATGAAAACGGAAATAAAGGGGAATCTTCTAGGGCGTCGGTCTCGGGCTGTCACAAAGAACTAGCGGGGTTACCCGCGCACTTGGGCGGCTAGACTTACCATATATTTTTATATTCAATAGTTTTTCCCCACTTAACATTGTTCATTTGATTCTTATGCGCATTATTTTTTCTATAAAAATAATCATGGCCAATTTTTTTTTGTTAAAAATATATGTTTAACCTTAAAAATACATACTTTAATCATTTTTATTAAATTTTTTGTAAAGATTTTAATGTGTGACACTCAGAACACTAAAATACCAAGTGTCTTTGTCTTGCCCTGCCAAACAATAGGCTTTTGTACTAATCTTTTGTCTTTCACTTTCCGCATTTTTCACCACCGACACTTGTATTTTTTATCCAATATATTTTTACTATACCCCTTATATAAATTTATATATTGAAGGCATGTAGTTGTACCTTTTATATGTCTCATCATCTGTGTAGCATTTCTATCATTCACACACACCCTTGTAATAAGTTTTGGTATTCTTTATAATACTAGTATTTTCCTATATGACCAAATGAAGTTAAACTTTTTTTTGACATTGCATTAGCATTTTCCACTTAATTGTATTACTCTTTACAAACACATACATTTCACCAAAAAGGAAGTTCATGGAGTGCAATATATATATATAATTCCTAATAATCTAGACCTTTTGACGCTTCTACTTATCTTCATTCATGACTATTTTTCGTCGTCATTCAAATGATACGTGAGCCTCGAAGTTACTATCTACATATCATTAAAACACAGAAAAGCATGGTAGTTGAAATGTGTGTCTTGAGGAAACGCATCAAGCTATGACTACCATCTCTCTCTTGAATGTTCAATTATAGCTAATGATATAGGCGTGTGATAGTAGGTTACTAATTAAAGACAATGATTTTTGTGTGTGGCCTCCTACCTCAAGGAACACCATTTTGCAATACTGAAATGTGTAATCTCAATGTCATTTTCCTTTGTGTACATCATCACTATATTTGATGCAATATTGATTTCTTAATAGTAAAATAACACGCTTATCAATTTATACCACATGCTTCGTGGTGCTATGTGAAAATTGTCCTATTCTACTTGTTTTGTCATTATTTTTTGTGCCCATGTTTTTCCACATTAACTTATGTTTTAAGGAATTAAATGCAAATGACTAATTAATTTGAATTCTTCTTTAATGTTCGTATGTACATGTTATATTTTATATTAAGTTCGGTACCTGAAAACTTCTTCATGGTTTTTATTTATTATTTTGAAATTGACCAATAAATCGAGGGTTAAAACAACATATTTAAACTTTGCATTTCCTTCTCACCCCTCGAAATTTACATTTCAGCAAATCTGGGTAGTGATGAGATGTTGCCATATCTTTTATATATGTTACATCATCCACCAAGGATCTCTATTATTCACACACATCTTATAGTTATGTTTGCTGTATTTTTCACAACTATTGGCAGCCATATATCAAGTATTATTGTTTTGAACAATGTTATGCAAAATCTTTAAAAATGTGCATGTATAAATATATGGATTTTAACTTAAAGTTTGATGATTGCTTGCACAACTCCAATATGTCAGACATCATTGACGTATATGAGATTTTTTCACTGATCAGTGTTTGGTTTTGATGTACTGATTATCACTGCCCTTCTATTATCTTGGTCTGCTAAGTCCACGTGTTATCAACATGGATACATGCAAATGTGTAAAATCAGTAGCATTGAAGCACTTTTTTTTCTTACTCCCAGCGCTCAAGCATCTTGTTGTGAGAGGAGCTACCCTTTGATATTTATGGACGCACGTGATTTTTTTAAAGGAAAGACCTACCATAAGTCCTGCCATAAACTTTTCTTGTCTTACAATTCCTAAAAAGTACCCTCGCAAAAAAAGATCCTAAAAAGGAAAACTCTTTTTTGGACATGAACGTGATCGCTACCTGCATGTGTCCAAGTTAGACACTGTTTACATCAACATGACGTCACAAATACGATTTAGCAGGAGGCTAATTGATTAGCTGCCCTCATGTCTACTAACACGTATATGTGTTGCCCTTCTTCTTTTTTCACTTAAACACGGACGTATCTCCGACGTGCCAGATGTAAAAAAGTTTACACGTTATTCTTTTATTTTAATTTTATATCTATGAACATCATCTAAGTGATTTAACTATGTAACAATGCACGTCAAAAGTGATTGTTACGTTACGTACTAAGCAAGGTACGAAGCTAGGCCAAGATGGATAAACTAAACTAGCAATAGGGCCCGTGCGTTGCAACGTGAGAAAAATAATTATAATCTTCAAAGATGCTGATCATATTACGTCTTTAAAATTTTAGGACACTTCTTAAAATGCATGAACATTTTTTGAATTAGCAAACATTTTTTTCAATTGCACTCAAAAAATAATACACAAACTTTTTTCTCAAAGTCATGGACTTTTGTTGTTTTCACCAACATTGTTCTCAAAATTATGAACATTTTTCTCAATATGGAAATACTTTTACAAATATCCTGAGCATTTTTTGAATTCACAAAAAAAATGTGTTTTCTTCAAAATTCTATTTCAGAATTCTCAGTTTTATAAGTTGCAAAAGTTTTTTCAAAAGTCGGTATTATTTAAATTTTTAAAAATGGAACAGAAAATGAAAATAAAAAATGAGACTAGAAACAGAGGCACGAACTGTTTGGTAAGATTTTTACACGGACTTTTGTTTAAAATTATTGACTTTTTTTATTTTACAGACATTTTCTAAAAATTTAAACATTTTTTGTATATGCAAACATTTTTCAAAACTCCTGAGTAGTTTTTGAATTCTCAGTTTTTTTTAATATTTTATTTCAAAATTGTCAGTTTCTTAAATTTAAGAAAAGTTATTTAAAGTTCTAAATTATTTAAAGTAGAAAAAATGGAACTGAAAAGTAAAATAAAAAACTAAAATAAAAGAACAGGCGGCCACGCATGGGCCGGCCCAAATAGGTGTGTTGTATCTTTTTCCAATGTCGAGAGCGTAATATAGGAGGTGCCTACATGGGCCGGCCCAGTCCGGAGATTTTCCTGTTTGAAACGTTTTCTATGACTTATAAGTGGCAATTGTGGGTAATTTTCATCAACTTTATGGGCAATGTTAATGACGGACGACAGAAACACTATTTGCTTTATTAGTAGGTATAGACTAGCAAAAGGACCCGTGCGTTGCAACGGAAAAAACTAATACCACACATTTTTAATTAAAGAATTTAGAGAGAGAAATTAAAGGAAAGAGAGAGAGAGAGAGAGAGAGAGAGAGAGAGAGAGAGAGAGTAGTACTGCACAACCCATTAGGCGTGCCAAGGCCTAGCCTTACCCACTCCTAAATCCCCTAACCTAGCCCGATCCCGAGCCCCCTCCTCTCCTCCACCTCGTGCCGCTAGGGGATCCCCAATCTCCCCGATTCCCCCTTTCAATGACGCCCGCACTCCCCTCCTCCTCTGCTCCTCCACCGCCTCCCACCTCTGCACCTCGCGACCACCTCCCATGGTGTGGTGCTGCGAGGTCGGCCTACGGGGCCAGTCTCCGGCAGGACTTACCCCGCCGGTTGCCTGAATCCTCTAACCCCGACGCCCTCACCTCCACGTATGCATCGCCGGCGCCAGCCCCTTTCCTTCGCCCAGAGTCCCCTCTGTCTCGTGGCTCCACCTCTGTTCGCGTCATCCCAATTTCTTCTTCTCGAATTTGTTCCTCTATTGATTTCCGTTGCCTCTTGTAAAATCACCAAGGCGCATGTATATAAAGTGATGAAATTATCTATGAAGTATCGATGTGGGATTATGAGGGCAGAAGCGATAGCCCTCTCGTGCGTTTTCTGTCAGCCCAGATGCATTTCTCTTATCCAATGTCATAGGGGGCTCTCTGCAAAAATGAAACGTTTTCACACATAAAAAGGTACTGCGGGTTTAATTACCTAAAAGACAGGGACCCGTTGGAGGATGAGGTGGTCGCGACGGTGATGGACGCGGACGAATATGGAGAGGTGGCGGTGGCGTTGGCCGTCCTCCGGGACGCCACCCTGGAGAGCGCTGAGCGTCGGCTTGCGCTCTGCACGCCGCGGCTGCTCGCTACCCTCCGGCACGTGCTGCTAATCCCGCGGCACGCCTCCGCGCGGGTCGACGCGACGGCGGCGCTAGTCAACCTCTCGCTTGAGCCGGCGAACAAGGTACGCATCGTCCGCGCGGGCGCCGTGCCGGCACTCGTCGAGGTGCTCCGCTCGGGCAGCTCGGCGCCGAAGGCGTGCGAGCACGCAACTGGCGAGCTCTTCGGCCTGGCGCTCAACAAGGAGAACCGCGCCGCCATCGGCGTGCTGGGCGCGGTGCCTTCCCTACTGGACCTCCTGACCTCCCCCGCCCACCACCCCCGCGTGCGCCGCGACGCCGGGATGGCCATCTACCACCTCTCGCTGGCCGCCGTCAACCAGTCTAAGGTCGCCCGATTCCTGGGGGCATCCAAGGCACTCCTCAGCGTCGTGTCCAGTGCCGCCGAGCCCACGCCCATCCACAGGCTGGCCCTCATGGTGATCTGCAACGTGGGCGGCTTCTCAGAGGGCCGCGCCTCTCTGATGGACGCGGGCGCCATCGCGGCCGTGTCCGGCATCCTCCTCTCCTCCCACGACGTCGCTGAGCTGGAGGAGTGGTGCGTGGCGGCGATCTACACGCTGAGTCGCGACAGCCTCCAGTTCCGAGGCCTGGCGCGCGCGGCCGGCGCGGACAAGGCCCTCTGCCGCGTGGCCGAGAAGGGGACCCCCGGCGGCATCCGACGCGAGATGGCGAGGAAGACGCTGTGCGCCATGAGGGGCGACCTGGACGAGGAGGCGGACCTGACCGGCAGAAGCCTGGAGTGCGGCGACGGGGACGACTGCAGCGGGAGCATCGTGTCGGACGGGTTCACGTCGTTCCGGTTTAATTACCTAAAAGTCAGGGGCTTTTTAAAAAAACGGTTGCGGCGGGTTTTTCGATGAAAGCAATAGCCTTTTTATTATTAGGTAAAGATGACATGGCGTCGTGGATGCACCGTAGTCTCCAGTCTGGCCCTAAACTTGGTGGTGTGGAGTGGCGCCACATGTGTTGATGATGTTGTAAAGATGAAAACGAAAGTGTTTATGCGAAATCCCTTCTCTGTCATTGATCTGAAGTATATATACAAGGATTTGAGATGCGAAGCAAAAGGCGTATGTACAAAAGGCGCCTGTACGGACGGACGCGTCCGTACGACGTTTTAGACTAATAACTGACTAATCACGTCCTAACGACGGTTTGCTAATGATGATCCAGATTTAGTCCGTTCGCAACACCCCCCCTTGTACAATGCCGTCTTGAGTAATCCATTATTGAAAGCTCCTTGTATATTCATCACTCAATTCTTGAGATTCTCCCCCAAAAACCCAGTGGGAAAAAAATACGTGGAGAAATGTATAGCTATGTTGTTAAAACTCCTTTAAACCGAGTGGGAAAATGATAAGGAGAAAATGATACAACATATAGTGATTATTGTCTCTTGATAACTCATATGAGAAAAACATTCAAAGAATGAGAAAATTATTAGTGAGTTTTAGACAATAAATATGCTTTAGATACTTTCCTTTAAAAACCTTCATAGGAAAAATAGAAAGTATAGCATATGATATTAATGAAGATATTGCCTCATTAAAAACATTATGAGAGAAAATTTCAAAGAAACTCATAATGAAAAGAGTGCAATGAGATGTTCCATGAAAAACTCCTTTAAAACCTAGTAGGAAAAATATAAGGAGAAATATGATATGGTATGCATCAATGCTTGTATTTAATTGTCTCATTAAAAACCTTTTATGAGAAACCTGCTGGAAAAACTCATAAAGGAAAAGAGTACAATATTCATTACCTGATGATAATTAAAGGGTTATATTTTTAGGAGATTTCTCCCCCTGAACTTTGCAAATCACGAAGTCGTCTCATACCAATTCCATGAATGTATTTCTGGAACGTTGAATTTGGTAAAGACTTTGGGAACAAATCTGCTAGATTGTCACATGATTTAGTTTGCAAAATATCAATTTCTCCATTTTTCTGTAATTCATGAGGATAAAACAATTAGGAGAAATGTGATTTGTGATATTACTTTTTATATAACCCATTTGCATTTGAGCAACACAAGCTGCATTATCTTCATAAATAATAGTTGGTGATCCTAATGAACCAACACCACATGTATTTTGAATGTGGTTAATCATCATGCGAAGCCATACACGTTCTTTTGATGCTTCAAATAATGCAATAATTTCAGAATGATTAGTGGAAGTTGCTACGAGAGTCTGTTTTGTTGACTTCCACGAAAAAGCAGTTCCACCATATAAGAATACGAAACATGTCTTTGACCTCGCATTGTGAGGATCAGATAGATAGCGAGCGTCAGTATATCCTACCATAGTCATATCTTGGTTTTTCTGATAGAATAAGCCAAGATCTTTTGTGCCATGTAAATATCTAAGGATATTCTTTACTCCCATCCAATGACGTTTTGTTGGAGCAGTGCTATGTCTAGCTAGTAAATTTACCGCAAATGCGATGTCAAGCCTGGTGCAATTTGCAAGGTACATTAGCGCACCAATTGCACTGGGATATGGGAACTCAGGTCCCAATATCTCTTTGTCATTAGCCCGAGGTCTAAAAGGATCTTTATTCATATCAAGGGATCTGACAACCATGGGTGTTTTGGTTGGATATGATTTATCCATATTAAAGTTTTCCAAAACCTTTTGAATATAAGCAGGTTGGTATACTAAAATTCCCGAGGGAAGGTGCTCAAGCTGTAAGCCTAAGCAGAATTTGGTTTTTCCCAAATCTTTCATCTCAAATTCCGCCATTAGATGATTGCGTGCTTCTTCGATATCAGGTGTACTTCCAATGATATTGAGGTCATCAACGTACACTGAGATGATGCAGAATCCATTTAAGGACTTCTTTATAAATACACAAGGGCAATCATCATTATTTGAGTAGCCTTTCTGAATAAGGAACTCAGTTAGTCGGTTATACCACATTCTACGAGACTGTTTTAAGCCATATAGTGACTTTTGTAATTTTACACAATATGCGTCGCGATTTGCTTTTGGATTCGACATTTTAAGTCCTTCAGGGACTTTCATATATATATCCGATTTGAGTGACCCATATAAGTATGATGTCACTACATCCATCAACTGCATAGATAAACTCATTTGTACCGCCATAGATATTAAGTATCGAAACGTTATTCCACTCATAATAGGAGAGTATGTATCATAGTAATCGATGCCGGGTCTCTGCGTGAACCCTTGTGCAATAAGCCTCGCTTTGTATCTCACCACCTCATTGTTTTCGTTCCTTTTTTGAACGAAAACCCATTTTGCTCCCACAGGGAAGACATTCTGAGGAGTAGGTATTACTGAGGAAAACACCTCTCTTTGGTTGAGAGAGCGCAGTTCTGCCTCAATTGCTTCCTTCCATTTAGGCCAATCAGGACGCTTGAGGCACTCCCTGACGGTCTTTGGTACTGGATCCAGTTGAAGGGTTTCAACAATTTCAGAGGCAAAATATATGTCGACAATTGTAGTCTCTCTATTATATGATTCTCCTGATTCTATATAGTTTATGGAAATCTCTTTTATACCTTCAGACTCTATGTGATTTCCCACAACAATAGAGTCATGGTTTTCCGATGTCCCAGCTATTATGTTTTTATGTGCATTTATGCTAGGTTCAAGATGTTGAGCATCTGATTGGTGTCCTTCAAGTTGAGGTTGAATTGCATTTACTGGTAGAGGATTTGGTTTCCTCTGTTTCCGCGGAGGCTTTTGAGAAGCTATATTCCGGCTAACCATATTTCTCCCCCTCTTACTCTCATTTGGGGTTTGAGTGGTTTTAGTTGGTACCTCCACTCGTTCTGGTGCATTAACAGCGGGAATATGCGATTTAGTGACACCTTTATGGTCAGTAAATGCATTTGGCAGATTATTTGCAATGTGCTGCAAATCTATGATCCTCTGAACTTCAGTTTCAGATTCTTTAGTACGTGGATCTAAGGACTTAATGCCTGTTACATTACAATATATTTCCTGGCATTCTTTGTGGTTTGATTCTCCCCCTAATGCCGGGAAATGGTCCTCATCAAAAATTGAATCAGCGTAGCGGGCAGTAAACAGGTCCCCTGTAAGAGGTTCAAGATATTTAATAATTTACGGAAAATTATAACCCACATAGATCCCTAGTTTTCTGTGGGGGCCCATTGTTGTACGCTGCGGTGGTGATATCGGTACGTATACTGCGCAACCGAATTTTCGCAGATGGGAAATACTTGGCTGAGTGCCACGTACTAGTTGTAGCGGGGATGTTGTATGATATGCAGTTGGTCTGATTTGTATTAGATCTGCGGCGTGTAATAGCGCATGTGGCCAACAAGATGTTGGTAAATTACAATTCTGTAATAGTGGTCGAGCAACTAATTTTACTCTTTTGATGAGAGATTCAGCCAAACCATTTTGAGTATGGACATAAGGCACAGAGTGTTCTAAATGAATGCCCATAGCCATGCAATAGTCATTGAATGCACGTGAAGAGAATTCAGCGGCATTGTCCATTCAAATTGTTTTTATCCTATTTTTAGGATGATTTGCTCTTAATTTGATAATTTGAGCAATTAGCTTGGCAAAAGCATGATTTCGTGTGGACAATAGACATACATGTGACCATCTAGTAGATGCATCTATGAGCACCATGAAATATCTAAAAGATCCTGATAGTGGTTGAATTGGACCACATATATCTCCTTGAATGCGTTCAAGAAAGTTAAGTGACTCACTTTTTACCTTAAGATAAGATGGTCTTACAATTAATTTCCCAGTTGCACTTGCGGTGCACACAAAATCTGATGATTTTGGAAAAAATTTAGTTGGAAGGCTGTGACCAATAGAATTGTCAATAATTTTTCTCATCATCCCTATGCCAGGATGACCTAGGCGATCATGCCAAGTCTTGAAAGATCTAGAAAAATTATTTTGTACGCAACATGTGGTGTGGGTTTTATATAACTGTAATATAATCCAGATGAAAGTGAGGGGAATTTTTCAAGAATTTGTTTCTCAGACCCATTGCTCTTTGTTAAAAGCAAATATTCAGAATTATTTGGGAGAGCACTCGAAGATAATCATTTTGCCAAAAGAATGGAGGCAAAATTTTGATCTTTCAGTGATGACGATAATCTGCAAAGTGCAGTAGATGCCTCGTCTACTTGTGATCCCAAAATTCGAATTGTAATTTTTTTGTTGTACTTAAGAATTACATATTCTAAAAAAATGAAAAATGCCGAGGCAATCATATAGAATATGTACACATAGTCTGAGACTTTATTTTACACGATATACAATCTAAGTATTCAAACATACAATACAATACTGAATGAATATGATAAGCAGAGGTTCTTAATACAATAAGATATCACACTGAAACAAAAGTAACACTATGATTAAACACAACCCAGTAATAGTCATTTTATTTAGGTAGTGTACGTGGTGGCATTTCTTGGCCTGTAGGCCTTTTAGAGTGAGCCTGGGAGGGAGATAATGCATTAGGCCTTTTGGAGTGAGCCTGAGTGAAAAACGTGGCCCGGTGCTCGTGTTGGCCCATGCACCGCATATATGTGGATAAGGGATCCTGGGAGATAATGCATGAGGGTGTTAAATTGTGATCCAAATTCTATCGTATTGGACTAGACGTAGTACAAACGGTGTGGGCCTTTGCGTTGGTAACGACGCGTACGAGTACAACTCGTTTACTTGTCCTCCAAGGACTCTCTCCTGTATTGCCCCTTATATATACTCCATGTAGTCGCACCTAAAGACGGCCTGTCGTCTCGTGCTTGTAATACTCCACCCTCATAGTGATTGCGCCTTTGTGCGTCCGTGGTTTTCTCCCGCAAGGGTTTCCACGTAAAAATCCGTGTCTCTCGTGTCTCGTTGATCTCGTTTTATCTAACAAGTGGTATACAGAGCTATGGTTTAGTATACGAGATTTGAGACGAGAGCTAGGGTTGTCCGCATCGCCGCCGCGTCGGGTGATCTGCTGATCCGAGCCGAGTTCGACGCGACCATCCGAAACCACGTCGAGAAGCTGAGTTCAGCAGGGATTCAATCGCTGCTAGGCTGCCCTACAAATTGCCGCTGTGTCGTTTTGGCGGAAGCAGTGCGTCGATCCGTCGAGTACCGAGGCCGCAGCTATTCCTAAGTAACCGAGCCGCTGTTCCCTGATCCCGATTCAGGGCCAAGGCTGTAGCTAGTACAAAATACTACTCACGTGGAGGAGCAAGCTGGTTACTAGTTTGACTTTGTTATCCCCAATTGCTACATCCACTGCCCAATACTACTAGGTGCCATTTTTTCCAATAATTCTTTGATCCGCATATTAATTCTGTCCATAATTTTTCTACCGGCTTGTACTACTTTGTGTACACAGATTTATCTACTCATGGCATCCTAGAAGTACGATCTTCCGCTGCTGGATCGTGACACAAGGTTTACCCTATGGCAAGTCAAGATGCGGGCATTGTTGGCGAATGCCGACTATGATGATGCACTGGATGGTTTTGGAAAGAATAGAATTGAGGATTGGACTCCTGAGGAGAAAAGAAGGGACCATAAGGCTTTGTCACAAATTCAACTCCATTTGCATAATAATATTTTGCAGGAAGTTTTGAGCGAGAAAACTGCTGCCGCTCCATGGTTAAAGCTGGAAGGGATTTGCATGAAAAAGATCTCACCAGCAAGATGCATCTAAAGCAAAAAATATTCATGCACAGGTTACCCGAGGGAGGTAATGTTTTGAATCATATTTCATAATTTAAAGAGATCATATCCGATCTAGCTGCAATGGAGGTTACATATGATGAAGAAGATACTGCTTTAATGTTACTTTGTTCGCTGCCAAGTTTTTATACCAATTTTCGAGACACCATATTATATAGTCGTGATACTCTCACGCTTAATGAAGTTTATGAAGCTTTGAACTCTAAGGAGAAGATGAAATTAATGGTGCCTCATGATGGTTCAAGTTCATCCCAAGCCGAGGAATTATCTGTTCGTGGCAGGACAAAGGAGAAGAACTCACATAATGGAAACCATGGCAAAAGTAAGAACGGCCAGAGGGGCCGGTCGCAATCCAGAGACAAGAAGCAGTCTTGCAGGTATTGCAAGAGAGACGGGCATGACATCTCAGAATGTTTCAAGTTGCAGAACAAGGAAAAGAGGAACGACACATATAAACCGAAAGATAACAAACAAGGCGAAAATTCTGCTAATGTTGCTCATGATGAAAGTTCTGATGATGCTCTTGTTGTTATTGCTGGATGTGCTGAGACCAATGATGAGTGGGTACTTGACACTCCGTGTACTTTTCATATGTGCCTGCACAGATATTGGTTTGCTACTTTTGATTCTACTAGTGCTGCTGGTCCCGTTTTGGGTTTTGATAATTCACCATGCAAGATTGAAGGCATTGGTTCCATTCGAATCAAGATGTTTGATGGCACAACCAGAACTTTAACAGATGTTCGGTATATTCCGAAGATGAAGAGAAATCTTATCTCTGTGAGTGCCCTTGATGGAAATGGGTACAAGTATTCAGGTGGAGATAGTGTTTTGAAGGTCACCAAAGGTTCTCTCATTGTGATGAAAGGTGACTTAAGTTCAACCAATTGTCTTTATTACCTTCGAGGTTCTACCGTTTCAGGTAACGCTACTCCGGTTATTTCAAAGAATTATGATTGTGATGCTTCTAACCTTTGGCATATGCGTCTTGGACATATGAGTGAACTTGGTCTGGCAGAGTTAAATAAGAGAGGTCTTCTTAAAGGATATCAAACTGGTAAATTGAAATTTTGTGAGCATTGTATCTTCGACAAGCACAAGAGGGTGAAGTTCAACACTTCGACTCATACAACTGAAGGTTTTCTTGATTATGTGCATTCTGATTTATGGGGACTATCTCGAAAAAAGTCATTAGGTGGTGCTAGTTACATGTTGACTATTATTGATGATTATTCGAGAAAGGTTTGGCCTTATTTCTTGAAGCATAAATGGCAAGCTTTCTCAGCTTATAAGGAGTGGAAGATTATGATTGTGAGACAAACTGAAAAGAAGGTAAAAATACTTCACACTAATAATGGTATGGAATTCTGTTCTAAGCAATTTGGGAATTATTGCAAGTCTGAAGGCATTCTCAGACACCACACCGTTCCTTATACTCCTCAACAAAACGGTGTTGCTGAGTGTACGAACAGGACCATTATTTCCAGAGCGTGTTGCATGTTGTCCAATGCAGGTTTGCATAGGCGTTTTTGGGCTGAGTCCGCTTCCACTGCTTGTTATCTCATCAACCGTTCACCATCTATTCCTCTTAATAAGAAAACTCCAATTGAGGTGTGGTCTGGTTCACCTGCTGATTATTCACAGTTGAGAGTTTTTGGTTGCATTGCTTGTGCTCATGTTGATAATGGGAAGTTGGAGCCTAGGGCTGTTAAGTGCATCTTTCTTGGTTACAAATCTGGTGTTAAAGGTTTGAAATTGTGGAATCCTGAAACACAAAAGATTGTTATTAGCAGGAACGTTATCTTTAATGAATCTGCTATGTTACATGATGTTGCATCTACTAATGTTCCAATTGAGAGTGAACAGCAGCCTACTGTTCAGCAGCCTAATGTTCAGGTGGAGCATGTTATTGATTCAGGTGATACTTCTAATAAGGAAAATGCTAATGCACATGATGAACCCGTCTTTGATGATGAACATGTCACTCCAAATCAGCCTATTGTTCCACCTAGTTGGAATCTCGCACGTGACAGAGTTAGGCGGGGTATTAATGCACCTGAGAGGTTAATTGAGGAGTGCAATGTTGTTTCTTTTGCTTTATCTGTTGCAGAATAAATTGAAGGTAATGCTGAGCCTTCTTCATATTCCGAGGCTATTATTTCTGGTGATAGTAATAAGTGGATGACTGCTATGCATGATGAGATGGAATCACTTGAAAAGAATGTCACTTGGGATTTAGTAAGATTACCGAGAGAGAAGAAACCTATTTGTTGCAAGTGGGTTTTCAAAAATAAAGGAAGGTGTTTCTCCTAATGACGAGGCAAGATATAAAGCAAGGTTGGTTGCTAAAGGTTATAGCCAAATTCCAGGTATTGACTATAACGAAGTCTTTTCTCCTGTTGTGAAGCATAACTCTATTCGCACTTTACTTAGTATTGTTGACATGAATGACTTTGAGCTTGAACAATTGGATGTTAAAACTGCATTCTTACATGGAGAATTAGAAGAGGATATTTATATGGAACAACCTGAAGGTTTTGTTATTCCTGGAAAAGAAAAGCTTGTCTGTAAGTTAAAGAAATCTCTTTATGGATTGAAGCAATCCCCTCGACAGTGGTACAAGAGATTTGACACCTTTATGCTCTCTCAAGGTTTAAAACGGTCTAATTATGATAGCTGTGTTTACTTGAAAACTGTCAATGGTTCAGCTATTTATTTGCTCCTTTATGTTGATGATATGTTAATTGCTGCAAAGAGCATGTGAGAGATTGATGAACTAAAGAAGCAATTGAGTAATGAATTTGAGATGAAGGATTTGGGTGCAGCAAAGAAAATACTTGGCATGGAAATATCCAGAGATTGACCATCTGGAAAATTATATCTCAGTCAGAAGGGATATATTGATAAAGTTCTTCGCCGTTTTAATATGCATAATGCCAAGCCAGTAAGCACTCCGTTAGCTGCACACTTCAAATTATCATCAACCTTATGTCCTGAGTCAGATCCAAATATTGAGTACATGTCTAGAGTTCCCTATTCGAGTGCAGTTGGTTCACTTATGTATGCCATGGTTTGTTCTCGTCCGGATTTATCTTATGCACCGAGTGTTGTTAGTAGATACATGGCTAATCCTGGAAAAGAGCATTGGAGTGCAGTTCAGTGGATTTTCAGATACCTATGAGGTACTTCTAATGCTTATTTACAGTTTGGGAAAACTGGAGATGGACTTGTTGGTTTTGTTGATTCTGATCTTGCTGGTGATTTGGATAAGAGAAGATCGCTCACAGGTTATGTTTTCACCATTGGTGGTTATGTTGTGAGTTGGAGAGAAACTTTGCAGTCTATTGTGGCTTGTTCCACTACTGATGCTGAGTATATGGCTATTTCTGAGGCATGCAAAGAAGCTATCTGGTTGAGAGGTTTGTACACTAAGCTTTGGGGAGATTCATCTTGCCCTACCATATTTTCTGACAGTAAAAGTGCTATATATCTTACAAAGAATGCAATGTATCACGAGAGAACAAAACACATTGATGTCAGATTTCACAATGTTCGAGATGTTGTTGCTAAAGGCGATTTCAAGGTATGCAAGATAAGTACTCATGATAATCCTGCTGATATGATGACAAAGCCAGTTCCTAACAATAAGTTTGAGCTTTGCTCAGGCTTACTTGGTATTTCTCACTAGTCCTTTGGACTTTTGACACACAAGGTGTTTAAGCTGATTTGGATGGAGTTATTCACTTTCTTCGACTACTGGAGGGAATTTGGCTCAAGGTGGAGATTGTTAAATTGTGATCCAAATTCTACCGTATTGGACTAGACGTAATACAAACGGTGTGGGCCTTTGCATTGGTAATGACGCGTACGAGTACAACTCGTTTACTTGTCCTCCAAGGACTCTCCTGTATTGCCCCTCATATATACTCCATGTAGTCGCACCTAAAGACGGCCTGTCGTCTCGTGCTTGTAATACTCCACCCTCATAGTGATTGCGCCTTCGTGCATCCGTGGTTTTCTCCCGCAAGGGTTTCCACGTAAAAATCCGTGTCTCTCGTGTCTCGTTGATCTCGTTTTATCCGCATATATGTGGATAAGGGATCCTGGGAGATAACGCATCAGGGTTTCCCCACAGCGCCGCTTCTCCCGTTTCCCCTTCTCCTCCTAGATCTGGTGCAACAGCCTCACCACACCATCCCCTTCACTCGATCTGGTTCCTCTCCCCTCTCCACGCCTGCTCTCCTCTCCCCTCCCCATGGCGTTCATCCACTCCTTCTGGTCCACCCCACGCCGCCTGGTTCGAGCCGCTGCTGCTCTCCCCGGGGGCGCCGGTGAGGCCTAGGGCCGCCAGTGACCATGCGCCCCGGAGTGCGGTTTGGTTTTGGACCATGGCTGCGGCAAACTGTCGCAGGATGCTGCGTACTTCTGGTGGAGGTGTGGGAGGAAGGGGTGGTGCTGGCGGTGTCGACGAGGAGCCGTGCCCTTCCATCTCCTCCTCTCCCACCTCGACCTCCATGTTCAGATCCGGGACTGTGGAGTTTCCATGGAGTTCTTCTGCAACCGGCGTCGGGGACGGGAGTTCCGGGATGGGACCGTATCTCGGAGGGAAGAAGTGCTCCGGCAGTTCGTCCGACGGCGCCGGTGACGGCAGCCGCGGGGGTGCGCTCGTATGTGCCGGGCACGGGTGGTGCTGCAGGCAGTACGGTGGGAGTGGTGGCGGGGCGATCCATGGGAGTATCTCCTCCTCTCCGAGGAACGGCGCCGATGGCCCTGCAACCAGCCACTCCATCAGAGGGATGGAGAAGGCGGTTGGTGGGGTTGCTGGTCCCGTCTCATTGGCGGCGGCCGAAGTCGAAGATCCGGCCTGGTGCACGAGGCGGTTGCCATGGCGTGCATCCCCACGGCGGTGGTTCTTCCTCGTGAAAAAGGGGCGTCGAGGTCCACTTGTTACGCCAAGTACATGACAGCGACGGGTGGCGTGGTGGTTCTGAGCGCGAGGAAAGCGACGGCGATGAGTTTCCCTTTGGATGAAACGAGCGAAGGCAAAGGCAAGGGATGACAGGTCTTCTCCTGCCATGTTCTCACCTTTTCTTCTTTCTCTTGTCCTCTCTCTGTTCTCTCCCGTGATGGCTCTGTTTATCTCTTGGCTAAGTAGTGCTGATAACGTGTAAAGATGAAAACGAAAGTGTTTGTGCGAAATCCCTTCTCTGTCATTGATCTGAAGTATATATACAAGGATTTGAGATGCGAAGCAAAAGGCGTCTATACAAAAGGCGGCTGTACGGACGGACGCATCCGTACGACGTTTTAGACTAATAACTGACTAATCACGTCCTAACGACGGTTTGCTAATGACGATCCAGATTTAGTCCGTTCGCAACAGATGCATCCCATGGAAATCAATCAGAAAATTGTGTGTATCGTGCGCTACTCGTATTTTTCTTCTTTTCATTCCTTTGACTGCTTGCCATGGAAATCATTGAGCTGTGTGTCCGTACAGGTCTCTCCTTACCTTATTGTTTTTTGTTTTTTACTGTACAATGGACAGGCGTGTCTCCTCGGTGGAAGTTAAGTTGTTTTTTCTTTGGTTCACGTAGTATCTACTTGATTGTTACTTGTATGTTTGATAAATCTAGACCGTTCAAATTGATAAATCTAGATCGTTCACATAACTTAAATCTTGAGCATCTATTGTTTTAATAATATAATAGATGATGTGTTTGTGAGTGTACACATGCTCTATAAGTCTCTAAGGAGTTTGAGTTATTCGAATAATATACACCCCTAAAAATGAATGTCTTCGGCTGAAGACTTTGGTATTTCGTCAAAGACTATGTAAGTGAGGAAATTGGTGTGTCCCTGAAGAAATTGATGTGAGGACTTTGATGCGTGAAGACTTTTTTTTTCGAAGTTTCATTTCATGTATATTGTGTCATAGGACCACCGTACTGTTAAAAGGGGTCAAGGTAAAACAAAGGAAAAGTTTCCAAGTGATGCTCATCTCAAAGCCTACACACACAAATCCTTAGAGCGAAGCCTTTGGAAATCTTCTACAGTTTAGTCAAATTCTTCAGTGGCAGAGAGAAAGATCTTCTAGTCTCTCAGAATTTTTCTCTAACCGAGGAGTTAAGTTGTTGCCCGTGCAAATTGCCTACCAGTGAGGAACATGAGTGACATTAGGACTTTCATAATTGAAACGTTCTCACCTTTGCTACGCCGCGCGCTAGCTGTCGCTAACCTTATCCAGTAACAGTCATATCATTTGGGATTTATGTCAAATCATATCGGTATTGCTCCTCGGATATAAATAGCCACCCCCATAACCACTAGTTGGTTGGCTGCTCTGTGAGAGAAACTCACACATGTCATTTGAGAGCAACCCATTCCTCCAAGACATTGAGAGAAATTCATCAATGAGGAAAAAACCCAAACACCCTAACCAAAACGCAAAAGCCCAAAGTGATTGAGCATCATTGAATAGGTTGTTCTTATGTGGCGATGCTTGTTACCTTTGTGGACTGTGCATCCTCCAGACGGTTATGCGTCATGGTCTAGAGCGTCCAACAGTAAATTGTGGATCGCCGGGTGACCGAGTTTGTGACGGTTTGGAAGTCTGCCCTGAAGACTTACCACGAGTGTTGGGCGAGGACTGTGTGTCCTTAGCTCAAGGAGAATACAGCTAGGACTGTGTGTCCTTTGGTTTAAATACAAAACCACTCAAAACCAAACGAACGACTATCACGAGTTGAAACTGGATCGTCAAACCATTATCTTCATCGAGCACCTGGTTCTGTTTCCTCAACCCTTTCATTTCCTCACGTGTATGTTGATGGCTTTGCTAGATACTGTTTGAAGACTTTGACTAAAGACTTTCACAATTTTCTCACTCCAAATTCTTCACTGCACTTGTTCTTCACCTGCATATCCTGAACACGCTACCTGTGCAAACGGAATGTTTCATTTTAGTCTGAAGAATATGCTAATGTTGTTTTGCACGCTTCCCTGAGTACTTAGTCCGCTGCACGCAGTTCGTGACTAAGGAATTTACTCACAAGGAATTTCCTCAGTGATGAATTCATAAAAACCGCTTATTCACCCCCTCTAGTCGATATAACGCACTTTCATCGACAATCAACTCAATCATTATGCCTTGTTCATTCTTCAGTCTATTGTTCCCATTGAAGATCTTGCTCACTTGTGTACTTATGCTCGTGCTAAGGATTGGTGGGACCACATTGTTTCCATGTACAAGGGAACCTCGAGTATTGAACGGTCCAACTTTGAGATGGTTCTTGATGAGGCCGGTGAATTTGTGATGTTTTATGGTGAGGACCCTTGTGAGCTTTACCAAAGAGTGAAAACTTTTTCTGTCGCCCTTCAAGATCATGGAAGCAAGGATACATATGAAAATTGGATCAAGAGTAAGTTTCTCAAGGACATCATGCCATTCAACAAGGCCATGTCCTTCGTTATCCGTCAAGGACTAGACTTCCACTCCTTGTCCTCAAGCGATGTGTTGGATGAATTCATTGCCATGAAGATATGGAACAAGAACACTGACAAAATTCTAGCTCATATCCAACGGTCAAGGAAAACCACACCTAATATAGCTTTAAAGGCCTAGGCGATTTCGGATGAAGAAGAAGAATAAGAGAGTTGTCCCAAAGACACCAAATATGCTTACGACGAGAACATGGCTCTTGCGTTAAGGCAATTTTGCGGCAACAAAAGAAAATCAAGTCCCAACTTCTCGAAGAACAATTCAAGTGGGACAAAGGGCAAGAAACGACTTGCTATAATTGTGGCAATGTGAGTCACTTTGTGGTCGACTATCCTTATGAGAAGAGGTAAGACAATGGCAACAAGCTCATTCGCAAAGACAAAGCCAAGTCCTTCACCAACAAGAACAACTTCTCCAAGAAGATGCATCAAAAGGTATTGGTGGCTCAAGAAGAGTACTTCTCCGCTGATGATGATGATGATGATGACGATGATGATGTTGATGATGATGATGCATGTGGTGAAGTAATGGCAATGGCCACGGTGGCCATTTCATCCTCCTCTCCAAGCAAGGTGTCTCTCTTTGACTCCCCCAATGAGAACCACATTGCCAAGTGCCTTATGGCCAAGGCATCCAAAAAGGTAACCTCCAACATCAAAACTACCATTTCCACTACCCTTTCTTCTACGGTTATTGGAGATGAAAAATAGGAGGTAAAAGTTGAGGAGAATTCCTTTGATAAATTCATGAGAAAAATCAAGGGTGGGAGCAAGAAGCATTTTGTTGCTCTCTTGGAACAACTAGGTGAGGCTAGTGATCTCACTGAGTCTCATGAAGACACCATATCTCAATTAGAGGGACATAGTCATGAATATGCCGATGAGATCTTGGTTCTTTCCATTTCTCTCGAGGAAGAGCAAGGCCTTCGTTTGACTCTTGAGGAGTCACATAACAATGACCTTGCTAAATTACAAGAAGATCACGATCACGATCATGCTCTTGTTCTTTCTCATGTTCTCCAATCAAAAAAGGTTGCACTTGGGGTTGACCATGGTAGACTCAATGAAGAGTTTTTCAAACTTGACAAGGCTTTGAAGAGTGCTCATGCTTCTCTAAAGAGTGTCACGTTCAATTCAAAGTAGAACTTATGAAGGAACTAGCCACATGTTCTCCTTTTGTGCTCATTGATAATGCCAATGCTACTAATTCTTGTTGTGAGCATGTGAATCTTGTGGACGAGAATGCCAAGTTGAAAGAGCAAATTGAGAAAGGCCTTGTGACATGCTTCCAAGGAAAAAAGAACCTTAATGAAATTTTTAGGAATCAAAAGGAAGTGGTTGCAAAGGAAGAAATTTGGTTTGCACCCAAGTCCAAAAACGACAAGAAGGTCAAGACCAAGCAACCTCCCCCTCTCAAGGAAACCTTTGTAAAATCTCGGGAGGGTACTCATGAGGAGAAGAAGGATAAGATTGCTGGTGAAAATGCCAATAAGGGGAAAAACCCTCATCCAACAATGTCAGTGACTTTAACGCATCTTATGTTTTCTGCCGTGGTAGTGATGGAAATGTTTTTTGCCAAATTTGTTGGTTCTTTTCATTAGTACATTGAATGGTCTATCTGGGTTCCTAAGACCCTTGTTACTAACATGAAAGGACCCATTAAAGAATGGGTACCTAAATCCAAGCATTTATCTCTTGTAGGAGTTTTATTCCGGAGGAGTGTCATGGTTACTTGATAGTTGAGCAACAAATCATATGATCGGGAGCAAGGACTTGGTGGTGGACGTTGTGTCACACCCTGTTTTTACCCCAGTTCAACTGTAGCCTTTTGAAAATCTGAGTTTATTAAAACTTTTTAAGCAAGTGCTATGAGTGCCATGATTGCTAGTGTTTGTATGCATGCTTGAATGAGTGGGTCCAAAAACCATATTTTTATAACATGCTATTTTCAAAAAGACCCTTCTCTCATTTTTGGCTATTTCAAAACCCTGCTTTGGGTTTGCATTCCTAGTCCCTGATTTCTAGGGAGTGCCTTCACCCAAAGATTGTATTCTGGTTTTAGCACTACCATAATCTCCAGCATCATAAAATACTTATTTTACATACTATTTTTCCATTTTATTTGCATGTCCTTTTTTGAGGCGAGAAATGACATTTTTGTATGTAAAATTACTTTTCTGCCTTAGAAAAATCTGAGAAAATTAAGAGGTACTCAGAGGACATATATTTTTCATACATAAGATTTTCAACCACTATTTATGTTCAAATTATTGGAGAAAATCCTTGAAAACCTATTCTGTCTGTTTAACCTTTTGAAATATTTCCAATAAATTCCTAGAAAATTCTAGCAAGCTTCCCAAGCTATATTTGGTGGCCATGCCAAGTTTCACCTCATTCCAAGGTGGTTTGGTTCACCAAATAATCCTAAAACCCACTATGTCCAGAATCAAGTTGAATTAACTCTACATAGTAAAGTTTGTCCAAATGGCTTGAAACTTTGCAGGAGTGCTCAACACCCCAAATGAGGTGACCCTGCCAAAAATTGGATTTGTGGGGATTAATTTACGCACATTACCTTCTGAAAGGACAGAACTGCCCATTTGGGGGTGATTTCAAGTTTACACTGCCAAACTTGTTCAATGAAGCTCAAATTTGGTGGAGCACCCTATTTTTGCATCAAACCCAATCCTGTCAACTCTCAGCACTAGTGGTGGAGGATAACTACCCCAAACACCTGTCGAACACCTTCTTCCAGCTTGGTTAATCGGCTCTTAACTTACTCTACAGCCACACCCTTTCCTTCAAACTCTTAGTGCAAGCAGCCAACACCACTCCTCAACTGCAGACGTGTGGCCCATCTTTGGTTCCAAGCAGAAGTGTCCAAAATCTCCATTTTACTTTATGGCTCAAGACTGGCAGCTCCTCTTTAATATCTTCCTTTGACCAACAGTGATACTCTTGGCTCTTAAAAGGCTAGGCAACATCTCACCCAACCCCCGGACACGCCAGACACAGCTAAAGCACCCCAGAGCACGCCAGCATGCCGTGGCATGCCTAAACTGCGCTCTCGGCACGCTATAGGGTGCACCTGAGGCAAATGTGGCCAGCCGCGGCCGGTTGTCGCCTCCCCTCGGTGCCTCTCCACGTCCCCGACAACCTACATGAATCGGGGCAGCCTCAGGGCCCATCCTCCCCCTCTCTCTGGACGAGGGCGACTCGTGCCCGCGCTTGCCAGATTCGGCCAGAAGAACACGGCTACACAGCACGCACGCACCTCGTCCCCTCTCTCTTTTGTTGAATCTCTAGGGTCCTAAACCGTGCCCGTAATACCATGGTTTCGACCCCGAGCTCTCTCTGTCTCTCGTGAAAGCCACGGTGAAACCACCGGTGCTCCCTGCTCGGTGCACCGTTGCTTGCCTATAAATAGGCCTCCCCCTCGTTCCAGCACCGTCACACCACTCCTCCAGAGCCCCAATCGAGCCCCTAGCCACCCCATTCAAGCATAGCGAGCTCCGTTGCTCGAGATCGACCGAGGTCTTGCCGCTTCGGAGCTCCATCGATCTCGGTCTACAAGCCAGCTCTCGTGCTCCTCTCACCTCCTCTATGACTGTAGTGAGCTCACGGAGCTTCCCCAGCTCTTCCGTGAGCGAATCCCTGCCCGTAGCACCCATTTCCTCCACCTCCCGAATCGGCTCCGCCGTGGCCTCTTCGTCACCAGTGACCCAGGGCCTCCCCGTCGTTCCTTCGACCACCAGCATGTAAGCACATATGTGTTGCTTCCATTTCTGTCGCCGTTGGGGCATGAGGGCGTCGGTGTCGCCGCAGGAGTGCCTCCCCTCCTCTCTGTCCAGAGGAGCAAGACGACCCCGACAGGCGTGCCCCACTTGTCGGTGGCCCGTCTCTTCCCCTCTCTTCTCTCTTAGCCGCTGACGACAGGGGCCCGCGGGTGAGGTTTGAACCTGACGGCACGCGCGCCTGGGCTGCTGGCTGGCTGGCTGGCCAGTTGGCTAGTTGAGCCGGCCCAGCCACTGGCCGAGCCAGGCCAGGGCTGAGCCCCTCTTTTCTTTTTTGTTTTCATTCTATTTTTAAAAGATTTTTGCATAGTATGTTGTTTAATCAAATTTAATTACTCTCCCACCACAATTATTCTAAAAATGTATAGAGTTTAATAGAGCAGTTATAAAAATTTTTATGACAACTTTTTTTGCATAGTTATAATTAAAAGGCTTATTTTGAATATTCTAGCTCCTGTAAATTGGATTTTAAGAATAATCCTTTTCTCAAAATCAGAGAAAAATATTTTTAAAACTATCATATAGGTTTATCAGAGTATGATAACATTTTTAAAGTGAGTTTGTGTTGTGTTTTTGAGTGAGCTACTTATTTTACTACTATTACTACGACGATAGATTCCATGTTTGACGAAGGAGTTGGACTCGAAGACCCCGAAGACCCCAGATACCTAGCTGACCAAGGCAAGTAGCCCTTTGACCATGTTTGAGAAAAATACTTATTGCATGCCAAGTAGAGAAATTATTTCCATTGCATATGATCATGAGTATTCGATAACTCATCGACATGGTGTGACCGATGGATCCTTTGGAGCTCTTGCATTTGAGCATTATCCTACCATCTATGAGGGTCACGCTAATATTATGTTGACAAGTAGACAGTAGGTCTACGCATAGTAGAAGCATATGCATGATATTGGTAAAGTTGATATCAAAGGTTTACGAAAACCCCGTCAGGTGCCACTAATGTCCGAGGGTGATAATGAGTTAGGTGGACAATTATGAAGAAGTGGTGCACCGGGTATATTTAATGTGAGTGGTTTCGGAAACATGATTAGATTTATGATGTGTCGACCGTCCCAACCTTACATGTGTGACCATGTTACCCCTTCATGGGACGGGGCTTTGTTGATTACTTTGGTCGGTGTTAGCAAAGAGCCACATTACTACTGGCGGGAGTGATATGTGGTCACTCTCGTCACGGGGTCGTACCAGGTAGGTCAACTATGTCGTTTTTACGTGTTCTGGGCACACCATTGGTCCCCGCATGGATGATACTGTCTAGAGTTGGTGCTCTTAAGACGTACATCATGTGGGCTGGGTACCAATCGAGTGGAACTCTTTATCTAGTATCGTCAATGGAAAGGCATTGATCGGGTACCTACCTCGGGTGTGTTACATACCATGAGTCGTGGATGACACGAAAGTTTCCTGGATCTCGTGGGTATAGCGTACAACCTGTGCAGAGTGTTAAACTATTCAAATATCCGTGTCCACGGTCAAGGACAATTGGGTGGTGCTGCTTAAACTACGTCCAGTCGTTTCCGCATAAACCAAGTGTGTCTGTGTTCAAGGAGTTATGTGAAATAGTTGATATGACCAAGTTTGGAGACTTGGCATATTGGGTGAACCCGAAGTGTTCAGCCCTCAACAGATATGTTGATATATGTAACCTTTTCTCTGAATATCATCTAGCTTATGATGCATATCCATAACCATCTATGATCATGTTTATTTACATTCAAAGCTTGCTTTCCACCAACACTGCATATCACTTATTATCATACTAAGTGCATTATCCATAGCATGGGTTGTTTGCGAGTACATTCAAAGTAATCACTTGGTTGCCACTGGTTATATTATTGACCAGACATGGAATAACCGGAGTTTGGAGAAGTATTTGTCATCGGAGACGGACACGCAAACTAGGACGCTTCCCAGTCAGAATGTCTGTTGGTGAAGGCTGAAGGCTTGGGCTCCCATTTATTCCCAAGATTTCCGCTAGTAGTTGTATCGGTGTGATTGGCCTTGCAGGCCCTACCTATGTGAGACTTGACCTGGATGGTCATTTGTTGTATTAAACGGTATGTTGGATGCAAGACTCTTAATATTTAGTATTTATGTGGTCAGTCAGCATTGATCTCTAGGATCACTGAGCACGTTCATTCGGCGATCTCGACTCGTAAGTCGGGGTCCCCACACGTTCATCCTAACCCATCCATGGCCACTTAAGTCTCCTTTGGTGATGATGCAATTTCAAAGGTATTGGGTCTTTGCAAGATGGGAATCTCTTCGGAATTAGCCATTGAGAATGTCATGCTTGTTGAGACCCTTGCATACAATATACTTTCATTTCATCAACTTGCACTCATGGGATTTTTTACCTTCTTTGGTGTTGACAACATAGCCCTTTTGTGGAGCAAGATTCTTAAAGTAGCCTTTGTTAGGCATGTCCAGAATGGTATCTATGTGGTTAACTTTTTGGAGCGACCCACTAAGACCGCGACTTCCTTAATGGCTAAAGTTGCTGTGGGATGGCTTTGGCACCTCCGGCTAGCCTATCTCAATATGATATATTTGCAAAGTCTCCTCAAAGGGGATCACGTTCTTAGACTAACAAATGTGAGTTTTTCCAAAGATTGTGCTTGCAGCGCTTGTATCGAATGAAAGCTACATGAGACGACTCCCCATCCCACGACTACCATCTACTCAAAGGGGACCTTGGAGCTCCTTCACATGGATCTCTTTGGTCCTCCATCTTTCTGCAGTCTTGGCTAAAGAAAGTATTTCTTGATGATTGTGGATGATTAATCAAGATATACTCGGGGTATAAGTTTTTAGGAGGAAGAGTGAGACCCAACAAACTGTCGCCGACTTTGCCAATGAAGATCAACGACAACATGAGGTGAAGATATTAATATTTAGAAGTTACAATGGCACCAAGTTCAAGAAGTACACCTTGGATGAGTTTTTTTAGTGATGAGGGGATCAAGCACCAATACTTGACACCATATAACCCTCAACAAAATGGTGTTGCGAAAACGAGGAACCAGGCGTTGATGGATGCGACAAGGATCATGATGTTGGAATTCAAATCTCTGTAAAACTTTTGGGCCAAAGCCATCAACACTGCATGTAATCGACTCTAAGTGTAACAAGCCCGACCTCAGGTACTCCCAGGTGTTCGGTTCTAAGTGTTTCATTCTCAAGAGAGGTGTTCGTTTGTCTAATTTGAACCTAGAGATCAAGAGGGCATATTTGTTTGTTATGCTACAAACTCTCGTGCTTACCTTTCCTCAACAAGTCCAATGGACTCATTGAAGAGACATCTAACATGGAGTTTGATTAAAATAATGGCTCCCAAGTGGAGCAAAGTGGTCTTTGTGAAGTAGGTGATGAAATTCCTCCCCGAGCCATAAGAAGGAGGGGAATGGGACTATTCCTACCCGTTGAGGAACCCCTTGTGGTTGAAGGAGAAGGACAATGTACCATTCAAGTGGAACCATCACTGACACAAGACCCACACGCTTCAAAAGAACAAAGTGAAGGCCCTCAACCAAGTGATCAAATCAAGGACAAGATCAACCTCATGATGCTGGCTATACACCAAGTGATGTCCAAGATCAAGCTGACATCACCGAGCAAGCTCAAGATCAAGAGAAAACTCAATATTAAGAGGAAGCTCAAGATCAAGACCAAGCTCAAGATCAATAGGAAGCTCAAAAAGGTGCCCAAGGTCGTCAAACAGATGTTCCTCAACTTTCCGTGGAGAAGATTCTAGAAAGACAAACCGCCAGGATTGCTTCCAAGATTAAACGTAAACAACATGTTTTGGAGAATGTCTACAGAAGCTTAAATAAAGGGGTGTCCACTCGTAGGCAAGTAACAAATTTTTTTGATCATCACGCAATTGTTTCTCGCATAGAAACCCTAAAGGTACAAGACGCGCTCGAGGGCACGGAGTGGCTTTAAGTCATGCATGATGAACTCAGCAAATTCGAGCGCAACAAATTGTGGCGGTTGGTGACAAGACCAACTGAGAACCAAAATGTGTCTGGAAACAACTGGATCTTTAAGAACAAGCAAGATGTGAACGGTCCCACCATTCACAACAAGACATGTTTGGTGGCACACGGCTACTCCCAAGTCGAGTATTGACTACAGTGAAACATTTTCCCTCGTTGCTTGCCTTGAATCTATTCGCATGTTTTCTTGCATATGCATCTCATCATGATTTAAAATTATGTCAAATGGATGTGAAGAGTGCATTTCTTAATGGTCCTCTTAAGGAGTTGGCTTATGTCAAGGAAACCCGGGGGTTTGATGATCCCAAGTTCCCCAATCATGTATACATGCTCGATAAGGCACTCTATGGCCTTAAACAAGCCCACATGCATGGTATGAGCACCTTACTGATTTGTTGCAGCATCGCGTGGTTGAAATTCGAAAATTTATACCACTATTTTCATGAATAATTTTAAAGGTAACTTGTTCATGTTCCAACTATATGTTGATTATATTATCTTTGGTTCTCCTAACAAAGCTTTTAATGAAGAGTTTGCCGCACCAATGACCAAAGAGTTTGAGATGTATATGATGGGACAGTTGAAGTTATTCCTTGGATTTGAAGTGAAGCAACGAAGTCAAGAAACCTTCATTAACCAAACAAAATACACTCAAGACATGCTCAAGAGGTTCAAGATGGGTGAACTCAAACCGGCCAAGGCAAACACTCCCATGCCACTCAAACGCCAACTTGACAGTGATCCGAGCGGTAAAACCGTGGATCAAAAGGTATGTTGCTCCATGATTGTTATTTTGATTTACCTTTGTGCATCTAGGATGCATATGTTGTTGAATGTGGGAATTTGTGCATTATTTCAATCTGCAACAAAGGAAAGTCACTTTGTGGCGGTGAAGCAAATCTTTCGATATTTGGCTCATATCCCAAACTTTGGCTTATGGTACCCCAAAGGAGCTTCATTTGATCTCATAGGATATTGAGACTCGGATCGGGCGGGAAATAGTGCGGAGAGGAAGTCAACTTACGGAGGGTGCCAATTCCTTGGCCACTCTTTGGTAAGTTGGTTTTCAAAGAAATAAAATTGTGTTTCTCTCTCATCCATCAAGGCCAAATATGTAGACGCCACAGGTTGCTATGCGCAGTTACTTTGGATGAGGCAAACTTTAAAGGATTATGGTGTCACTTGTGACAAAGTTCCTCTTTACAGTGACAATGAAAGTGCAATTCATATCTCCAACAACCCGATTTAACACTGCAAGATGAAGCATATTGATATTCGTCATCACTTCATTTGGGAGCATATCAAGCATGGGAGATTGATCTCATTCACCCGAACACTGATGATCAACATGCAGATATTCTCACGAACCCATTGGATGAAGCAATATTTCACGAGTTAAGGCATGAGCTAAATATGATTGATTCATGGGATTGAAGGTTTATGAACCCCACCACTCTCATCATATTATGTTGTTTAGATGTAGGCATGGACTTAGGGGAAACGTTGTTCTCTCAAGGAACTCTCCCTCCCCTTATTATGCGTAAGTCGGTCAAGTCTTTCACATTAGTCATTTTTTGTTGCACTTGTGCTTCAAAGAGGAGTTTTGGACATAGTCCCAAGGTTAAAATCTTCACGGTGCCATACCAATTGACTCAAACATAGGTTCCTTCGGCCACCGCCCCCTCCTAGTGAGACATTTGCTTTTGAGAGCTTATTCGTGTGTTGTCTCACTCCACTTTTTGTTTTTCTTCGTGTTTGGACTCTTTAAATTTGTAGTGTATCTTATTCTTTGGATGTTTCTGAGTGTCTGCATCCCAAGTTTTAACTCATAAGTTGCATAAGCCTTTTCCATTTTGTTTTTGGTATGGTTTTGCGTTGCAAGCGGTACTACCGCTCGGCTGGCCGGTACTACCGCTCAAGAGGTACTACCGCATCGGCTCGCGGTACTACTGCTTTGGGGACTCCTAGATGGTTCAAGTGGTGTGCAGGGTGAGTTTTAACCCCCCCATACCCATTGACTCCCCCCTTCGAATTATCTCTTAGAAGTGACCAAAAACTCTCCCGGAGACCTACTCTGGATCCCCCATTCCATGTCGTCCTTCGCATTTGTGTCTGGTGGGATGAATGCCCTCCTCTTCCTTGTGCCATGGACACCGGTATTTGCATCGTTCGTTTTCTCTTTGGCTTTATTTTTTGCATCTTGGATCTAGGGCAACACATGAGGTTTCCATCATTTTCACAAAATCTAGGCATGAGTAGGATGTGAATGGATGCAAGATAGAGATGGTAGTTATGGTCATCAGAAGTGTCAATTTTTCTCACTGGTAGTACCGGATCCCTGCCAAGGAAGTGGCACCGAAGTCTAGGTGGTACTATCGTTGGTGCAAGACCGGTACTACCACTCCGGCGGTACTACCAGTCCAGCACCGTGGTACTACAACTTAGCTCTCGGCAGTACTATCGTTGCTAAACGTGGTACTACCGCTTGTGAATTTGTACTCCAGAGTTCCTATGTTCATCCTATATTTTCTTATTATTTTTCTTTGGCTTATGCAATGGATTTACACCAGATTTTTTCCTTGGTTCCTTCTTTGTGAGTTCCATGTGATGGTAGATCTGTCCCTCCATCTCACTGAACAAATCCAAGCAGGCCTGGTGGTTCCAAGCATTCTGATCATCTGATGAAACCGAGGCTGGTTCTAGTGATCAACCCGAGCGACAATCTGTGAAGCAGACTGCTCGCAAGAAGAAGGCTACCAAAGATCCTCGGGATATGAATGCCACAGATTTTTTGGAGTTTTATATGTGCAACCCGTATCACCTTCCTCGGGATGAGACATCTGTTGGACATCACTTATGGAATAAGGCCCAATCACTCATATATGTGGGAGTTCTGAAGCAAAAGACGAACCTCTATGTGGATGTCAAATCAATTGACATGTGGTACATGGACAACCGTCCTCACACAATGTACTTTGTTGAATCTCGTGCTCTGTGTTTGCACTCGTGTCTGTTTCCCATTATAAATTTCAACAAGGATTTTGACAGCAAGATTGTGGATCATTTATATGCCACTGTTCACTTTCACCAGGATGAGGAGAGAAGCTTGACATGGATGGCTGGTAGCAATGTTTTTCGCACCAACTGGAACACCTTCATGGACTCTTTGGGATATGCTGATCGAGGCTGTGACGAGCCTATTGGTCTCAGGACACACACTATAGTTGCAGCAATTTAAAAGTCCAAGCTTATTCATTATTCCATGGTGGTGCAGATTGCCAAGGGTTCCCGCACAAGTTCATTCCTTTTCTGGATATTATGCACCATATCTTTTGCAAAACTTTGTTTCCTTGCATTAGGAACAAGCATCAGGTTCACACTTACCTCATGAATCTGCTAGTGATGTGCATGATGGAGAAGGGTAATAAATCTACTTTGGATGTTTCCAACATTATATGGAAGGAGCTTCGTTCAGTTGTGCTTGACATGAAGGTGCCTATCTATGGCCCCTATCTTTTTAAGCTGATTGAGGATATTTCGACTGCTACGTTCCCTCATGAGACTCTTGAGACTGACCACATGGTGCGTCATGATATTCTTAACCTCCATGTGAAGGAGAATTGGGGCATTCCTCCTTCGGTTCCTGAGATTGCCCCCACTGGCTATGATGATGAGCAAGATCCAAACTCTGAGTTTGCTCCGCTGTCTGAGACTGAACCTTCATGGGCTTCCAAGCTTAAGGCAAAGATCAAGAAGCTTCTCTGCTTCCAGGTCAAGGGTAAGTACAAGGCACATGTCGAGTCCAAGAAGGCTTGTAGTCACGACAAGATGATCATGATGAAGATCAGTTTGGATGTTCAAAGCGGGTTTGAGGATAAGATAACTGGCAAGGAGGATTGGATCAAGAAGAACTATCCGTGGGCTGAGTCAAATGAGCATGTATCTACTGCTTTTGCTGAGTCAGGGGAGGAGGATGATGAGGAGGATTGTGCTCACCATCACTTTGGACCGTCTTAGTCCTCTATGACCCTTTTGGTGTCTTGATGCCAAAGGAGTAGAGTGTGTATAGGGATTTGCTAGATTTACTGAATCACGAGTGTTTATCTTTATCTCGATGTTTCTTCTCTCGTGAACTTGTTTATTTCATTGCATTGGTTTGTGGTGTCCAGATTTGTGATTGATTAATTATAGTGTAAGACATGTGCTATCTTGCTAGTTACTATTATATCTACATTACTTAATGTTTGAGATTATATTTCCTATGCTTGCTTACATGTTCATAACTCTTATTTCGCTAGTTTGCATGTATACGGCCCTATCTATAAAATATAGGGAGTGTTGATCCTAGTGCATTCTCTTTCCATTCGAAATAGAGCACGCATCTAGGGGGAGCCCGTCTATATTTTGTAGATGCTGGGTTTGCCTCAACCTCTCTATTTATCTTCAATAGCAAATCCCTTGCTATCATCAGTGCACCAAAAATGGGAAGATGGTAAGAGCATAATTTTCCCTAAGTAGTTTTGGTCGTTGATGACTATGCCATTTGCGGACTAACCGTGTGCATTAAGATTTCAGAGATTAATAGGTGGCACGAGACGGTTTTCTACCCGTGAGTGGTTAAAAGAGAGGACAATTATTTTGTAACGATTTAGTATTGGTGTACTTGAGTCGTAGGAAATTCCGTACTACCAAGAGGGGGTCCGCATTTTGAATTGTTGGGTGGAATCATAACATACAAACTTTCACTCCTTTCCCATCCCGGCAGTTTGGAGCTCCTGTTCCCTCCCAGATAGTGTGAGTTTCACTTAAGTGAAAGTACCTCTCTAGAGAGGAGTAGTACTGCTCCAACAGTACTACTGCCCTATGTTGCACTGATCACTTCCGCTTAAGTGAATTGGTGGAGCCTTTTCTTTGGTTAAATGGAAGTACTACTCAGGTGCAAGCGGTAGTATCGCTTAGGCGATACTGCCGCTCTCCAATTTGGGGGTACTACCTCTTATTTTTTGCTTCGTGGGTAACCGCCTCGCTTGAGGGAAATCGAGGCGGCAGTAGACAGCGGTAGTACCTCTATGCGCAGTACTTTCGGACTTCCCTCCTCTGGTTTTCTATGCCCCCTCTCTTTAAAGTGCTAAGCAGAAGTACCACTGGCAAGGAAGCGTTATTACCGCTCCGGCGGCAGTAACGTCCCATCTAATTATGTACTCTATGTGGGAGCCCAGAACTTCCGCTCAACCGTACATACCGCTCACCCGAGTGGTACAATCGCTTATGTGAGTCTAGTGAGCAGAAAACGGCCAGATTCCCTTCCACTATATAAGTGGGTCTTCTTCTCCAAGTGGATTCACCTCTTTTTCCCAAAAATATCCATTGTTGCTGCTAAGCTCCTTTTTGCCCAACCTCTCTCCCTAGCTAGAGAATCTTGTTGATGCTCTAGGGTTTGGAGGAGAAGGCATTGATCTACACTTCCACCAAGAGAAATTTTATTCCACCAATAATACCTTGTGGATATTGTTACTCTTCGGTGTTTGAGCACCACAGACGGAAGAGGATACCTTGAAGCCATATTCCATTGTGGTTAAGCTTCGTGTTGTTGTTGGGAGCCTCCAATTAAGTTGTGATGATTGCCCCAACCTTGTTTGTAAAGGTTTGGTTTCCACATTCATGTCCACCCACTACTAGGGAAAAGCCTACCAGTAGCGCTGTTTTGGGCTACCAGTAGCACCGGAAGGAGCACTGCTGCTGTGATGCTACAACTATTTTTTAGCAGTAGCGCGCTTTCCACCTAACACTACTGGTAATATCCTCAGTTAGTGTCGCTCTTTGCACATGCGCTAGTGTTAACTATCTGCATCGCGCATCATCCGACCACGCTACTCTTAAACGCGCGCTGCTGGTATACCTAGGACCATCGCTACTAGTACGGTTTTATGCTATATTTTTTTGTTTTTGCTCTATTGAAACAAATACAACATCTATACAATAAGAACATGCATATTAACTAAAACAGATATGATACCAATTACGTATAATCATTGACATCGATGAATAGAAGAAGGTCTTTCATCTCATCTAATCTCATCATCATCACTAATGGTCGAACACGTTATTACAACTTTCGAATAGGTAGCAATATAGGTTATTACAAGTCTCGAATATATGCAACTAACCATGGTGACACTCATTTTTCATCATCTATGTAAGCTAGATATGATCTGATCACATACAAGAGAAGTCCGATCATGATGAGCAAGTAACTAGCTTCAAGTAACTAGCGTCCGCCTCAAGTAACTAGCTTCTACCTCGATTCTGTTATCAAACCCTTTCTGGTTGCTGCCCGGGAAGAGACACACTTGGTCCCGACACTCTGGACACTCCTCATACACTCCCTAATCCCTCCCTATGTACATGCTATACCACCTTGCCATCGATGATCTATATACCTGTCAGAGATGCATATATCATCAAGTGAATCCAGCGATAATATGCAACATAATATACGACGACGGCCTGTGGAGACAAAGGTTAGCAAATAGAAACAACATAAACAAGTTAACAAAATTCATTGTACCCAAACTAACTAACTAGAGTGCGGTAGCATTTACATCTAATAGTTACGTCTAAATTCCAAGTACCGGTTGTAGAGGAAGATAAATATCAAGTATCGGTTGTAGAGGAAGTTACAACTAAACAAACAAAGTGTCTTCATGAATTTATGCAGTGTAGCCATGCCATCCGTCCGTATCAGGGACGATGCACGCAAGCTTGTTGAAAGGCGTTGTTGTCCAGGCGTAGTAGGGCCATGCGGGTGCGGACGTCACGCCGTGATATTGGACCTCCATAGCACATCCCATTCTCTTCAATGATGTCTTTCATGATGATCAACGCAATATCCTGTTGCATCAATAGAATTCATTTTGTAGTTGATGGTCCGATACGGTTTGTAAGCCTTCAGACCATCTTTGCATATGGGTATCAGATGAAGATGTCATGCAAAGTGATGGTTGATCCCTTTTGTACTCCGTCATTTTTTGGCTGAAATAGAATCCATCCTTATTACTTGTTGTCGGTGGCTCGACGCAATAAAAGTTAGTATTATGGCTGAAATACACCATGCCCCTAAATGTCTTCTTGATTTCGAGGAAGCCACCGCACATGATGAAGCCCAGGAGAGCTTTTTCCATAACATACTTGATGTGTGTGTAATCTTTCTTCTCTATGGTTATGGATGGGTCCAAATACAGAGCGCGGGACAGACGCACGCAAAATAAATAGACGATCAAGTTAGTGTTCATGCATGCAACATAATGACTCAAAAGCATGAAAGGATGTATGTGTTATAGTGGCTATACGCGGATGACTTACCTGGGATGATAAGGTACGAGAATCGCTTCCTTGTCCTTATTGTTGACCATGAAATCTTCGATGTACTGCGTCGCGTGTTTATGGTTGGATTCGTCGACTAACAAGAAGCCCTCACGCATGTAGTACGGGTCCGCGACCGCAATACCACTAATTTGCTCTCTCCTGGTGATATAGTTGATATGAAGCGCTAAAAGGTGGATGAACGTTAAATCGAGTCGCCTCATTAGTAACATCTCGAAGATGTAGTCAAATCGCACGAAGAACATGGACCATAGGGCAGTCGTGGACGTACTCTGTGCCATGAGAGGCACATGGACCATATAAAGCGGGTGTCCAGGATCATTCGAGGAGACAATGCACTTTTTCGTCGACAACACATGGTCATGCATTCTCCTAAGATCCCCTGTTATGGAGGCTAGCACATCCTTCGCTAACATTGGTTGTCCCGCGATATGGATAGATGGCGCACCTTTGATCGGTACAATGTGTACAACCCGGGTGTGCAGAACACAATGGCTGCTAGAAGCCACTTTGGCGATAGACGGGAATTTATTTTCCGGTCTCTTCCTCTGCTGCCTGGTGGGCTCAGGTGCTAGTGGGTCTGCTAGACCATGTTTGGTCACCGCCCCCAGTGTCGTCGGGCTCAGCATTGCATAACCTTGGCTTAGTTGTGCTTGGGTTGAGGCAACATCTGGAGGGGTGTCCTGTGAGGCTTGCATGAACAAAGACTTCTTCCACTCCCAAGGATGTCCCGTCTCCGGTTGTTGCTCATATGGATAACTCATCACTACATCCTCATAGGCGCATGTATTGAACCACTGCATTGGGTCCTCGTCCTCCATTTCATGATCCATATCCTGATCCATGTGGGTGACATCATCAGCCGACGCCTCAACAGTTGAACCCCCTTCCTCATGTCGCTCGCCCTTACCAAACAACACATATAGTGGTCGTAATTGCGTAGGTGGGGTTGTGGTCATACCTTTCTCAGGTCCCATTGGTGTGCTCCCTACCACCTCCAAACGAAGAAGATTGTTTGGCCATAGGATCGGCTAATTTTTGGATTTGCCAAGCTGCGTCGGTGTCTCGTCATCATGTGCACTGGTTTATTTGGGAAGATATAAACCCCCGTAGCACTGTACCACACTTGCCATGGAGACCCTTAATGCATTATCAGGCATCTACCGATCATGGAACAAGTGATCATTGGGCTTCATTATAGTAGCCTTCCCCACAACCACCAACCCGTCGTTCCTGTGGTAGAGGAGGGCGCAAGGAATGGAGTCAGCCTGCACATACATGTTTACGACATGAGAGATCCAAAAGGCAACGTGAACTGAAGATTAGTTAGTCATTTTGATGAGAAGGCGACGCATGTTTACCCTAAGGGCATCGAGCTCGGCTAATGTCGATGACCTGATATTTAAGATAGAGATGAAGCACGAGCTGCTATCTGAGGGTGCATGTGTGGGAGGAGGTGCAGAAGCAGGTGGTGCTGCTGGAATAGGTGCAGGTGCGGTCTCCATAGCAGGTAAGGGTGCAAGTGCAAAGTTTAACGACTTGCTCCCGGTGAAGCTGGGATGGGATAAATCAGATAGGGGCGGTTTAGATTTTGTTGCACCCAACTAACCATACATGGAATCAAGCTTCTCAATGCAGCTGCCATATCATTTTTGCAGGCATCTAACACTGTCCTTCTTGCCTCTTCTACGGTTTAAACTTTGTTTTTCTCTAGCGCTAGCGCCACCTTCTCGTTGATAGTCACTTGACTTAATTTATTTCTATTCTTTTTGGCCTTAGCGTCCTACTTATAGTAGTTCTTCCACGTGGCACTGTCTCTGGTGGCATGCACGCGTCCATATTATGGCCGCCTATCCAGCGGTTTTCCGTACATTATGTTGATTGCCTCGTTGAAAGGGATGTCCCACTTGTACTTTGCTGACGACTCAGTCGAGTGAGTTGACGACTCGCTTTAGGCTGCAAGCTTGTGTTGCTCTCTATGCAATATGAGCGTGAATCAATTACGAATGTGACTACAATGTAGTCGACCTGATCATAAGTTAATATCAAGTGGTAAAACGATAATGACCAATGTTTTCATGAATTCTCTTGTAGGCCCATCCGTGTAAAGTTCCTTCTTTATAGGGTCCCACTTGAACCGGGCCCTCATGAAGTCATGCTCCTCCTGGTCGGTGAACTCAACCAAGGGGTCTCGGAGCCCCAGACGTTCACATTATGCGACCTCCTTAGTCCACATGGGCTTCTTGCCCGTGTAACCACGATTTCTGAGGTGGTGGTTCCCCAAGTTCCTTGCCTGAAACTCCTTGACATTATCCAACCTGGCCTTGGCAACATCTTCAGCGCAGGTTGCCTTTTACTTTTCAAAGTCCTCTTCTGAAATTGTCACATTGTCTTCTTTATTCTAGGCATCGATATGATGGTCTACTTCAATCGCCTTTTCACCCTTGTTTTCCACGCGCTCAGGTTGTTGCTGAACTTTCTTAAGGCCCTGTTCTTTATTTTCTTCATGGCAGGATCCTTCCACGGGTGCTCAACTTCTTTTTCATTCCATCCGGGGAACAAGAATCTTGCATGCAACCTAGTTAGGATCAGGTGTCTCAGAGGTTCACTGATCCGTATTTTTGTGTCATCAATGTTAGCGGCATCCTATAGGATGCATGCTAATTGGTTGTCGTACATCCCTGCCACTTCACGCGCCTCTATTGGCTCAAAATTGCCTTCATGAACCTTCATGATCACTAGTCTTCCGGTGCCGAGCTGATTTGGGTGGCGTGCCCTCTTTGCCTTCTTCGTTCCTTCACTGGCTTCATTGCCTTCATGCACCTTAATGAACCTCTGCCCTCCTCCCGCTCTCACCCTATCCCAATCATCCCCTTTCAATACCGAAACCACCTCCCGAGCTCCCTGCGCTCAGATCAGACCAGACCACCGATGCATCCGGTCTTCGGCGATCTCCGGGTTCAACCCTTCCCTAGCCCTCCTTCTTATGTCGTTGGGATCATGGAAGCCCATAGTTTCACCATGTCACTCTTCCTCTATCTTCTACACCTCTCGACAGCTGGAGCGGCAACCTCTCGAGACCTCATCACCGAGCTTCCAGGTCGGCGAAAAACCAGAGCCCCTCCAATGCCCCTTCCACGTCCATCCAATAAGTGCAAGCCTCCCGAGCCCAAAGTGCCATCTGCGCTTCGAACGTCCATCGGTAGCCTCGCTGGTGACCTTATGACCCTTCCTGGTCATGAGGTGGGAGATGAGAGTCGTGGCATGCCTCCCATGCTCTCAGCCCCTCCTCTCTCTAGCCACTAGGGCCCACCTGTTAGATTCAAACCTGATGGGTGCATGCGCCCGGGGTTGCCTGGCCTTTCTCTTCCTCGGCCAACATGCCTCAGTCCGCTTTAGGCCCACACAAAGTAGTATCACTTTCCTTTTTTTCATTTTCTAGTTATCTTGCAAAAGTTCCACAAAATTAAATAACCATCCAAATGACATGATTCCAACTCCTAAATTCCTCTAAAATTCTCATGTATTTAATGCTATGTTTTTTGTGCATGTACAGAAATTGTTTCCGTATTATTCTTATTTACAAGACTACTTAAAGTATTTAAAACCACTGTTAAAATGATTTTCACATTTTTTGGCACTCTAAATCCCAAAAGTAAGAATTTTCGGTATTTTAAGTTTTCAGCCTAGTATTTTACAAAAACGGTTTGCTTTTTTAGGGGTGATGTATTTTCCATGTTTTGTCGTGGTCTTATTTTATGACCGTCATATTGCGATGATAATTACGTTGTTGACGAAGAAGTTGGACCGGAAGCATACAAAACACCGTGAAGACTTTGTTGAGCTAGGCAAGCAAACCCTTGACCATGTTGATGAAACGATTTTATGCATGGCGTATAACACTTTAAATTTTTTGCATTGAATCATGAATATGTGGTGACCACCTTGGTGGGTTCGCCGTTACTTTCCTTATTGATACTTGCATTACAATGGCTCTACTTTTTTGCTTCCAGTTGTGTTGGTGGGAAGTACATAGGTTGCGAGTAGATGCTATGCAAGTGGGATGGGTATATGTGTAGTGTTGGAAACAAGAGTATTTTCAAAGACTTCTCAAAAAATCCGTCAGGTGCCACTAATGCCAGAGGGAGATGTTGAGCTAGGTAACCACTTGATAAAGAAGTGGAGTACCGAGGCAAGTGAGTGTGTTGTGTTTGAAAATGGATTGGTCTAATTTGCGACCGTTACCTCCAACATTACATGTACGACAACAATACCCCTTATGGGACGGGGCTTTGTTGATTACTTTAGTCGATGCTAGCACAGAGCCTGTATTACTAGTGGCGGGAATGACGTGGTCACTCTCGATACAGGGTCGTCCCTGAATGGATGACTTTGACTATTTTCACAGACACCGAGAACACCGTTGGTCCCCGCATGGACGGTACTTGTGATGTACATCATGCATGCTATGTGCCAACGCGTGCACTATTTGTGTAGTGTTGTCAAGAGAAAGGCATTGTTCAGGTGCTTACCTCGGGTATGTAATATACCACGAGCCATGGCTTGACACGGAAGTTCCCCGAGTCTTGTGGGTAAAGTGTACAACCTCTCTAGCATGTAAAACTATTCGAATAGCCGTGTAAACTATCAAGGACAGTTGGATGTCCACTCTTGGGCTACGTCCATTATTTACAAAACATGGTGCGTGTGGGGGTGAAGGAGATATATGAGTTGAGTTGATTGACTCGACGTGAAGATTAACTGGAGTTGTTCCAAGCTCTGTTTATATTGATATCTAAAATATGTTCATGTGGATACTCGTAACCTCATGATACATGCTTCACAAGTTGATAGGAAATGTCATTGCACTCAAAATTTAGCTTTCCGTAGAACTTCCTACTTAGTTCTATTTTATGCATTGTTGTACCTTGTTCCAAACATGGGTCACTTGTGAGTACATTCGAAGTACTCAATGGCTTGCCACTGGTTATTTAATTGGCTAGGCATGGAAGAGGAGGAATGTGGTGAAGAGTACCTTGGTGACGATCATGCGAATTAGGTTGCTTCCCAGCCAGAATGTATGCATAGTTACGACAAATGGCATGGGCCTACGTTATCATTCAAAATTTACACTCGAAGTTTCTGTTTGATGTTCGGCCTTCATGGCCCTACCTATGAAAGACTTGACCATAATGGTCATCATTTGTGTAACATGGTATGTATGGATGTAATACTCTTGTTATTCAGCTTCTGTTTGTTCGGTGAGCATTGATCTCTGGGATCACTGTCCACGTGCATTCGGCGATAATGACTTATGAGTCGGGGTCCCCATAGTACAGTAACCATTGAACCTTAAGTGAGCTTGGGGCTCCTGCTTTGTGAACTTTTGTTTGATAAATATTTAGTTTATTTGTTTTGTTTACATTTGGATGCTTGAATTCTTTTCACTCGTGCCCTAAACAGATTAGACCGAGACCCTGATTGTGGATGATGACCTCACTCTGGGTGTTTCATGACTTACATGACTACTGTGTCATGACTAAGACTCCGAGTGTGAATCATCTTCATACTTGGAGTGAATGGTACTTCAGCGGACTTAGGTCTACAACAAAGTCACTCTGTGAAGAAATCTTCTTACACTCGGAAACTTTTAGAGCTTAGGAGAACACAGGTTTGCGGCGAAGCTACCTGAGTGAGGAAATCTTCCCCACTCGGAACATTTTAGCTTAGTGGATTGCTTGATCATAGCTAAGCCCGGAGTGTGCAAAGCTTCCACACTCATGATTTTCAAGACTTAGCAGAAATCAGGTTCACATCAAAGTAACTGAGTGAAGAAATCTTCTTACACTCATAAATGTTTAGAGCTTAGGAAAACTCAGTTCATGGCAAATCCCCCGAGTGAGGAAATCTTCGTCGCTCAAAACGGTTTAGCTTGGATGACTACTGGATCATGGCTAAGCCCACGGGTGTGGTAAATTTCCACACTCAGAACTTTTACAACTTAGATGAAGTCTGGTTCATAGCTAAGGTTCCCGAGTGAAGAAATCTTCTTACACTGAGAACGTTTAGACGTGAAGCAAAATCTGGTTCAGAGTGAAGCCCCCGAGTGAGGAAATCTTCCTCGCTCGGAACGTTTTAGCTTGGACGACTTCTGTGTTGCAGCTAAGCCCCTGTGTATGGAAATCTTCCACACTCAGGATTTTAACAACTTAGACGAAGTATGGTTCACAGCTAAGGTTCCCGAGTGAAGAAATTGTCTAACACTCAAAACGTTTAAAACTCATGTGAAATCTGGTTTGCGGCAAAGCACCCGAGTGGGGAAATCTTTCTCGCTCGAAATGTTTTAGCTTAGACAACTAGTGGGTCACCACTAAGCCCCCGACAGTGGAAATCTTCCACACTCAAGATTTTTGAACTTAGGCAAAATCAGGTTAGCAACTAAGTCATTTCACCCACTCGGCAATGAAATTTGGTTTATGGAAATCACTTGAGTGAAAATAAATTTTGACGAAATACAGTAAAAATAAGACTGTTATTCATCAAAGTTACTCCCAAATTCATGAAAGACAAAGTAGGTTCGCTTTCCAAGCACGGGGCCCTTCCATGCTTTTCTTGAAGTTCTAGAGCTGATAGGCTCCATTGTTAAGAACTTTGTAGATTTAAAAGGCCCCTACAATGGAGGCGCTAGCTGTTGAGTCTTTTGCTGATCTAGTTGGAGGACGAGATCACCTTCTTAAAAGGCACGCCCTAAGACATGTCGGTTGAGGTAGGATCTCAAATCTTGTTGATACAAGGTTCGTGCGATGGGGGCTAGCTCCATTTCATCATCCAGGAGGTCTAGGCGTCTTGACGTGCTTCTTTGGCTTTGGCTTCAGAGTAAAGTTCCACTCGAGGGTAAATGTGCAGTAAGTCACTCAGTAAGATGGCTTCAGACCCATAAACCATGAGGAAAGTAGTGCGATTAGTAGACGGATTGGGGACATCCGCAGACCCCCACACCACCGATGGAAGTTTGTCTTACCCAAGCTCCTATAGAGTTCTTAAGATCTCTCATAAGACATGGCTTTAACCCTTGCAAGATCATCACATTTGCCCGCTCAGCTTCGTCATTTGACTGTGGGTGAGACACAAAGGCAGTGCCTTGGGTGTAGCAGAATTCACAGAATTTGTCCGAGTCAAAGTTAGACTCGTTATCTTTGATGATATTATGGGGGACCTCAAATGTGAAGATGATGTGCTTGATGAAGCGATGGAACATGCCGAATTTAGGTCCTTTATCAGCTTCGCTTCTATCCACTTGGTGAACCTGACCACTGCCAATGATAGATGGGTGCAATCACTCGATCCGGTTCGTAGGGGTCCGTTCATGTCGGGTCCCAAATTGAGAACGACCACGTGAGTGGAATAATTTTCAATGTTGATGCGGGCTTGTGGGACTGGTTCTTGTAGAATTTGCACCCGATGCATTGGTCCACGATGTCCCTTGCCGCTTCATTAGCACAAGGCCAATAAAACTCGTTCAGAATGCCTTGGCGACTAATGTCTGAGAGGACGCATGGTGGCGGTAGGTTCCTTAGTGGATGGCATGCAGAACTTGTAGCCCTTCCTCTCGGAGATGCAATGTTGAGTGACTGTGGTGGTGCTTTTCTTGTATAATTTATCACGCATCACTATGAAGGCCTTGGATCGTCGGACGATCTGGCGGGCTTCCACTTCGTCTTCAGGAAGTTCTTGCCGAAACATGTATTCTATGTACGGTTGAGTCCACTCACGGATGGTCCCTAGTACTTCATGGACTAGGTCGACCACACCTGGGATCTCAACCTCAGTCGCATCAAATGGGATGACCATTTGTGGGGTATCCTCTATGAAAGTATCTTCTTTGATGGATGGGACGCGAAGGTGCTCCAGGAACACATCTTTGGGTATAGCTCGCTGAGTGGAACTCATCTTGGCTCAATCATCTACCGACTGATTCTTGATTTAGGGTATGTGATGCAAATCCAAACCCTTGAAGTTCTTCTCCAACTTCCTGACAGCATCACACTAACCTGTCATCCGCTGGGCTCCCAATGTACCACTCCTTCACCACTTGGTTAACGACCAGGTCCGAGTCTCCATAGACCATCGAACAACATACGCTGCGAGAGATAGCCATGTGTAGCCCGTACAAGAGGGCTTCGTACTCGGCCTCGTTCTTGGAGGAATCGAAGTGGATCTGGAGCACATATATCAGTCGGTCTTCTTTGGGGAATCTATGACCACTCCAGGCCTGATTCATGGAGCAACTTGGATCTGTGAAAGAACATTGTCCAGTGCTCGGGGAGGCTCAGCGCCGGTTGTACTTGTTCGATCCATTCCGCCAGGAAATCCACTAGAGCTTGAGATTTGATTGCTTTCTTGGAGTCAAACTTAATCTCCAACGGAAGGAGCTCAATCGCCCATTTTGCCATTCGGATGGAGGCATCTGTGTTGTTTTGAATTTATGACAGCGGAGCACCACTGATCATCATGATCAAGTGGTGGTGGAAGTAATGATCCATCTTCATCACAGTCAGATAAATACCGTAAACCAGCTTATGGCAATGCGGGTACCTTTGTGTGGAAGTGGTAAAAACCTCTGATATATAATAGATGGGGCGTTGGATCTTGAACACTTTTCCTTGATATTTTCCTTCCACAATGAGCGCGGTGCTGACCTCTTGATTTGTTGTTGTGATATAGAAGAGCAAAGGTTCTCGGTTGCCAGGAGCATCTAATACCGGCTGGGTGGAAAGCAAAGTTTTAAGTTCTAGGAATGCATCTTGCGCTTCCATCGTCCACTAAAACATGTCAGATTTTTTCATCAGTCCATAAAGAGGCACTGAATTCTCACCGACTCTAGATACGAATCTGCTCAGCACAGCGAGGCAACCCATGAGTCTGTGTGCATCGTGTAGACGCTCTCGTTGTTCCATTCGGATGATTGCACCAATATTGTCGGGGTTGGAGTTGATCCCACGTTCGGAAATGAGGAAACCGACTAACTTGTTAGCGGGGATCCCGAAAGTGCACTTGGTCATGTTGAGCCTTATTCCGAAGCGCTGTAGATTCCCGAAGGTTTCAGCACGGTAGTCAGGAGGTCGGAACCTTGTGTGGACTTGACTATGATATCAACCATGTATGCCCCCATGTTACAATCGATCTGTTTTTGCAAACAATTCTTGATCATGCCCTGGAAAGTAGCTCTGGTATTTTTAAGGCTAAAGGGCTTAGTGATATAGCAGAAACACCCAAATGGGGTGATAAAGGCCGTTTTTATTTCGTCGGGGCCATACATTCGTATCTAGTGGTACCCGAAGTACGTACCCACGAGCGACAGGAATTCAAATCCGGCAGTAGAACCCACTATTTGTTCTAAGGAAAATGATCCTTTGGGTAGACCCAATTGATGTGCTTGAAGTCAATGCACATCCATAGTGAGTTTTCCTGGACCCTAGGACGATGTTGATGAGCTACTCAGACGTGTACATCTCATGAATGAACTTGGAAGGTAGGAGCCAAGTGATCTCGTTGCAAATGGCCTTGCGCTTCTCCGTGGAGGAACATCGAAGGTTCTCCTTGACGATCTTGATCTTCAGGTCGACATGGTGTCGATGCTCAGCCAGCTCTCTGGGAAGACCTGGCATGTCAGATGGCTTACATGCGAAGATGTCCCAGTTATCAAGCAGGAATTGTATATTATTGCCTTCCTATTTCTCGTCGAGTGTTGTGGAGATGTTAGTCTTTGCTGCACTCGGATTTGACGAATGGGTGTGTACTTGCTTCGTCTCGTCGGCCATGAAAAGTGGACTCTATAGATGGCTTCTTTGACCTGAGAGCTCTGGAACATCCATCGTCTTCTTGTACTCATTGAGCACAGCGACTGATATGTGCTCGTGTGCGATCTTAGAGCCATTCTAGAGGCACTCTATGGCGATCCTACGATTTCCCATGAGTGTGATCATACCTTTCGAACCTGGCATCTTAAGTTTAAGAAACAAGTAACATGGTCGGGCCATGAAATGTGCGTAGGCAGGCCTACCCAGGATTACGTGGTATGCACTACAAAAGTCCACCACCTCGAAGGTTAATCATTCCTTCCTTTAGTTCTTCTCGCCCTTGAATATGATGTTTATAGTGATTTGCTTAAGTGACTTCTCTTTCTTCCCAAGGATGACCCCATGAAAGTGCATGTTTCTCTTTCTTAGTGAGGACAAGGGGATGTCCATCGCATTCAACGTGTTGGAGTAGATAAGGTTGAGCCTGCTACCCCCATCCATAAGGACTTTACACAGTTGGACTCCATTAACCACCGAATCCACTACTAGCGCATGCTACCCGGGGGTTGGTATGTGGGCTTGGTGATCTGACTGATCCAAGGCGATGGGCGTCTTGGTATAATACACATATTTTCCGACAGTCGGAATAACCATGTTGACATCTTGGTTGATCACCTCTAGTCGCCTCTTGCTTTTGATGTCTTCTAAGATCATGAGGACATTCTCGATGTTGGGATACCTAGAGGCATTGTGTCCCACTTCATTGTAATATTCCCCCTTGCTCCTAGAGGGCTCTCCTAGCATCTTCGGCTTGAGAAAACGACACTCCTGAGTGGTGTGCTTCAGCAGAATGAGGTTGCCATCTTCATCTTTCTTTGTGTGAATCTGGGAGAGCTGATCCAGGATGTCGCCTTTGGGCTCGCTATTCTTATTGGTATCCTAGTCCTTCTTCTACTTTTGCCTTCCCTTCTTCCTGCCTTGATCGGACATACCCGTACCTTCTGCCTTGCTAGTGGGCTCGACTTTCTATTTTCGCTTTTTTCCTGCCTTGCCCCCCGATTGAGGAGCTTCGGAGACACGAATTTTTCCACTCCTGAGGCGGTCTTCTTCTTTGCCGTTGGCGTACTGACTAGAAATCTTAATTCCCTGACTGAGTGATAGAACATCACACTGGCCAAACTTCAGAATGAGCTCGCGGTACCGAAATCCTTCTTTGAAGGAACAGATAGCCTGATGCGCTCTCACATTCTCCACGGTGTTATGCAAGGTGGTCCAATGCTGGACATACTCGCAGAGAGTCTCGTTGTTCCTCTACACAAAGTGTTGAAACTCAGTTAGTCTGGCTAGGCACTTGTATGTGCCCTCGAACATCTTGACAAACACTCGGGCCAGGTCTTCCTAGTTGTAGATATTGCGAGCGGGTAGGTAATCCACCATGCCCTCGCTGATCCTTCTAGCATGAGGGGCAGGTGCTTCATTGCGACAAAATCGTCGCATCCAAAAATATGGATGGCCACTAGGTAACCTTCCAACCAAGTCTCCAGCTTTGATTGACCATTGAACTTGTCGATCCCTTTCACCAGCCTGTAGTTGTGGGGCATCTTTGCTTACCAAATGTATCTGCTAAAATGCTCGAGCCTAGAAATGGCATGGGCACTCGGCCGCTCTTTGCTATCCCTAGCTCTATAAACCCCACCCTAAACAATGATGTACCTAGAGCTGAGCGGGTAAGCTCGGAAGTCTTTGTCCCCGTGGTTTCTCTATCGAGCGGAACGGTACCTTCGGTCGTCCTCGTACGACATCCAGTCATCATAGGACCAGCGTCCGTATGCACATCCCTCCGAGGGGCGTCTGAGTGCAACAACGGTCGTGATGCCTCCAGTCTCCATACAAATCTCTTGGAGGAAGAGAACGCCGGTGCCTCCATGGTGCAAACATGCTGTTAACCAAGTGCAATTTGTCTTCTCGGACGAACTTGCTGTAGATGTGGTCATGTGATCAGGACACCACTGAATTTTGCTCCACGGCCTTCTTCAGTAGGGCATGTATCTACGAAATGCCTTCCCCTGATGGCGAGTCGGACGACTGAATGGAGTCAGTGATCTGAGTCCCCGCAACCAAGTTTTGCATCAAAGTGAGTATCACATGATAATTCTACAGGCGATCATTTGGAAATAACCGCCTGCGATGCTGACCGGATCTAGGTTTCTCCAGAGCCCCATGGTTGTTGACGAATTTCCATAGCCTCTCGTGTCACTCACGCTCGGCTAGAGTGGCGTGACGCGTGGCTTCCAATGCAATTTCTTTTGGGGTAGTGTTGATGGTTGGGCTAAGTAGGGCGTGCTCGTTCTTTTGCCTTAGTTTATTCCGCTTCTCCTGATTGAGAGGCTAGTGAATGTAGGCTTTCTCATCATTCTTTTCAAGGCCATATCCACCTCGCCCGCACGAAGTTCCCATAGAGAACCCAACCCCCTACCCCCCAGTTGTGCTCGTTGTTGGGCCAGTGGGACCCGGGGTACCTCGGCATGTCGGTCGCTGTCCTGGGGGATGCCGCATGGGCTGTGCCAAAGGGGAGAGTCGTGTCCCGGTTGCTCTGGATGGAATCACCTCGCGAGGGGCATACCTCACAGACCCCTTCGGTGCCAAAGCAAGATCTCTTGGGGCCTTCGAGAACCAGGAAACCGCGCGAGGCTCCTTTCGCGAGGCAACCTCGCGAGGGTGGGCATGTGCCGCCAAGCATAGGGTTTTGTGCCCATAACGTGGACGATGTGTCCGCTTAGAGAAAGGTGACAGAGGCTGTGCCAGTAGGCACAGACAACAGGTTTTTCCCCTTTGGTGATTAGGAGTAAGAGCGTGATGCTCCTCCAAAAGCGCTTGGCAAAAGCTTACTAGTTTGTAAAACATGATCAGAAGAGATGAATGCTGGATGATGGAGGTCATCGTCGAGCCCACAGCCGCGTCACAGAGACTACTTTGCAGGACGAAGACCACCTTTAGTCAGGATAAGACTGGAACATTGCCCCCCTTGAAATTGCCGCGTTGTGGCCAACCTTTCCCGCTCATGTTTTCGGGGAAGAGGACCGAGCCATTACATGAAGAGGAAGATGCATCTGTATAAAGGGGTCGATGCATTCTTTTCCACAAAATCCTCTATATGAGATGCTCAAGCTATTTATTTTCCAAGATAGAAACACACAATAAAGGGTAAGATTTTACGCTCGAGCGGCCTCAACCTGCCTAGCTCGTGTGTCCCCGACATTTCCGGTGAGGAGGAGAGCACTCGCCGTCGAACTTTGTTGTGTTTACCATCATGTTGCAGGTAGAAAGCCAACCCCCAGAGTTCAAACCTTGTTCTTGGAGAACTCCTTGGGCACATATCTGGAGCTCCTACAATTGCCGAACTAGGTAGGGGGACTTGTTCTCTTCGAACCCTCAACCTCGACACCAACATCGATTGGTCAAAGCTGTCGCCCGCCTGGAGCGCACCATGCGCCGAGCCGCCACCAAGGCATATATGGCACCTTCTCGCTGTTGTGCTCGAGGGCGGCATCCTCGGACCACCACGAAGCCCGTTGGGACCACTTGGCATCCTCCGTCAACCCTTCCATAAATGAGTAAGCACATAACCACTCCGCCATCGTATCCTCAATCGCGCACCACGGCCCTCCGACGCCATGCTTTGTGCTGCATATGGCACATGAGCTTCTGCGCTATCGCCCTCCCGATGACGGCTACGAGGCCTAGCTCAGGCGCGTCACCGAGCTTGTCGACGTCGCGCGCACCGCCCAGGACTACAATGTCCAAGCGTCATCCCACTCAATTCTCCCTCCACCCTCGCGAGTTGAGGAAGCCGAGTATGAAGCGCCGCCTCCTGCTCCTACGGTCTGGCGGAGCAGCACCACAGGCTGATGGCACAGGGGATCGACGACGAGAGCTTCCAGATCATGCACGACACGCCTCCGGACGTGCGTGCGGGCCATGAGAGGATGCACAACCGCCAGGATCATGTTCTCCAGGATGTCGCCATTGTCAGGCACCAGAACCGCACGACCCTCATTGGAGGCGTCTTCACCACCACGGGCTACCTGGCTCTTACCCAAGAGCTCCATCGTGTGGTCTGGCCCGACAAGTTCAAGCTAGATCTCCCTCCCCTATACGACGGCAGCACCAACCCCACAGAGTTCCTCCCGCTTTACACCATTAACATCCAGGCCACGAGGGCGATTACTGGGTTATGGCAAACTGGTGTGCACATGGCTCCTGAACCTCCATGAGGCATCCATCGCCTCATGGGAGGACCTGCGCAAGCAATTCAACGCTAACCTTGCAAGCACGAGGGACCGCACCCTCACGCTCAACGACCCATGGGCCGTGTGCCAGCACCCCCATGAGTCCCTCCGCAAGTTCATATAGTGCTTTTGCCGAGGGCATAACAGGATCCCAAGGGCCTCCAATGCTACGATAGTTTTTGCCTACACCAACTGTGTCACTGATACATCCATGTTGCATCATGATTTCTTATTGATATTTGTGTTACTCTTGTCCATTATTCCCTATTATCATACAATTCTTGTTCCCTTCCTCTTTGAATATGCAACGTACATCACAAAGAGGGAAATATATGGAAACTGGAATTCTGGACCGGGAAACCAAGAAAAAGGCAGAAAAAACACGAGAATCCAAATGACCTGAAACTTTACAGATATTTTTTGTGGAATATTTAAGAATTAATGGGACAAAAATATACCACGGGGGCCACCTACTAGCCACAAGCCAAGAGGGCGCGCCCACCCCCAAGCCACACCCCGATGGCTTGTGAGGCCCCTGCTGTTCTCCCAACCCCCTCTTCCCCTATATGCGTGTTTTACCCTAGAAAAAATCATATGCAATCTTTCGGCAGGAACTTCACCCTCTCAATGCGGAAACCTAGACAGATGACCTTTTGCTCTCTAGAAGAGAGATTCTATATAAAATCCCATGGGCTTTATGGGCTTATAGAAGTTCTTATAAAAATCCCAATGGATGTCCCCATATAAAATGGTCTATGGAAAATCTTGTCATTTACCTCTTGAGTTAGAACATAAAGCTTCTTGGGAAATTAAATAACTTAATTATGACTTTAAACTTGCCGGCGAAAAGAGGTTATTTAATATTAGCTCATTAGATGAATGGAGGACACAAGCCAATGAAAATTCTAAATTATTTAAAGAAAAGGTTAAAATATTAGATGACAAGAGGATCTAAAAACGAGAATTCAAAGTGGGAGACCTAGTGCTTTTGTACAATTCTCGTTCCAAATTCATTGCATGTAAACTCCTCTCCAAATGGGAAGGCCCATATGTTGTCGAGGGGGCCTATCGCTTGGGTGCTACTAAGATCAATAACTTCGAAGGCGAAAATCCGAGAGTGGTAAATGGGCAAAGAATTAAGCATTACTTCTCAGCTATGCCCATTAATGTTGAAAATAATATTATTGAAATGAAAACTCCATACGAAGACATAATAGAAACTTCTAGGAGCACTCCAGAAACCTGAAAAGGAATTGCTAATTGATACTATAAAAAACCGACTCCAAAAATTCCAAAAAATATGTTCTTTTGTTTTTTGTATTTTAGAAAAAAATCCAATAAAAGGAGTTCGGGGGGCCCACGAGGGAGACACAATCCGAGAGGACGCACTTTGTTGCCTTGTGGGGCCCTCGTGTGCCTCCTACCCTCCATTTTATTTTCGAGCGCGTATTCTGTCTTGAAAAAATTAATTATATATACTCTCGTATGTTTTAACCGTTGCATCGCGAGTTTCTCCATTGTTCTTGTTTCGAGTTGTTTTTCTGACAGATTGCTAAAGGCGTGGAGCTATGTCTTTGTCCTCCTCCAACAACATCGATGACCAAGCATGGCTGTTACAGATGGAACTCAAACAAAAAGGCTTTGAGGAAGTTATCTCGGCCGAAGAACCTGGTGACTCCATGGAAGTGCACCCCCGGCCTCAGAACATGGAATGCTAGCTAGCATATCCTCTTCTCTGAATCCTTGCCCACCAATGGGGAGGAGAGCCGAGCTAGCTCAGGAAGCACAAGGTGAATCTACCTCGAGGAGGACCCTCGGAAGGTTACATGAAAATAATTTTCCCAATTTAATTCACAATTATGCAGTTGAGAATATTTCTTGCTTGCATGGACCGTCCAATCGGGACATCTCTCGTCCAAGTGAAAGTCATGTAGGAAAAAACTGTTGGTGGCTAGAGAATGAAGATAACAAGGTGGAAGAGCAAAATAACACTGCAATGATTCAATTGTTACTTTATGAGATGATGGAGTTAAAGTCCGCCCTCCTTACCCTTGCGGAGAAACACGTCGCATCATCACCACTATCACCCGAGAAGGAGTCTTGAGTACATGGGGATAGGCACCACCCTTGTATTGTTCTGAGCTTGGGGGAGGTGCCCCGGTATCGTATCACCATCACTTTAACCATTACTATCTATCTTAGTTCGATCCTTAACTATTTAGTGATTTAGGAAATAAAATTTGAGATTTTCTTTGCTTAGATTTTTTTGTTGAGTTCTACCTACCCTTGTAATCAAGTATGAGAGCTATGTAATAAAGATTAATTGAGTTTTGTGCTTTGTTCTTTGCTTGTATGCACCCATCATCATAGCATGGAAATAAAAGAAATAGAAAAGATCATATGCTTATCTCATGGGGAGTAATGAATTCTCATAGAAAAGGGTATAAGTGATAGAAGTTTTTGAGAACAAACAAACATGGCATTAGTCGTTAAATAGAATCTAAGCAAGATTATGATAGAGGAGAGGAGACTCACATATAAATACACTATCTGGGACATCTTTTATGATTGCGATCCCTCACCAAATATTCTATAATGATCAAGTGTTGATGTCGGACATGGAAGACAATGTAATGATAATGGTAGTTTATATTCACATAGAAGTTATATGTTCTTGGATCCTTTAACATGTGGTGCTTTCTTTAGATCCTTTGCTAGCTCAAAAATTCGAACTAGGTACACATACTACTTGTGGATACATAACCCTCAAACTCAGTTTATTTCCATGAGAGTCTACAATATCTACCTATGGACTGAATAAGATCCTTGAAGTAAGTTGTCATCGGTGCATCAAGCAATAAATATTGCTTAAAAATATGTATGATATTTTATTGCAAGGGAAAATAAGCTTTCTACGAACTTGTGATGGCAAGGAAATAAAAGTGACAGAGCGCATAATAAAGTTTGTTATCATAAGGGGAATATAAAGTGACGTTCCTTTGCACTAAGAGTTTGCACATCCAACCTAAAAGCGCATGACAACCTCGGCTTCCCTCTATGAAGGGCCTATCTTCTATCTTCATGATTTCAGTTTTGTGCAAGAATCAATAAAAGTTTATCCCTACTCCAACCTCTTAACTGTATAGTGGCAAGCATCATGTGTTCAGGAAAGATTCACACTTATATATCCAACTGGATGTAGATGTTCATGATTTATTATTGCTGACATTATCCTTGAGGTAAATGAGTTGGGTGGTAAATCATTTAAGCTCCTACTGTTTGGGACCGTTGCATGGGAAACAAAAAAATTCCTACGCACACGAAAGACCTATCATGGTGATGATCATCTACAAGAAGTTCGATCGGATCCACATACCCTTGTAGATCACTAAGCGGAAAGCGTTAAGAAACGCGGTTGATGTAGTCTAACGTCTTCGCGATCCAATCAAGATCCGTCCAACGAACTCGTCCCGATCTAGTCCTGAACGGACGACACCTCCGGGTTTAGCACATGTACAACTCGATGACGATCTCCGCCTTCTTCATCCAGCAAGAGAGACGAAGAGGTAGCTGAATTCTCCGGAAGGATGACGGCGTGGTGGTGATGGTGGTGGAGCTACTCCGGCAGGGCTTCGCCGTGCCGCAGCGAACTAGCTACATGGTGTCACTAAGTAGTGGAGGGAGAGAGGGATGCACAAATGCTTGTGGTGCAAAAATCCTCCCAAACCTCCAACATATATATGAGGAACAAGAGGGAGGGTGGCTTGCCTCCTACTCCAAGTAGGAGGGTTTGGACGAGCCCAAAAGGGAGGAGTCCTCCTCCAATTCGATTTGATGGACGACTCCTTCCCATCTTGTCCACCACCTTCCTTTTTTCCTTTTATTTGCTTTCAGCCGAAATAGGCTTATTGGGATGGCTTCACCAGCCCACTAGGGATGGTGTGCCACCCATGGGCCTATTAGGTCCTGTCCCGGGTGGTTGGTCCCTCCCGGTAAAACCCCGGAACCCATTTGTCACTCCCCATACTTTACCGGTAATGCCCGAAATCTTTTAGGAAGCCAAATGCAACAATCCTATATATCAATCTTCATTTCCGGACCATTCCGGAGACCCTCGTGACGTCCCGGATCTCATCTGGGACTCCAAACAACATTCGGTTACCAACATCAATAATTCAACTATACCGAAACATCACCGAACCTTAAGTGTGCAGACCCTTCGGGTTTGAGAACTATGTAGACATGACCGAGACACTATTCGTTCAATATAAACTAGCGGGACCTGGATAACCATATTGGATCCTACATATTCTATGAAGATCTTATCGGTTGAACCTCTATGTCCAGGATTCATTTAATCCCGTATATCATTCCCTTTGTCTTTTAGTATGTTACTTTCCCGAGATACGATCGTTGGTATCCTCGTACCTATTTGAATCTCGTTACCGACAAGTCTCTTCACTTGTTCCGTAATACAAGATCTCTTGGCTAACTATTTAGTGACATTGCTTGCAAGGCTTGTTTGTGATGATGTATTACCGAGTGATCCCCGAGATAGCTCTCCGTCACACGGAGTGACAAATCCTAGTCTTGATCCACGCTAACTCAACGGACACCTTCGGAGATACATGTAGAGCACCTTTATAGTCATCTAGTAACGTTGCGACATTTGATACACACAAGGAATTCCTTCGGTGTCAGTGAGTTACATGATCTCATGGTTATAGGAATGTATACTTGACATGCAGAAAACAATAGCGACAAAATAACACGATCACATGCTACGTTTATAGTTTGGGTCTTTTCCATCACATCATTCTCCTAATGATGTGACCCGAGTATCAAGTGATAGCACATGTCTATGGATAGGAAACCTTAACCATCTTTGATCAACGAGCTAGTCAACTAGAGGATTACTAGGGACAGGATTTTGTCTATGTATCCACACATGTTTCTATGTTTCCATTCAATACAATTGTAGCATGGAAAATAAACGATTATCTTGAAACAGGAAACATAATAATAACCATTTTATTATTGCCTCTAGGGCATATTTCCAACAGTCTCCCACTTGCACTAGAGTCAACAATCTACCATCACATCTCTATGTGATTTACAATGTAACAAATTGAACACCCATACAGTTCGGGTGTTGGTCATGTTTAGCTCATGGAAGAGGCTTAGTCAGTGGGTCTGTAACTTCTTGATCCATGTGTACTTTGCAAATATTTATGTCCTCCTCCTTGATGTATTCATGGATGGCATTGAAGCACCGTTTTATGTGTCTGGTCCTCTTGTGAAACCTTGGTTCCTTGGCTAGAGCAATGTCACCAGTGTTATCACATAACAGATTTACTGGATCCAGTGCGCTTGGCACAACTCCAAGATCTGTCAAGAACCGTTTCATCCAGACACTCTCCTTAGCCGCCTTTGAGGCAGCTATGTACTCCGCTTTGCATGTAGAATCAGCTACTATGCTTTGCTTGGAACTCACCAGCGTACCGCACCCCCATTAAGAATAAATATGTATCCGGTTTGTGACTTAGAGTCATCTGGATCAGTGTCGAAGCTTGCATCGACGTAACCCTTTACGACGAGATCCTCATTACCTCCATACACGAGAAACATTTCCTTAGTCCTTTCCAGGTACTTCAGAATATTCTTGACCACTGTCTAGTACTCCACTCCTGGATCACTTTCAAACCTATTGTAACACCCTGTGTTTAACTCTCCTAACTAATGAACTTTTCTAAAAAATTAGGACCAAATAATTCTTTTTTGAATGCTTGTGATGCTTGATGTGATGGTTGCTTGCTTGCCTATTGCTTGTGTTTGAATCCAATGTTCCTGCTACTCTCCAAACTCATATCTTTGACCCAAAACTCTTGCCTAATGATCATGCCATGTGTTTAGGACAGGAAATTATTTTTACCAAACATTATTTTGACCAAGAAGCATTTCCTTGATTTAAGCTTTCAAAAACCCCTGAGTTGGTATTGTACTACAAGTCCTCAATTTAGGGAGTTTATTTTGCACGAAATATTTTATTTAAATACCATTATCAAAATTACTTTCCAGAACCACAATATTATTATTTTAACAATTATTTTACTATTTTATTTAAATACCTTTCTGTGTGGCCAGAAATGGTCCCTTATGAAGGAAAGTTATTTTTATTGCTCTCAAAATATTTGAGAAAACTTAGAGAAACTCAGTGGACATATATATTCTATATATAAGAGTTTCAACACATGGTCATGATCAAAATATTAGGCAGAACCCTTCAAAACCCTTCCATCCTAATTTGAGCTTTTGGAATATTTCTGTAAGAAATATTCTCAATAAATTCCACTAAAATTCTAGCATGTCACACATGATATATGTGATGATCTTGCCAAGTTTCATCTCAATCCAAGTTGATGTGATTCACTTAATTATTCTAAAACCCTAATAATCCAGATCCAAATTTGAGTAACTCTAGATTTCCATGTGTCTCCAATTGTGCTCAAATTTGGTGGACATGTTATGATACTCCAGTAATGCATCCACACCTAGTGGTGCATCAAGGAGAATAGAAGAACTTGTCCCAAACCCTCAAAACCTTCAGTGTTGATTCCAAACTTTGGGAAACTTTACATTATAAACTTTCTCTAATTGATCCCAAACTTTGTCGGCATTCATTAATGCTCAAATAATGCCCCTACAACAAGTTTTGGATTTGTGGGAATTTATTTGCATGGTTTTGTAGGCAAAAAGTCATTTATGCCCATTTCATGGGTTTTCAAGTCTACATTGGAAACCTTCTCTACCAAATCCTAAATTTGGTGTCCAATCTTATTTTCATCTATTGTGTGATCCTATTAAGTTTCATATCAATTCGAATCCATCTGGTAGCCCTAACATCCATCAAACACCTTGTGTGCATTTACCAAACTTGGTACTTTGGCCCCTTCCACTATTTCCCTTGAGCTTAAATTTTTACCACAGATCTCTATTGTTACCTCTTACCTCTCCAGTAACCTTGCCATGTCCACTGGTCAATTATTGGAGGGTGACTCCATGTAGCTACCTCTCATTTTTACTCTTTGGATCACCATTTTTACCCCTCTTGCTATACCTCTTCTTAAGATAGTGCTCCCACATTCTTCCACGACATCTCTAGCATGCTAATTCATCATTTCAAATCAAAATATGGCATGCTCATGTGGGAAATATGAGCAGCCCATCTGAAACTTGATTTTTGGCTGAAATATAGCTTTGAACTGGAGGTGCCAGCTAGAGACCTCCTCTTGAGCTGAAACTTTGCAGAACTGTAGTCCTTCCATTCCTAAGACTACTAGGCATGGTTTCACACCATTATCACTCAAGTAAGTGCCATCATTGTTAGCCTTAAGTTTCCTACTGCAAATTAAAATCCAGTCAAAGCCAATTCAAATCAGCTCCATTCGAGGCCAAACTCCACCATCAGCTTCCTCCACGCATGCCCTACATGTTTGACACCTTGGCCTGGCCAACAAACGCCTATGGAGACGTAGTGGGGTGGTGACCACCTCCCTGGCATGCACAAATGGCGCTCTACACCTTGTCCCCTTCCTGCATCCCGTCTCAGGCAGCAACAACACGTCTCAGTGCGCCACTAGACACCCTTTGACCAGTCCAGCCCTTCCCCGATCCAAGATCACCTCCAAAACACCCCTCGCACGCGTGCTCTCCCATGCTAGAGCACATCCGTGGCTCAACCGAGCTCCTCTTCGTTTCCCCCCTCCATTTGAAGCCTGCCCGAACCCTTTTGGCTCCCATTCATTCCCCTCTCTTCCCCTTGAGCGCGATGGACCCTCTCCTCTCTCTCTCTATCTCGTGCCCTCTATCTGCCCCCATGGCCAAAAGTTCTCCAGCGGCATCCAGCCTAAGGCAGCGCAGCCTCGGCCCCACTCACAGGTGTAGGGCCCTTGGCTGGGCACGACTCGGTCCTGGGAGCCTCCGGCGGCCGGAGCTCCACCAAGGCGTGCCTCGATCCGCGAGAGGAGCCGCCGGCGCGTTAGTTTCCTGCCTCTTCTACTCCTCCCTTGCTCGAGCACGAGGAGGGAGAAGGATCTGCAACTGGGCCCACACGTCGGCGACCCCATGGGTCGGACCCGCCACGTAAGTGGAGGCGCCCGGCGCGGTTCCCGTCTCCCTGTGGCAAAAGCGCCCCCAGCGTGGTGTCTTTGACGTGGCCCTCCTATGCGCCAGGTCGAGCCGCTGGGCTGGACCAACTCCTCCCCAGCGCTGGTAGGCGCAGGATAGCCCTCTAGTAACCCCTTTTTCCCTAATTTTATTATCACCTGAAACTTCAAAAATCCATGGGCAATTCATTTGAGCCCCAAATTTGATGATTCAAATTTCTAGAGGGTCCTAAAATCAAGACCTATCCATATATGTGTATTGCAGAAGACTTTTCTGTGGGGTTAATATTCAAATGCCCACTTGAATATTTCAAACACCACCTTTCAAAAATCCTAGAGGATTCAAATCAACACCAAATGGAGTGATTCCAATTTACAGAGTCTTCTAATATCATGCACTATTTTTGCAACCTTAGTCAACATTTTTCTTTGTCATGATTCTGTTGCATCAAATAAATAGCTGCTTTTTGCTATTTATCCAATGTTAGAAAATCCCTAGAATATTGATACCAGCTCCAAATCCAGTGAAACAACTTCCTAAATGTTTCTAAAATCATTCATTGTTAAATGAGTGCCTCCACTCATTTTTAGCAGAATGTTTTCGGTAGACTTCTTAAAGGATCACCTATTCCTCCTTTCGTCCATTCAAAAATCCCTGATGGTACAAATCTCCAATAGCAAGCTTCAAGTATTTTTCTTATGACCAGAGAGGTCCAAGAAAAATAAAAATCCTATTTATATAGTACTTTTGTTTCTGCTTGATGTGTGGCTTAACGTGTTTGTTTCCGACGATAGTTGACGGATTACTTGGAGTTGGACTGGAAGACCTCGAAGACCCCGAGGACTTATGTGAGCAAATGCAAGCAGCACTTTGACCATGTCTAAGAAAATGTTTTATGCATGACATGTAGATTATTTTATTTCGATGCATATAGCTAAGATTAATCGGTGCACCCCATCATGGTGTTCCCAATAGCTCCTCTGGAGCACTTGCATTGAGCATGGCCCTATCATCTATGAGGGTCCCACTGAGAAAATGTTGACAATTAGATAGTAGTTCTATGCATAGGATGAGCATATGCATGATGATGGTAAGACGAGGTTGATAACAAAGGTTTTTCGAAAACCCCGTCGGGTGCCACTAATGTCCGAGTTGATGGTGTTGAGCTGGATGACCACTTGAGAAACAAGTGGTGTATCGGAAAGGTTTTGTGTGAGTGGTTTCGAAAATGGGATTAGATTTATGATGTGTCGACCGTCCCAACCTTAAATGTGCAACCATGATACCCCTTTATGGGACGGGGCTTTGTTGATTACATTGGTCGGTCCTAGCAAAGAGCCCGCATGGCTAGTGGCAGGAGTGATACGTGGTCACTCTCGTGATGGGGTCATACCGTTGGTCCCCAATGGATGATATGATCTAGAGTTGATGCTCGTAAGACGTACATCATGTGGGCTGGGTACCAATCGAGTGGACTCTTTGTCTAGTGTCATCAGGGGAAAGACAATGACCGGGCAATGATTTTAGTGTGACCCTTATAGGTGGTAAGATCATCCTCAAAATGCTCATGCTGCTCATGAACATGCTACCATGCTTAGCTCTACTTGTCAACATGATATTAGCGTGACCCTCATAGGTGGTAGGATCATGCTCAAGATGCAAGTGCTCCGGAGGAGCCATCGGTAACATCACTTCAATGATTTATCAATGCTTATGATCACATGCAACGGAAATATTTGCTACGCTAGCATGGAATATAACATATGCTCAAACATGGTCAAAGGGCTGCTTGCCTTGATAAGCTAAGTATCCGGGGTCTTCGGGGTCTTGAAGTCCAACTCCTTCATCAAACGGGTTTCTATCGTCGTAATAAATAAAAAGCAATAAGTAGCTCACTCCAAAACAGATCACAAAGTCATTGTTTAAATGTTGTTTAATTATGATAAATCCATATTGTTATTTAAAAAAATATTTGTCTCTAGTTTTAGAGAAAGGAATATTTTTAAATCAATTCAATAGAAGCAAAACTATTCCAAATTGGCCTTTTTAAATTATTATAAAACAGATAAGTTGTCCTAAAAATTTGTCTAGCAATTCTATTAAATACTCCTCATTTCTAGAAAAATAAGAGTGGAAGAATCATTAGTTTCCACTCATTAAATATTTTTATAAAAGTCTTTTAAAACAAAGTTTTAAAAAAAGGGCAACAGCCCTGGCCTGGCTCGGCCTGGGGCTGGGCCAGCCCAGATGGCCCGCCAGCCAGCCTGCCCAGGCGCGCGCGTCGTCCAGTTTGAAACTGACGTGCGGGAACCTATGGTCAGCGGCTGCATGGAGCGGGGGAGAGGAGGATGGGGCACCGACATGTGGGGCACACCTGTCGGGCTCGTCTCCTACCTTTGGACAGAGAGGAGGAGGAGCAGGTCGGCGTGGCTACCGATGTCCTCAGGCCCTAACAATGGCGGGAATGGGTCCGGCTCGTTATCGCCTACCTACTGTTGGTCGAGTCGACGACGGGGGGGGGGGGGGGGGGGGTCCTGGTTCACCGGCAATGAGGTGGCCGCGGCGGAGAGGTTTCTGTCAACGGTGGAGGTGGTGGTTACGAGCGCCGAATCACTCGGGGAAGAGGGGGAAATGATCTTGGGGTCATGGGGAGTGTGTAGGTGGGAAGAGGGACGCGAGAACCGACGTCTAGCCGAAGATCGAGTGGAGCTCCGAGGCGGAGGGGCCTAGGTCGATCTCGAGTACCAGGGCTCTGCTTGCTCAATGGGGTGGCTAGGGAGGTGATTGGGGTTTAGGTGGAGTGGAGTGAGGGGTGCTGCAGCGAGGGGGTGGCCTTATATAGGCCAGCGACGATGCACCGGGCGGGAAGCTCCGGTGGTTTCACCGTGGCGCGCATGGGGGCATAGAGAGAGGCTGGGGTCGAAACCACGGTCTCAGGACATGGTTTTGGACCTCCAAGCTCACTGCAAGAGAGGGGGGTGAGGAGTGGCGTGCCTGCGTGGCCGCGTTCCTCTGGCCACTACTGGTGCGCGCGGGCACGCGTTGCACCGTCTCTCAGCGCCGGAATGAAGGGGCCCTGGGGGCTGCCTAATGCAGAGGAGCTGTCGGGGGAGAGGAGAGACACCGCGGGGAGGCTGGAACTAGCCGAGGGAGTCCCCCCCACCTCGGTTGCTCTCTGTAGTGCGCCCAGAGCGCAGCTTTGGCATGCCACGGCTTGCTGGCGTGCTCTGGGGTGGCTTGGACGTGTCTGGCATGTCTTGTCCCCTTGCTTGGAGGCGCCAAACCGTTTGAATCTCGTGGGAGCATCGGCTGGTCAATGGAGGGAAGGAAAACAGGTGTTGTCAGCCTTGGGATGAAGCTTAGATTAGAGTTTTTGGATTATCTACTTAGAACGAGAGAAGAGCCACTTGACTGGAGTTGCGCATTGATGCTGGCCACCTAATCTAGGAGTTTGAGAGAAAGGGACTGGGTGTAGCTAGGGTTAAGAGGGGTTTTGATCAACTGTGAGAAGGTGCTCGACAGTGGTTTGGGGTGGTTGCACCCCACCACTGGCTATGCAACTTAACAGGACTAGGTTTGGTATAAAAACATGAGGCTACACCAAGTTTGGGCTCCATTGGACAAGTATAGCTATGTAAACTTGAAATCACACCTAAATGGCCAGATTTGTTCCTTCCAAAGCGAGTGTAGTCAAATCAAGTCCCACAAATCTCATTTTTGGCATGGACTCCTCATCTGAGGTATTAGGCACTTCTGCAAAGTTTCAGCTCCATTGGATAAACTTTCTTATGTAGAGTTGCTCTAACTTCATACTGGACACAAGGGGTTTTGGAATTATTTGGTGACCCTTGCCACGTTGGATCAAGGTGAAACTTTATATGGGCTCCAAATATGGCTTAGGGAGATCACTAGAATCTTCTAGGGATTTATTGAGAATATTTCCTTTGGAAATATTTCAAAAGGTGAAAAGAGACACAATAGGTTTTCAGGGTTTTACTCAAATATTTATAATATAAATAGGGGTTGAAAATCTTATGTATGGAAAATATATATCCTGTGAGAATCTCTTAATTTTCTCAGATTTTTCTTAGGCAGAATAGTATTTTTCCATATAGGAATATCATTTCTGGCCTCAGAAATGGACATGCAAATAAAATTGGAAAATAATTTATAAAATAATTATCTTATGGTTTTGTTAAACAAAAATAGTTGTAGAACCAAATCACCAATTTTGGGTAGGAGCACTCGTTGCTATCAAGGCCTTGTAGTGCAACCCAAGGCAGGGTTTTCAAATAACCAGAAATGAGAAAAAGGGTTTTGAGAATATTTAAGTTATGAAAAACATGGTTTTGGTAATACAAAATCAAGCAGACAAGCATACAATGACAACCATGGCACTCACATCATTGATTTTGAAAAAGTTTTAATAAGCTCAGATTTTTGAATTACAGTAAAAGTGCAGTGAAAACAGGGTGTGACAGACCTATCCCCTTACAAGAATCTCGTCCGTGAGATTCCTAAGCTAGGTACCGAAATTCAGTTGAGAGATAGTCTTCACGCAGCCATGTTGCTTCTGCTTCGGTGCCGTTGCTCCACTGCACCTTGAAATACTTGATGGTGCGGCTTCTGGTGTAACGCTCTGCTTCATCCAAGGTGCAGATCGGTCTCTCACGATAAGTGAGATCTGGCTGGAGGTCAATGGCCTGATGGTCAATCTCCTTATAAAATGTGGACGGTTTGGCGATTGCAGACACTTCCGGAGTTGTGACACGAGAAAAACGTTGTGCACGCCCTAAAGCTCTGGAGGTAGCTCCAACTGGTAAGCAACTTCTCCATGCCTGGCCGTGATCTTAAAAGGACCAATGAACCTTGGAGCAAGTTTCCCCTTGACGTGGAATCACTTGCTTCCCTTGAGAGGTGTGACATGGAGGTACACCTCGTCTTCGAGTTTGAACTCCAATTCCCTATGGTGAGAATCGACATAGCTCTTTTGTCGTGACTTGGCTGCCTTCAAGTTTTCTCGAACAAGTTGCACCTTATCTTCTGCCTCTCGCAGAACTCCGAGTCCAAAAATCAACCCTTCGCCGGTTTCGGACCAGTTGAGCGGGGTGCGGCACTTTCCTCCATACAACACTTCAAATTGGGCAATCTAAAGACTGGACTCATAGCTGTTGTTGTATGAGAACTCAGCGAACGGCATGCAGTTTTCCCATTCGGCACCATGTGCCAAGACACAAGTGCGGAACATATCTTCGAGTATCTGGTTCACTCTCTTCGTTTGTCTGCCCGTCTCCGGGTGGAAACCGGTGCTGAAAGAGAGCTTGGTTCCAAGGGCTTCTTGGAACTTCTTCCAGAATCTTGAGGTGAATTGCGTGCCTCGCTCAGATATGATTTTCTTGGGAACTCCATGAAGGCTCACAATACGCTCAATGTAGAGGCTAGCCAGCTTGTCGCCCCCATAGGTGGTACTGACCGGGATGAAGTGAGACACTTTGATCAGATGGTCGATGATGACCCATATAGAGTCATGGCCTCTGCTGGACCTGGGTAAGCCGGTGACGAAGTCCATGCCGACTCGGTCCCACGTCCATTCGGGCATCTGTAGAGGTTGTAGCAGTCTAGCAGGTCGTTGGTGTTCAGCTTTGACTCGCTGGCACACGTCGCACTTGGCAACATAGGACCCTATTTCCCTCTTCATGCCATGCCACCAGAATTTGTCTCGGAGGACTTGATACATCTTGGTTCCATCGGGGTGAATAGAGTAGGGTGTGTCATCGGCTTCCTGTAGGATCAAGTTTTTGAGTTCTGCCTTGTTGGGCACGCATAAACGTTTCCCAAAGCACACTACTCCATGCTCATCCACCGAGAATTCTAGGTCCTTGTCTTCCTGGATCTTCTTCTTGACGCCTTCAATGCTCTTGTGCCCCTTCTGGGCGTGCTTGATGTCGTTTGCAAGCGTTGTTTTGATGAGGTTAGCTAGAAATCCTGGTTCAACTAGCTCCAAGCCGAAGCTTTCCATTTCTTCATATAAGGCGGGTAGCCTTTCCTTGAGCATAACATTCAAGGTGTTGGCCTTCCTGCTTAAGGCATCGGCCACTACATTGGCCTTCCTGCTTAAGGTATTGAATGCTGAGGTGTTGGCCTTCCTGCTTAAGGTATTGAATGTTGAGGTCATAGTCCTTGATTAACTCCAAACATCTTCGTTGCCTCATATTCAACTCCCTTTGAGTAAAGATATACTTCAGACTCTTGTGGTTAGTGTACATTTCACATTGCTTCCCCAAAAGGTAATGTCGCCATGTCTTCAGGGCATGCACTACAGCTGCCAACTTGATATCATGGGTGGCATAGTTCTCCTCATGCGGGCCCAACTGTCGTGACAAATATGGCACGACCCTACCGTCTTGCATTAGGACTCCACAGAGCCCGTATCTGGAGGCATCACAATATATCACAAACTCATTGCTCATATCTGGAATAGCCAATACCGGGGCGGTAGTCAATCTCTTCTTCAACTCCTGGAAGCTTGCTTCATACTTCGGCGTCCATATGAACTTCTTTCCCTTCTTCAAGAGCTGAGTCATGGGTCGAGAGATGTGGGAGAATCCCTCTACGAACTTGCAGTAATATCATACGTGTCCGAGGAAGATTTTGACTTCCTTCACATTGATTGGCGACTCCCAATTGGTTACCATAGTAATCTTGGAAGGATCGATCGCCAATCTGTTTCCCGTCATGGTATGATCCAAGAATCCAACTTCGTGCGGCCAGAATTGGCATTTGCTGAACTTGACATAAAGTTGGTGCTCCCGAAGCTTCTCCAACACGAACCTCAAGTGTTGCTCATGCTCTTCTTCGGACTTGGAGAAGATTAATATGTCATCGATGAATACGATGACAAACTTATCCAGGTATTCCATGAAGACCTTGTTCATGAGGTACATGATGTATGCTAGGGCATTTGTCAACCCAAAAGACATGACTATGCACTAGTATAGACCATACCAGGTCATGATTGTTGTCTTGGGTATGTCTTCACGTCGGATCTTCAGTTAGCAATATCCAGATCGGAGATCGATCTAGGAAAATACCTTGGCTCCATATAACTCGTCAACCAAGTCTTCAATCTTGGGGAGTGGGGTACTTGTTCTTGATCGTAACTTCATTGAGAGAACAGTAATCGACGCAGAGTCTGATAGTCCCATACTTCTTAGACACGAACAGAATAGGTGATCCCCAAGGTGATTCACTCGGACGAATGAATCCGTTCCTGAGTTGCTCATCCAGTTGCTTCTTCAGCTCTGCTAGATCTTCTCCAAGGTGATCCCCAAGGCTTCTTATTGATAGCCCTCGACCCGGGCATGAGCTGAATCATGAACTCGATGTCTCGGTCGGGAGGCATCCCTGTTACCTCATCATGAAAGACGTCCGGGTATTCACAGACTATCGGCACTCGGTCTAGCTCTTCTCCTGATAGGCTATTAACATGCGGGACTCGAGTGGATACAGGCTTAGAGACATATTTGACTTTGAGCCCTTGGTAGATTTTTAGGGTAATAGTCCTGTTGGCACAGTCCAAGATGCTCTGATGTTTGGCCAACCAATCCATTCAAAGTATTACTTCTAAGCCTTGCGACTTAATGACTATGAGATCTGCTGAGAAGCTAATCCCATTAATATTGATCCCTCCTCCTCTACATCCTAGGTTGGTCCTTAGCACTGCTCCTGGGGTATGTGATGCCATTTTGCCGTTAAGCAGGGTAGGCTTCAAACCACATTTTTCCGCAAACTTCTGAGTAGCAAAAGAATGTGAAGCACCACAATCAAACAATATTGTTGCTGGGGTGGAGTTGACGAGGAACGTACCCAGAATGCAGTTTGGGTCTTCCAGTGTCTCTTCGGCAAAGATGTGATTAATATGTCCCCTGTTGTGATACTGCTGGTTGCGGGGAGCCTGGTTCCTGCCTGGTGCTCCTTGTCCATGTCCCTCATTTGAAACATTGGGCCGTGGTGTGTCATGCTTCTTGTTGGGGCATTTCATGGAATAGTGCCCAGTTTGTCCACATCCAAAACAGGTAACCTGTCCCGGGACGTTGGTCTTGACTCCACTGTGGTTCGGTGGGTGGAATGTTGGCTTAGAGTTGACTTCTGCTGAGGCTGGTAGTTCTGGCAAAATGTTGGACCCTTATACTACTGCTGCTGATAACTCGGTCTTGCTGGAGCTGACTGCCATGGGCGTGGCTTCGGGTTACTGGTTCCTCCACTACCCATCAGCTTGCACTTACGGGTGTCGTCCATTGCATGACGCTTAACCTCCAACATAAGGGCCTTGTTAACCATATCGCAGAAGGTCCGGCATTCACAAACAACTAGTTGACACTCGAGTGACTATTACAGTCCTTCCATAAAGCGTTCCAGTTTTGCGACCTCAATGTTGACGTCCTCTGGTGCATATCTCGTCAGGAGGTTAAACTTATGCAGATACTCCTTGACATTCCGCTGCCTTGCCTTAAGGCTCGGAATTCCCGCTTCTTAATGGTCATTATTCCGGGAGGAATGTGAGGAGCGTAGAATCCTTCCTTGAACATTGCCCAAGTGATAACTTGTCCTGCTCGCATGATTTGGAACCCATCCCACCAAGCACTGGTCGTGCCTCCGAGACAGTGAGAAGCATAAAGGACTTTCTCGCGATCATTGGTGCACTTGACCAGAGCGAGGAGGTCTTCGATAGTGCGAATCCAGTCATCGACATCTAGTGGTTCAGTCGTCTTCGTGAATATAGGAGGCGTAGTCTGCATAAACGCGACTAGAGTAGAGCGACTGTTGCCATTTCCGTTTTTGCGGCAGATTGTTCACCAAGACTTGCGCCAGCTGTTGGATGGCGACATTATTGGCATGACGTTCCTCTCGGAGAGCTTGGAGGAAATGAGCCATAGTCAAGCTTTCCGTCGGAGGTGGCGGCGATCGAATATCGCCTTGCTGCTGCTCGTGGTGATTGCCATCTTGAGCGTCTCCTCCGGTTCCCTGCTGCTGGCCTGAAGAGGCAGAGTCGGGGTTGCTGAAGGTGCTGGTGCGAGTTGAAATCACCATCGTGTCAGGGGAGTAGATAGGTCAATATGCCGAATTGGACGGGAATCGTAAGGGATGATGCTCTATTAAGAGGGTTTGGTGTCGTGCTAGTGTGAGATTTTTGAACCAAAGGTTTTTGGGAAAAGCTAATGCATTAAATTTTAAAACAAGTGATGTAGTCGCTTACAAGCTGCCTAAGGCATAAATGCGGCTTGCATCATACATGCTTACACAACACTCATGGTTCACATGAACCGATACATGGACTCACTACACTTGGGGAGACTCCTAATTGCCTAAGCCGTACTCCTAAGCGGCGGACTGCTCGGTCTCGTAGGAAAGTTCCGTAGGGTCTGCGTCTTCATCTTCGTCGGTGCTTTCGTCCTTCAAAGGTGTAGGAGATGGAAGTGGTCCATCACATCGTCTCTTAGTTGGCGAAGCTGTGAGGAGCTCAATGTAATCTTCCATGGTCAGACGGCGACTCTGCATAGGAATGGCCTGGAGCGATGGTACTTCTCCTTGGAAGGAAATGGCTCATCGCCCTCCGAGTGCTCATTCCTTCTTGACCTTGCGGGTCTTCATATTTTCCAGGCGGAGTAGGTCCTTGACTTGGTGCAGTTCTTGGCGAATCTTCGTCGACTCCTTGATCAAAAGGTGAGTCGAAGAGTCGGAGGAGTGGATAAGGTAGGTCTGAAACCTTAGTGGCGTCCCGTCCTCTGAAGATGGGTTGAGTGTCCAACTCCCGTCAATCCCGTCCTTGATAAAAAGTAGTTGTCGAGTAGCTGGCTCTTGATATAAAGGTGAGTCAAAGTGCCGGGAAGGATGTTGCAGAGACACACGAGCGCCTCTCGTGCGGTTGTCTCCACTGGCAACATCAGATCCTCCATCTGTGGTCCTTCAAAGAACCAACTAGTTGGGGAGTCATTAGCCTTCACTCTCACTCTCACGTCCACGTGATATTCCTTGGTGTCGGCTTTAACCCAGTGCTCGTGGTTGAGGAAGATGGGCGTGCGACATACTTGACACTTCTCGAGGGTATCTCCCAGAAGCAGGGGAAAGCCCGTCTCCAGAAGCATCTCACGTATGGGGGCCATCTAAAAGGTTGTAGAAGAGGGTTAGAATGTTTTGGTGGGTGCAGAAAATGTCAAGTGTAAAGTCTAGGTGCACTGCTCGTCTCGGCTATCATCCATGCTACCTATGGCTTCCTATAGTCAGGATGGCTCTGATACCATCTCTGCGGGGACCCCGACTTACGAGTCGAGATCGTCGAATGAACGTGCTTAGTGATCCTAGAGATCAATGCCCACCGAACACACAGATGCTGAATATTCAGAGTCTTACATCCAAGTACCGAATTATTACAACACATGACCGATGGGTCAAGTTCACAAGGCAGGGCCTATAAGGCCAAATCACACGGATACAACTAGTATTGTAAATCTTAGGGCTAAACGGGTGCACATGCCATCAGCCTACACCAAGACGAATTCTGACTGGGAAGCGTCCTAGTTCGCAGGGCCGTCTCCGAAGACGTACACTTCTCCAAACTCTGGTCCTTCCATGTATGGTCAATAACATAAGCTATGGCAAGCCAATGAGTACTTTGAATGTACTCGCAAACAACCCATGATATGAACAATGCAGTTGGTAGAATAACAAGTATATGCAGTTTGGTGGATGATAACTTAACTATAAATAAACATGATCATGGATATGCAACATAAGCTAGATGTTATTTAGAAGAACAGGTTACAGATATCAATATATCTATTGTGGGTTGAACACTCCGGGTTCGCGGGATATGCAAAGTCACAAAACTTGTTCATATCAACTCTTTCATATTAACACCATCTAACACACACACACACATGGTATATGCGGAAACGACCGGACGAAGTTTAAGCAGGATTAACCAACTGTCCTTAACCATGAACATGGATATTCGAATAGTTTTACACTCTGCAGAGGTAGTACGCTGGACCCAAGAGATCCGGGAAAGTTCCGTGTCATCCACGACTCGCGTATATAACATACCCGAGGTAAGTACCCGATCAATGCCTTTCCCCTGATGATACTAGACAAAGAGGTCCACTCAATTGGTACCCAGCCCACATGTTGTACGTCTTAAGAGCTCCGACTCTGGACAGTATCAACCATGCGGGGACCAAAGGTGTGCCCGAAACACGTAAAAACGACATAGTCGTCCTACCTGGCACGACCCCATCATGAGAGTGACCACACATCACTCCTGCCACTAGTAATGTGGTTCTTTGCTAGCACCGAAGAGAGTAATCAACAAAGACTCGTCCCATAAAGGGGTAACATGGTCGTACATGTAAGGTTGGGACGATCGACACATCATAAATCTATTCCCATTTCCAAAACCATACACACACAAAATACCCGGTGCACCACTTCACCAAAAGTGGCCACCTAACTCATCATCACCCTCGGGCATTAGTGGCACCCGATGGGGTTTCCATGAACATTTGATTTTATACCATTGTCATGCTCATGCTACCATGCTTAGCTCTACTTGTCAACATGATATTAGCGTGACCCTCATAGGTGGTAGGATCATGCTCAAAATGCAAGTGCTCCAGAGGAGTCATCGATAACATCACTTCAATGATTTACCGATGCTTATGATCACATGAAACGGAAATATTTGCTACACTAGCATGCAATATACCATATGCTGAAACATGGTCAAAGGGCTGCTTGCCTTGATCAGCTAAGTATCTGGGGTCTTCAGGGTCTTCAAGTCCAACTCCTTCGTCAAACGGGGTTTCTATCGTCGTAATAAATAAAAAGCAATAAGTAGATCACTCCAAAACGGATCACAAAGTCATTCTAATTTTTTTGTTTAATTCTGATAAATCCATATTGTTATTTAAAAAAAATATCTGTCTCTGGTTTTAGTGAAAGGAATATTTTTAAATCAATTCAATAGAAGCAAAACTATTCCAAATTGGCCTTTTTAATTATTATAAAACACATAAGTTGTCCCAAAAATTTGTTTAACAGTTCTATTAAATACTCCTCATTTCTAGAAAAATAACACTAGAAGAATCATTAGTTTCCACTCGTTAAATATTTTTATAAAAATCTTAAATAACAGTTTAGGAGCACTCCTTGCTATCAAGGCATTGTAGTGCAACCAATGCAGGGTTTTGAAATAACCGGAAATGAGAAAAGGGTTTTGAGAATATTTAGGTTATGAAAAACATGGATTTGATAATACACAATCAAGCATACAAGCTTACAATGACAACCATGCCACTCACATGATTGATTTTGGAAAAGTTTTAATAAACTCAGATTTTTGAATTACTGTAAAAGTGTAGTGAAAACAGGGTGTGAGAGAGTTGGTACTTTCGATTATATAGGGTGATTTTTCCCGGAGGTAGATGTTAGACTATTAGCATCTAAGGGATGTGCTTAGGATAATATGACAGATGCTCACTCATATCCTAAGCTCCTTGAAACCCCAAAGCTTCACCGAGCCATAAGGTGGACGGATTAAGACCATAGGAAACAACACTAAGTCGTTGGAATATGGCCAGTACTCTGCCCAACCATCACATCATGCCTATGACAAACATGGGCATGAAATACTAGGACATGTTGGACCACAAACCCCTCGTCCATTGACCGCCCATAGCAAGTTCCCGCTCTCCTCACCTGTCTCATGAGCACTGTGCTTATGTGATGCTTGGGGAAGTATGTTGTTATCCTCTGGGATGACATACTTATTCACCCTACAGGAGGTAGAGCGACTGTTGCCATTTCCGTTTTTGCGGCAGATTGTTCACCAAGACTTGCGCCAGCTGTTGGATGGCGACATTATTGGCATGACGTTCCTCTCGGAGAGCTTGGAGGAAATGAGCCATAGTCAAGCTTTCCGTCGGAGGTGGCGGCGATCGAATATCGCCTTGCTGCTGCTCGTGGTGATTGCCATCTTGAGCGTCTCCTCCGGTTCCCTGCTGCTGGCCTGAAGAGGCAGAGTCGGGGTTGCTGAAGGTGCTGGTGCGAGTTGAAATCACCATCGTGTCAGGGGAGTAGATAGGTCAATATGCCGAATTGGACGGGAATCGTAAGGGATGATGCTCTATTAAGAGGGTTTGGTGTCGTGCTAGTGTGAGATTTTTGAACCAAAGGTTTTTGGGAAAAGCTAATGCATTAAATTTTAAAACAAGTGATGTAGTCGCTTACAAGCTGCCTAAGGCATAAATGCGGCTTGCATCATACATGCTTACACAACACTCATGGTTCACATGAACCGATACATGGACTCACTACACTTGGGGAGACTCCTAATTGCCTAAGCCGTACTCCTAAGCGGCGGACTGCTCGGTCTCGTAGGAAAGTTCCGTAGGGTCTGCGTCTTCATCTTCGTCGGTGCTTTCGTCCTTCAAAGGTGTAGGAGATGGAAGTGGTCCATCACATCGTCTCTTAGTTGGCGAAGCTGTGAGGAGCTCAATGTAATCTTCCATGGTCAGACGGCGACTCTGCATAGGAATGGCCTGGAGCGATGGTACTTCTCCTTGGAAGGAAATGGCTCATCGCCCTCCGAGTGCTCATTCCTTCTTGACCTTGCGGGTCTTCATATTTTCCAGGCGGAGTAGGTCCTTGACTTGGTGCAGTTCTTGGCGAATCTTCGTCGACTCCTTGATCAAAAGGTGAGTCGAAGAGTCGGAGGAGTGGATAAGGTAGGTCTGAAACCTTAGTGGCGTCCCGTCCTCTGAAGATGGGTTGAGTGTCCAACTCCCGTCAATCCCGTCCTTGATAAAAAGTAGTTGTCGAGTAGCTGGCTCTTGATATAAAGGTGAGTCAAAGTGCCGGGAAGGATGTTGCAGAGACACACGAGCGCCTCTCGTGCGGTTGTCTCCACTGGCAACATCAGATCCTCCATCTGTGGTCCTTCAAAGAACCAACTAGTTGGGGAGTCATTAGCCTTCACTCTCACTCTCACGTCCACGTGATATTCCTTGGTGTCGGCTTTAACCCAGTGCTCGTGGTTGAGGAAGATGGGCGTGCGACATACTTGACACTTCTCGAGGGTATCTCCCAGAAGCAGGGGAAAGCCCGTCTCCAGAAGCATCTCACGTATGGGGGCCATCTAAAAGGTTGTAGAAGAGGGTTAGAATGTTTTGGTGGGTGCAGAAAATGTCAAGTGTAAAGTCTAGGTGCACTGCTCGTCTCGGCTATCATCCATGCTACCTATGGCTTCCTATAGTCAGGATGGCTCTGATACCATCTCTGCGGGGACCCCGACTTACGAGTCGAGATCGTCGAATGAACGTGCTTAGTGATCCTAGAGATCAATGCCCACCGAACACACAGATGCTGAATATTCAGAGTCTTACATCCAAGTACCGAATTATTACAACACATGACCGATGGGTCAAGTTCACAAGGCAGGGCCTATAAGGCCAAATCACACGGATACAACTAGTATTGTAAATCTTAGGGCTAAACGGGTGCACATGCCATCAGCCTACACCAAGACGAATTCTGACTGGGAAGCGTCCTAGTTCGCAGGGCCGTCTCCGAAGACGTACACTTCTCCAAACTCTGGTCCTTCCATGTATGGTCAATAACATAAGCTATGGCAAGCCAATGAGTACTTTGAATGTACTCGCAAACAACCCATGATATGAACAATGCAGTTGGTAGAATAACAAGTATATGCAGTTTGGTGGATGATAACTTAACTATAAATAAACATGATCATGGATATGCAACATAAGCTAGATGTTATTTAGAAGAACAGGTTACAGATATCAATATATCTATTGTGGGTTGAACACTCCGGGTTCGCGGGATATGCAAAGTCACAAAACTTGTTCATATCAACTCTTTCATATTAACACCATCTAACACACACACACACATGGTATATGCGGAAACGACCGGACGAAGTTTAAGCAGGATTAACCAACTGTCCTTAACCATGAACATGGATATTCGAATAGTTTTACACTCTGCAGAGGTAGTACGCTGGACCCAAGAGATCCGGGAAAGTTCCGTGTCATCCACGACTCGCGTATATAACATACCCGAGGTAAGTACCCGATCAATGCCTTTCCCCTGATGATACTAGACAAAGAGGTCCACTCAATTGGTACCCAGCCCACATGTTGTACGTCTTAAGAGCTCCGACTCTGGACAGTATCAACCATGCGGGGACCAAAGGTGTGCCCGAAACACGTAAAAACGACATAGTCGTCCTACCTGGCACGACCCCATCATGAGAGTGACCACACATCACTCCTGCCACTAGTAATGTGGTTCTTTGCTAGCACCGAAGAGAGTAATCAACAAAGACTCGTCCCATAAAGGGGTAACATGGTCGTACATGTAAGGTTGGGACGATCGACACATCATAAATCTATTCCCATTTCCAAAACCATACACACACAAAATACCCGGTGCACCACTTCACCAAAAGTGGCCACCTAACTCATCATCACCCTCGGGCATTAGTGGCACCCGATGGGGTTTCCATGAACATTTGATTTTATACCATTGTCATGCTCATGCTACCATGCTTAGCTCTACTTGTCAACATGATATTAGCGTGACCCTCATAGGTGGTAGGATCATGCTCAAAATGCAAGTGCTCCAGAGGAGTCATCGATAACATCACTTCAATGATTTACCGATGCTTATGATCACATGAAACGGAAATATTTGCTACACTAGCATGCAATATACCATATGCTGAAACATGGTCAAAGGGCTGCTTGCCTTGATCAGCTAAGTATCTGGGGTCTTCAGGGTCTTCAAGTCCAACTCCTTCGTCAAACGGGGTTTCTATCGTCGTAATAAATAAAAAGCAATAAGTAGATCACTCCAAAACGGATCACAAAGTCATTCTAATTTTTTTGTTTAATTCTGATAAATCCATATTGTTATTTAAAAAAAATATCTGTCTCTGGTTTTAGTGAAAGGAATATTTTTAAATCAATTCAATAGAAGCAAAACTATTCCAAATTGGCCTTTTTAATTATTATAAAACACATAAGTTGTCCCAAAAATTTGTTTAACAGTTCTATTAAATACTCCTCATTTCTAGAAAAATAACACTAGAAGAATCATTAGTTTCCACTCGTTAAATATTTTTATAAAAATCTTAAATAACAGTTTAGGAGCACTCCTTGCTATCAAGGCATTGTAGTGCAACCAATGCAGGGTTTTGAAATAACCGGAAATGAGAAAAGGGTTTTGAGAATATTTAGGTTATGAAAAACATGGATTTGATAATACACAATCAAGCATACAAGCTTACAATGACAACCATGCCACTCACATGATTGATTTTGGAAAAGTTTTAATAAACTCAGATTTTTGAATTACTGTAAAAGTGTAGTGAAAACAGGGTGTGAGAGAGTTGGTACTTTCGATTATATAGGGTGATTTTTCCCGGAGGTAGATGTTAGACTATTAGCATCTAAGGGATGTGCTTAGGATAATATGACAGATGCTCACTCATATCCTAAGCTCCTTGAAACCCCAAAGCTTCACCGAGCCATAAGGTGGACGGATTAAGACCATAGGAAACAACACTAAGTCGTTGGAATATGGCCAGTACTCTGCCCAACCATCACATCATGCCTATGACAAACATGGGCATGAAATACTAGGACATGTTGGACCACAAACCCCTCGTCCATTGACCGCCCATAGCAAGTTCCCGCTCTCCTCACCTGTCTCATGAGCACTGTGCTTATGTGATGCTTGGGGAAGTATGTTGTTATCCTCTGGGATGACATACTTATTCACCCTACAGGAGGTAGAGCGACTGTTGCCATTTCCGTTTTTGCGGCAGATTGTTCACCAAGACTTGCGCCAGCTGTTGGATGGCGACATTATTGGCATGACGTTCCTCTCGGAGAGCTTGGAGGAAATGAGCCATAGTCAAGCTTTCCGTCGGAGGTGGCGGCGATCGAATATCGCCTTGCTGCTGCTCGTGGTGATTGCCATCTTGAGCGTCTCCTCCGGTTCCCTGCTGCTGGCCTGAAGAGGCAGAGTCGGGGTTGCTGAAGGTGCTGGTGCGAGTTGAAATCACCATCGTGTCAGGGGAGTAGATAGGTCAATATGCCGAATTGGACGGGAATCGTAAGGGATGATGCTCTATTAAGAGGGTTTGGTGTCGTGCTAGTGTGAGATTTTTGAACCAAAGGTTTTTGGGAAAAGCTAATGCATTAAATTTTAAAACAAGTGATGTAGTCGCTTACAAGCTGCCTAAGGCATAAATGCGGCTTGCATCATACATGCTTACACAACACTCATGGTTCACATGAACCGATACATGGACTCACTACACTTGGGGAGACTCCTAATTGCCTAAGCCGTACTCCTAAGCGGCGGACTGCTCGGTCTCGTAGGAAAGTTCCGTAGGGTCTGCGTCTTCATCTTCGTCGGTGCTTTCGTCCTTCAAAGGTGTAGGAGATGGAAGTGGTCCATCACATCGTCTCTTAGTTGGCGAAGCTGTGAGGAGCTCAATGTAATCTTCCATGGTCAGACGGCGACTCTGCATAGGAATGGCCTGGAGCGATGGTACTTCTCCTTGGAAGGAAATGGCTCATCGCCCTCCGAGTGCTCATTCCTTCTTGACCTTGCGGGTCTTCATATTTTCCAGGCGGAGTAGGTCCTTGACTTGGTGCAGTTCTTGGCGAATCTTCGTCGACTCCTTGATCAAAAGGTGAGTCGAAGAGTCGGAGGAGTGGATAAGGTAGGTCTGAAACCTTAGTGGCGTCCCGTCCTCTGAAGATGGGTTGAGTGTCCAACTCCCGTCAATCCCGTCCTTGATAAAAAGTAGTTGTCGAGTAGCTGGCTCTTGATATAAAGGTGAGTCAAAGTGCCGGGAAGGATGTTGCAGAGACACACGAGCGCCTCTCGTGCGGTTGTCTCCACTGGCAACATCAGATCCTCCATCTGTGGTCCTTCAAAGAACCAACTAGTTGGGGAGTCATTAGCCTTCACTCTCACTCTCACGTCCACGTGATATTCCTTGGTGTCGGCTTTAACCCAGTGCTCGTGGTTGAGGAAGATGGGCGTGCGACATACTTGACACTTCTCGAGGGTATCTCCCAGAAGCAGGGGAAAGCCCGTCTCCAGAAGCATCTCACGTATGGGGGCCATCTAAAAGGTTGTAGAAGAGGGTTAGAATGTTTTGGTGGGTGCAGAAAATGTCAAGTGTAAAGTCTAGGTGCACTGCTCGTCTCGGCTATCATCCATGCTACCTATGGCTTCCTATAGTCAGGATGGCTCTGATACCATCTCTGCGGGGACCCCGACTTACGAGTCGAGATCGTCGAATGAACGTGCTTAGTGATCCTAGAGATCAATGCCCACCGAACACACAGATGCTGAATATTCAGAGTCTTACATCCAAGTACCGAATTATTACAACACATGACCGATGGGTCAAGTTCACAAGGCAGGGCCTATAAGGCCAAATCACACGGATACAACTAGTATTGTAAATCTTAGGGCTAAACGGGTGCACATGCCATCAGCCTACACCAAGACGAATTCTGACTGGGAAGCGTCCTAGTTCGCAGGGCCGTCTCCGAAGACGTACACTTCTCCAAACTCTGGTCCTTCCATGTATGGTCAATAACATAAGCTATGGCAAGCCAATGAGTACTTTGAATGTACTCGCAAACAACCCATGATATGAACAATGCAGTTGGTAGAATAACAAGTATATGCAGTTTGGTGGATGATAACTTAACTATAAATAAACATGATCATGGATATGCAACATAAGCTAGATGTTATTTAGAAGAACAGGTTACAGATATCAATATATCTATTGTGGGTTGAACACTCCGGGTTCGCGGGATATGCAAAGTCACAAAACTTGTTCATATCAACTCTTTCATATTAACACCATCTAACACACACACACACATGGTATATGCGGAAACGACCGGACGAAGTTTAAGCAGGATTAACCAACTGTCCTTAACCATGAACATGGATATTCGAATAGTTTTACACTCTGCAGAGGTAGTACGCTGGACCCAAGAGATCCGGGAAAGTTCCGTGTCATCCACGACTCGCGTATATAACATACCCGAGGTAAGTACCCGATCAATGCCTTTCCCCTGATGATACTAGACAAAGAGGTCCACTCAATTGGTACCCAGCCCACATGTTGTACGTCTTAAGAGCTCCGACTCTGGACAGTATCAACCATGCGGGGACCAAAGGTGTGCCCGAAACACGTAAAAACGACATAGTCGTCCTACCTGGCACGACCCCATCATGAGAGTGACCACACATCACTCCTGCCACTAGTAATGTGGTTCTTTGCTAGCACCGAAGAGAGTAATCAACAAAGACTCGTCCCATAAAGGGGTAACATGGTCGTACATGTAAGGTTGGGACGATCGACACATCATAAATCTATTCCCATTTCCAAAACCATACACACACAAAATACCCGGTGCACCACTTCACCAAAAGTGGCCACCTAACTCATCATCACCCTCGGGCATTAGTGGCACCCGATGGGGTTTCCATGAACATTTGATTTTATACCATTGTCATGCTCATGCTACCATGCTTAGCTCTACTTGTCAACATGATATTAGCGTGACCCTCATAGGTGGTAGGATCATGCTCAAAATGCAAGTGCTCCAGAGGAGTCATCGATAACATCACTTCAATGATTTACCGATGCTTATGATCACATGAAACGGAAATATTTGCTACACTAGCATGCAATATACCATATGCTGAAACATGGTCAAAGGGCTGCTTGCCTTGATCAGCTAAGTATCTGGGGTCTTCAGGGTCTTCAAGTCCAACTCCTTCGTCAAACGGGGTTTCTATCGTCGTAATAAATAAAAAGCAATAAGTAGATCACTCCAAAACGGATCACAAAGTCATTCTAATTTTTTTGTTTAATTCTGATAAATCCATATTGTTATTTAAAAAAAATATCTGTCTCTGGTTTTAGTGAAAGGAATATTTTTAAATCAATTCAATAGAAGCAAAACTATTCCAAATTGGCCTTTTTAATTATTATAAAACACATAAGTTGTCCCAAAAATTTGTTTAACAGTTCTATTAAATACTCCTCATTTCTAGAAAAATAACACTAGAAGAATCATTAGTTTCCACTCGTTAAATATTTTTATAAAAATCTTAAATAACAGTTTAGGAGCACTCCTTGCTATCAAGGCATTGTAGTGCAACCAATGCAGGGTTTTGAAATAACCGGAAATGAGAAAAGGGTTTTGAGAATATTTAGGTTATGAAAAACATGGATTTGATAATACACAATCAAGCATACAAGCTTACAATGACAACCATGCCACTCACATGATTGATTTTGGAAAAGTTTTAATAAACTCAGATTTTTGAATTACTGTAAAAGTGTAGTGAAAACAGGGTGTGAGAGAGTTGGTACTTTCGATTATATAGGGTGATTTTTCCCGGAGGTAGATGTTAGACTATTAGCATCTAAGGGATGTGCTTAGGATAATATGACAGATGCTCACTCATATCCTAAGCTCCTTGAAACCCCAAAGCTTCACCGAGCCATAAGGTGGACGGATTAAGACCATAGGAAACAACACTAAGTCGTTGGAATATGGCCAGTACTCTGCCCAACCATCACATCATGCCTATGACAAACATGGGCATGAAATACTAGGACATGTTGGACCACAAACCCCTCGTCCATTGACCGCCCATAGCAAGTTCCCGCTCTCCTCACCTGTCTCATGAGCACTGTGCTTATGTGATGCTTGGGGAAGTATGTTGTTATCCTCTGGGATGACATACTTATTCACCCTACAGGAGGAAGAGCACCTTAGTCCTCTTTGGACGAGCCCAGGAACACCAATCACCATGCCTCTCGAGAGCGAGGCATTGCAACCCTCCAGCAGCCAAAGACAATTCCCCGCTAATGAGGTGAAGCATCGACATGATTGAGAAGTCACGACAATGGAGAAGTAACAACAAGCTTCATTGCAACTCCTCTACCAGCTACGACGGCTATGGCACGCAGATACACATAGACTATAAGACCGACATGTGAAGACGCGCCGGAAACGAACATCCACCCGGACCACAACCACATTCACAACCACGCACACATTAACACCTAGCTGATTGCCTCTATGGCGCACCAGAGTTTCCTCTTGGGAAGGAAACCATGTGAGTATTTATTTTGTGGAGTCACTCCTAACACAGTAGCACCACTTGCACACTTGGTGGTTGCCTAGTTGTCATGAACCCTGCCACCACTGAGAGCCACAGCTTGAGTAACAACATCATGACGACCATCATGGGTGATCACTCAGTACACCGTCGAGACCCCGATCATCATCGCCGCTACTCGAGATAGGACGATTATGAGCCACCCCGGGAGCTTGTCCTCCATTGAAGCCTATCCTCGAGCACCTGCAAAGAGAAGAATAACAAGAGAAGGCGGGAGAAGCAGCAGGAAGTGAGGCTGGCTGCAAGGAAGAAGAAAGGGACTCCATGGCCAATTTATAACTCGGGCTCGGTGCGCCGCTCGCAAAGCCACCAGCCCCGATCATCGCTCGGCCGTCGGTGCTCGTTGGTAATCCACAAGGAATGCCGACACGCACTGGCCCGTGAGGTGAGTGCTCGCTGCGCTGGAAGCTAGCTTGCCATGCACCACCGCAGGGCGGCCCCGGGAACACTACGCCCTTAGGCACCACAAGTGGAGAAAGCACATGGAACTCACTTGAAGCAGAAGAATCGGAGGAGGAAGAAGAGGCTCACACTAGCCCCTGGTCCCACCTGTTGGCCAGAGTAGCCACTAAGCACCGGGTACGACAAACACAACCGGAAATTGCAAATTTTCCTTTTTACGAAAAATAATCGTAACCCTCAGACGCACCAACTATTAGCATTTTGTGGTGACCACGTTGGACCGCGTGTTTTAAAATGAAGCGTTATTGTTGTGTTCAGCGGCGTAGCAGGAGCAGGCTCTTGCAACCACCTTAACAAATCTCGAGGACGAGATTTTCTTAAGGGGGTAAGGTCTGTAACACCCTGTGTTTAACTTTCCTGACTAATTAACTTGTCTCAAAAAATCGTACCAATGAAAATTTTGTGAGTGATTCTCACGCTTGATGTGATGGTTGCTTGCTTGCCTATTGCTTATGTTTGAATCCAATGTTCCTGCTACTCTCCAAACTCATCTCTTTGACCCAAAACTCTTGCCTAATGATCATGCCATGTGTTTAGGACCACAAAATATTTTTACCAAACATTATTTTGACCAAGAAGGATTTCTTTGATTTAAGATTTCAAAAACCCCTCAGTTGGGATTTGTACTACAAGTCCTCAAAATAGGGAGGTTATTTTGCACCACATATTTTATTTAAATCCCATTATCAAATTACTTTCCAGAACCACAATATTATTATTTTAGAAGTTATTTTACTATTACATTTAAATACCTTTCTCTGAGGCCAGAAATGGTCCCTTATGAAGGAAAGTTATTTTTATTGCATTCAAAATATTTCACAAAACTTAGAGAAACTCAGTGGACATATATATTCCATATATAAGAGTTTCAACACATGGTCATGTTAAAAATATGAGGCAGAACCCTTCAAAACCCTTCCTGCCTAATTTGAGCTTTTGGAATATTACAATAAGAAATATTCTCAATAAATTCTTGTAAACTTCTAGCATGTCACATATGATATATGTGATGATCTTGCCAATTTGAATCTCAATCCAAGTTGATTTGATTCACTTAATTATTCTAAAACCCTATCTGTCCAGATCCAAATATGAGCAACTCTTCATTTCCATTTGTCCCCAATTGTGCTCAAATTTGGTGGACATGTTCTGATACTCCAGTAATGCATCCACACCAAGTGGTGCATGAAGGAGAATAGAAGAACTTGTCCCAACCCCCCCCCTTCAAAACCTTCTCTGTTGATTTCTAACTTTGGGAAACTTTACATTATAAAGTTCCTTCAATTGATCCGAAACTTTTTGGGCATTCTTTAATGCTCAAATAATGCCCCTACACAAGGTTGTGGATTTGTGGGAATTTATTTGGATGGTTTTGTAGGTAGAAAGTCATTTCTGCCCATTTCATGGGTTTTTCAAGTCTACATTGGAAACCTTCTCCTCCAAATCCCAAATTTGGAGTCCAATCTTATTTCCATCTATTGTGTGATCCTGTGAAGTTTCGTGTCAATTGGAGTCCATCTGGTAGCTCTAACATCCATCAAACACCTTTTGTGCATTTACCAAAGTTGGTACTTTGGCCCCTTCTAGAATTTCCCTTGAGCTTACATTTTTACCATAGCTCTGCTTGGTTACGTCTTACCTCCAGTAACCTCCATTTTTACCTTTGGATCACCATTTTACCCCTCTTAGTATACCTCTTCTTAAGATAATGCTGCCACATTCTTCGAGGGCATCTCTAGCATGATAATTCATCATTTTGAAATCAAAATATGGCATGCTCATGTGGGAAATATGAGGAGCCCATATGAAACTTGATTTCTGGCTGAAATATAGCATTCAACTACAGCTGCTAGCTAGACAACTCCTCTTGAGCTGAAACTCTGCAGAAGTGTAGTCCTTCCATTCCTAAGAGTACTAGACATGGTTTCACCCCATTATCTCTCCAGTAATTGACCTCATTCTTAGCCTTAAGTTTCATGTTGCCAACTAAAAGGCAGTCAAACCCAATTCAAATCAGCTCCATTCAAGGCCAAACTCCACCATCAGCTTCCTGCACGCATGCCCTACATGTTTGACACCTCGCCCTGGCCAACAGACGCCTATGGACATGTAGTGGGTTGGTGAGCACCTCCCTGGCGTGCACAAACGGCGCTCCGCGCCTTGTCCCCTTCCTGCAGCCCATCTCAGGCAGCAATAGCATGTCTTCATGCGCCACTGGACCCCCTTGGACCAGTCCAGTCCCTCCCCGATGCAAGCTCGCCTCCAAAACGACCCTGGCACGCGTGCTCTCCCGTGCTAGAGCGCATTGGCAGCTCAGCCGAGCTCCTCTTCGTTTCCCCCCTCCATTTGAAGCCTCTCCGACCCCTTCTGGCTCCCATTCCTTCCCCTCTCTTCCCCTTGAGCACGCTGGGCCCTCTCCTCTCGCTCTCATGCCCTCCATCTGCCCCCATGGCCGAAAGTTCTCCAGCGGCATCCAGCCTAAGACCGCGCAGCCTCAGCCCCCCTCTTAGGCGTAGGGCCCTTGGCTGGGTGCGACTCGGTACCGCGACCCTCCGGCGGTCGGAGCTCCACCAAGGCGCGGATAGGGCCGCGAGAGGAGGCGTCAGCGCGGGAGTCTCCTGCCTCTCCTTCTCCTCCCGTGCTCGAACACGAGGGGGGAGAAGGACCTGCAACTGGAGCCCGCATGTCTGCGACCCCAAGGGTTGGGCCCGCCCCGTAAGTGGAGGCGCCCCGCGCGGTTCCCGTCTCCCTATGGGGAAAGCTCCCCCCAGCAGGGCGTCTTCGATGTGGCCCTCCTGCACGCCAGGCCGAGCCACTAGGCCGGCCCAGCTCCTCCCCGGTGTCGGTAGGCGCAGGATAGCCCTCTAGTAACCCCTTTTCCCCCAATTTTATTATCACCTCAAACTTCAAAAATCCATTGGCAATTCATTTGAGCCCCAAATTTGATGATTCAAATTTCTACAGGTTCCTAAAATCAAGACTTATCAATATATCTGCATTGCACATTTTTCCAAAAGACTTTTCTGTGGGGTTAATATTCAAATGCCCATGTGAATATTTTAAACACCACATTTCAAAAATCCTAGAGGATTCAAATCAACCCAAAATCGAGTGATTCAAATTTCCAGAGTCGTCTAATATCATGCACTATTTTTGCAACCTTAGTCAACATTTTTCTCTATCATGATTCTATTGCATCAAATAAATAGCTACTTCTTACTATTTATCGTATGTTAGAAAATCCCTAGAATATTCATACCAGCTCCAAATCCAGTTAAACAACTTCCTGAATGTTTCTAAAATCATTTTCTGTTAAAAGAGTGCCTCCACTCATTTCTAGTAGAATGTTTTATGTAGACTTCTTAAAGGATCACCTATTCCTCCTTTCGTCCATTCAAAAATCCCTGATGCTCCAAATCTCCTATAGCAAGCTTCAGGTATTTTTTTATGACTAGAGAGGTCCAAGAAAAATAAAGCTCCTATTTATATGGCACTTTTGTTTCTGCTTGCTGTGTGGCTTACAATGTTTATTTAGATGATAGTTGACGGAACAGACGGAGTACTCGGAGTTAGACCGGAAGACCTCGAAGACCCCTAGGAATTATGTGAGCAAAGGCAAGCAGCCCTTTGACCATGTGTGAGAAAATGTTTTATGCATGACTTGCAGATTATTTTTTTCTGATGCATATAGTTAAGATTAATCGGTGCACCCCAGTATTGTGTTCCCGATAGCTCCTCTGGAGCACTTGATTGAGCATGACCCTATCATCTATGAGGGTCCCGCTGATAAAAGTTTGACAAGTAGACAGGCGTTGAGCTGGATGACCACTTGAGAAAGAAGTGGTGTACCAGAAAGGTTTTGCGTGAGTGGTTTCGGAAATTGATTAGATTTATGATGTGCCAATTGTCCCAACCTTACATGTGGGACTATCATACCCCTTTATGGGACGGGGTTTTGTTGATTACTTTGGTCGGTGCTAGAAAAGAGCCCGCATTACTAGTGGCGAGAGTGATATATTGTCACTCTCGTGACGGGGTCGTACCAGGTAGGTCGACTATGTGGTTTTTACGTGTTCCGGCAACACCGTTGGTCCCCACATGGATGAGACTGTCTAGAGTTGGTGCTCGTAAGATGTACATCATGTGGGCTGGGTACCAATCGAGTTGACTCTTTGTCTAGTGTCGTTAGGGGAAAGGCACTGATCGGGTACTTACCTCGGGTATGTTATATACCATGAGTCGTGGATGACACGGAAGTTTCCCGGATCTTGTGGGTACAACATACAACCTCTGGAGAGTGTAAAACTATTCGAATAGCCGTGTCCACGATCAAGGACAGTTGGGTGGTGCTGCCTAAACTACGTCCAGCCGTTTCCGCATAAACCAAGTTTGTGTGTGTGTATGGTTGAGAAAGATGATATGTCAAGTTCGGTGACTTGGCATATGGGGTGAACCTGAGGTGTTCAGCCCTCAGCATATCTGTTCATATCTGTAACCTGTTCTTATGATTACCATTTAGCTTATGAGGCATATCGGGCGATCTTTCCCTCAGTCGGGCAATGGAAATCACCAATCGTTACGCGAATGGCAAAGAAGAAGACCGCCTCCGCAACACAAAGGCCGAGTCAACGAAGCCCCTCAATCGGACAATGCTGGAAAAAAGTGAAAGGCAACACATCGGGCAACACCGAAGTAGCTGCTGTCCTGGGGCAGAGCCAAAGCAAGCCGAAGAAGGAGAAGAATTATTGGGCAGGAAAGAAGAAGGCCGAGCCCAAAATCCACCTTATGGACCAGTCATGTCCGTTCCATGCAAGGAAGGACAAGGAAGGGGAGATCATCCCCGCCAAGCACACGGCTCCAGACTGTCCCCTGCTTCGGCCGGTGATAGGAGCAGAACCCTCTCGGGGTAAGAGTGATAAGTACGATCAAGAGGCTACCCCTGGGTAACCAAAATTGAGAAAGTTCTCATGATATTCACCGATGTCAAGAGCAATAGCCGATTGAAAGTGATCAATCGGGAGTTAAACATGGCGGCTCGTGCTACCACCAAGCATACCGATTGGGCAAAGACGCCCGTCACGTTCGATCAGTCGGACCACCCGGCCAATATTGCCACCCTCGGGAGGTAGTCTTTGGTCGTCTACCCAGTTGTCAACGGGGTCCGACTACGAAAGGTCTTCATGGACGGTGTCAGCAGCCTCAACATCATCAACGTCAACACACTCAGAGCAATGAACATTCCATTATCCTATGTGAGCAAGAGAAAGATGCAGCCTCAACATCATCCTCGAGAAGAAGCCCGAATCACTCGGTCAAATCACCCTCAATGTCGTATTCGGTGGTGAGAATAATTACAGGAAGGAAAGACTGACCTTTGTGGTCGTCGACTTCAAAAGGGACTATCACGCCATCCTGGGTAGGCCTTCCTATGCGTGTTTCATGGCCGACCATGTTACGTATATCTTAAACTTAAAATGCCAGGGCCTACAGGCGTGATTATAGTACCTGACAATCGGAAGGTCGCTTAAGAATGCCTACAACAGGGCTCTTGGATAGCTAACGAGCAAGTCCTGACGATGGAGTTCGAAGGGTACAAGAAAGCGGTGGTCACTGCTGAATTTCTCAAGTCTAAATTACCGGCTACCGATTCCGCCTTTCAATCGGCTGGCAAGACCAAGCAGGTCCACGTCCACCCAACCGACCCGAGCGCCTCCGTGACAAACATCTCCAATGCACTCGGCGAAAGGCAGGAAGTCGAGCTCATCCAGTTCCTCTGTGAGAACTGGGACATCTTTCCATGGAAGCCTTCTGACTTGTTGGGTATTCCCAGGGAACTGGCTGAGCACCGCCTTCGAGTGGACTCCAAAGTCAAGATGGTCAAGGAGAACTTGCACCGGTCCTACATGGAGAAGCGAAAGGCAATCAGCGAGGAGATCACTCGGCTCCTAGGTGTCGAGTTCATTCGCGTGGTATACCACTCCGAGTGGTTGGCGAACGTGGTTATGGTTCCTATAAAGAAAAATTCACTTCAAATCTGTATTGACTTCAAGCACGTCAATTGGTCCTGTCCAAAACATCATTTCTCTTTACCTCAGATAGTTCAGATCATAGATTCAACTGCTGGATGTGGACGCATGTCCTTCCTGGATGTGTACTCTGGGTACCACCAAATCCGAATTTATGGACCGGATGAAATAAAAACAACCTTCATCACCCCATTCGGGTGTGTTTGCTACGTCACCATGCCATTCTGCCTCAAACACGCTAGGGCTACATTTGAGCGCATGATCCAGAAATGACTACATGAACAGATCGGTCGGAACGTTGAAGCGTACATGGATGACATCGTGGTCAAGTCTAGGAAAGGTTCCGACCTTGCTAAAACCTTCGTGAACCTCATGCGCTTTGGGATCAAGGTCAATGCAGCCAAATGCATTTTCAGAGTGTCGGCCGGTAAATTACTCAGTTTCCTCATTTTTGAACGAGATATTGACGCCAACCCCGAAAAAATTGGTCCCATGGTCCAAATCAGGCGTCCAGAGCGCATCCATGATGTGCAGAGGCTCACGAACTGCCTCGCTGCCCTGAGCCGCGTCATCTCAAGACTCGGTGAGAAGGCACTAACTCTTTACCGATTGATGAGCAAATCTGACAAATTTGAGTGGACAAACAAAGCGCAAGTCGCTTTCGACCAACTCAAAGTCTTTCTATCCACCCACCGCTGTTAGCTGCTCTGAGCAGCCAGGAGCTCTTACCCTTGTACATTGCCGCCACTAGTCAAGTGGTTAGCAATGTTCTCACCATAGAACACAAACAAGCGCGCAAGGCGTACAAGGTATAATGGCCCATTTATTACATCTCGGAGGTACTCACTCCCTCCAAGCAGAGTATCCGCATTACCAGAAGTTAGTCTATGATATTTACCTGACTGTGAAGAAGGTAGTCCATTACTTTCAAGATTATTTGGTCACCGTCATCAGTGACACTCCCTTGGTGGAAATCCTACACAATAGGGATGCTACTGGGTGAGAGGCTAAATGGGTGATTGAGCTCCTCACACTGGAGATCATGTTTGAATCCTAAAAGGTGATCAAATCTCACGGCTTGGTCGAATTCCTTGCCGAATGGATAGAACAAGAGCAACCAGCTCTTGGCGCCACCGAACATTGGACCATGTTCTTCAACGGATCCAAGATGCTTCATGGCTCGGGGGCTGGAGTGGTTATCGTCTCCCTAGGGGATACCGACTGAACTATGTGCTCCAAATCCAATTCGACTCATATAACAATGAGTCCGAATATGAAACCCTCTTGTACGGGATCCTCATGGCCATCTCTCTTGGTGTGCGACGATTGATGGTTTACGGTCACTCGGACCTCATCCTCAACCTGGTGATGAAGGAATGGGACATTCGAAGCCCATCCATGACAGTCTACTGCAATGCAGTTCGAAAGCTAGAGAATAAATTTCAAGGGTTGGAGTTGCACCACGTGCCCCGAGCCAAGAATCAAATGACTGATGGCTTGGCAAAAATCAGATTTACTCAGAAAGTTATTCTGAAAGACGTGTTCCTCAAGCACCTATGCAACTCCTTGGTCAAAGAGGATCATTTTACAAAAGAGCCTCCGCAAGCAATCGACCCATCAAATTTGACCGAAATTGATGTCCCCGCTATGGTCGACGTCATCCACGAGATGCTGGTCATCACACCCAAATGGACTCAGCCTTATCTGGCTTACTTGCTTTGGCAAGAACTTCCCAAACATGAATAGCAAGCCCTCCAAATCGTTTGGCGGCTAAAGCTTTTGATGTCCTCAGAGACAAACTATACAAGAAGAGTGTTACAGGAGTTAGTCAAAAGTGCATTACCCCAGAGGAAGGACTACATATCTTGCACGGGATTCACTTGGGAACCTATGAACATCACGCGTCCTCTCGGACCCTGGTGGACAAGGCCTTCGGATCAGGTATTTATTGGTCCCGAGCCAATGAAGAAGCAAGACAATTTGTCGAATTGTTTGTTGGATGCCAGTTCTATAAAAATCATTCGCACAAGAGTGCATCTGCACTGAACACGATTCCACTCACCTAGCCATTTGCCGTGTGGGGCCTCAACGTGGTTAGCCCTTTGCGAATTGAGACGAGTGGATTCACCACCTTCTAGTTGGGTGGATAAGTTCACCAAGTGGGTCAAAGCGAAAACTATCAAAAGCCGGCAGTCAACGATTGCCGTCAGCTTCATTCGGCAGATTGTCTTGAGATTTGGACTTCCTCGTGACATCATCACCGGCAACGGAAATAACTTTGACTCGGACGAGTTCCGTGAGTTCTGTCACTCCCAGGGAACTTAGGTTAATTACGCCTCCGTGGCTCACTCGCAGTCGAATGGCCATGCTGAACGGGCGAACCATATAATACTATAGGGATTGAAACTCGGCTGATGAGGGATCTCAAATACGACGCGGGCGCATGGGTATAAGAGTTACCATACGTCTTGTTGGGTATGCGAACGACTCCAAATCGTTCGACCAAGGGTACTCCTTTCTTCATGGTGTATGGGACAGAAGTTGTTGTGCCGAGTGACTTACATCACAACTCCTCCCGGCTAGAGAAATACAATGAAGCTGACATCCTAGTAGAACGACAAGACAATTTTGATCTCTTGGAAGAAGAGAGAGAGACAGAGATAGCCCTCATTCGGTCCACACTGTTCCAACAAGACTTGAGGCGCAACCATGGAAAGCAAGTCAAAGGTCGAGTGTTTCAAGAAGAGGACTTGGACCTCCGTCCGGACTAACAAAAGACCCATAAGCTAGCACCTGCATGGCTACGGCCATATACCATCTCAGAAGTCCTGAACAATAGAGCTTATGGACTATAAAACATCTGGAATGGGTTGGAAGAGCCCAGAACCTGGAATGTGGACCTGCTCCGCAAGTTCTATACTTAGAACGTATCATTTCATTCATGTATTCAACTCGAATGGTTAGAAGAATAAAATATTTCCTTTCTTCAACTATGGACAAACCTCTCACTCTCGTGAAACACACCCCCACGGGGCGTAAATGATTTCGTGGTAGCGAACCTTTTTCTCCTAAGGGACAAAAACCGGCCCCGAGTGAGGACAAGCTCCATTCTCGGGGACTTAGCCATGAACCAGCTTTCGCCTAAGTTAAAACGGTTCCAATTGAAGCAAGCTCTTCATTCGGTCGCCAAGATGAACAGAACAATCATTTATTGGTATCGAACCTATTTCCACCTAAGGAACAAAAACCAGCCACGAGTGAGAACAACCTCCACGCTCGGGGACTTAGCTACAAACCAGCTTTCGCCTAAGTTCAAACAGTTCCGAATGAAGCAAGCTCTTCATTTTGTCGCCAAGATGAACATAACAATCATTTCTTGGTAGCGAACCTGTTTTCGCCTAAGGAACAAAAACTGGCCCCGAGTTAGGAAAACCTCCACGCTCACGGACCAAGTCGTGAACAAGATTTTGCCTAAGTTAAAACGATTCCGAATGAAGCAATATCTTCAGTCGGTCGCCAAGATCAACAAACCTATCCCGAGTAAGGACAACCTCCACACTCGGAGCCTTAGCTACGAACAAAATTTTGCCTAAGTTGAAATAATCCTGAGTAAGGACAACCTCCACACTTAGGGGCTCAACTGTGAAATAGTATTTTCCTAAGTTAAAAACAATCTCGAGTAAGGATGACCTCCACACTCGGGGACTTAGCTGCGAACCAACTTTCGCCTAAGTTAAAACGGTTCTAAATGTAGCAAGGTCTTCATTTAGTCGCCAAGATGAACAAAACCATCCCGAGTGAGGACAAATTCCATACTCAAGGACTTAGCTACGAACCAGCTTTCTCCTAAGTTAAAAACAATCCGAGTAAGGACAACCTCCACACTTGGGGGCTTAGCTGTGAACCAGCTTTCGCCTAAGTTAAAGAAAATCCCGAGTAAGGACAACCTCCACACTCGGGGGCTTAGCTGCGAACCACCTTTCGCCTAAGTTAAAAACAATACCGAGTAAGGACAACCTCCACACTCGGGGGCTTAGCTGCGAACCAGCTTTCGCCTAAGTTAAAAACAATCCCGAGTGTGGACAACCTCCAAACTCGGGGGCTTAGCTGTGAACCAGCTTTCGCCTGGGTTAAAAACAACCCCGAGTACGGGTAACCTCCACACTCGGAGACTCGAATGCGAACCTTCTTCCGACCGACTAAAAGCAACCACGAAAATAAGATCCAAACTCAAATGTGGATGAACAGAACCAAGTTTAGCAAAAGGTGCGCGTAAGAGGGAGCTCAAGGCTCGGTCAAAATTTGGTGTTACAGAAAACCACTGAGCAGCCTGAGGCAAATTGAAACTTAATGTTTTTTCCTCCTAGTGTCACTCAGAAGTTGAAGATTCCACTATTTCCATGAAGATGTCAAGGTCGATCCCATCCGCAATCGGGGTGGCAGCCGCCATGAACATCTCATAAATTCCTCGACCTGGGCGCTTTTCCTGTTGACGACCTAGATAATCTTCAGCTTCTGTTCATCCACCCCTTTACAATGGATGCAAACGAGTGAGAGGGTGATGCTGGCTCAAGTTCTCACCGCTGAATTCTTCCAAGATTGGAGTTCTCTGGGTATGGCCTTCACGCAGTTCACAAAGGTCTGGGTGTCCTTTGGAAGTGCATTGTCAGGAGTCTCCTCTTGATCTATCTTCCCGACGGCCGATTGAAACCACTTGAAGGAACCCTACACATAGTCGACATGGGCTTCCACCTTGAGAAGAGCTAAGAAAACATTGTCCTTTATGAGCCTTGCCTTCGGATTTAGTTCTTTCTCTATTTGCACCATCTCTTCCTCAACACCAATGGAGAAGGCTGTATTCAGTCAGAAAACAAAAATATGAGAAAACATCACTCGGAAATTGCAAGGAGAGAACAATAGACCATTCAGATACATAACATACCTTTAAGTTTCTCACAGTGTTCAGCTTTTTTCGTGACCACCTTCTAAAATTTGGTATCACACTTGGCGTAATGCCTCTTCAGCTCAGCGAGCTCCGGAGAAGATTTCTCCGCACCAACCTTCACAAGCCAATTCTCTTCTTCAAGTGTTCCGAGCATCTTGAGCTTGGTTTCGGCCGTCTGGATTTTCTGCTTGGCCTCTTCTTGAGGGCCTCCTTCATAGTAACTAGAGAAATGGAATTCTTCAGCCTCTCAGGAAGGTGATCTGACAAGATAGCCTCAGTCGGATAGGAAAGATGGTCGAATCAAGAGCCAGTCGGACAACAAAGGTTTACCTTCAACGATGCATTTCTCCTATTCTAGATGTTTACTCTTGGCCTTTTCAGTATCAAGGCTCAGTCAAAGGGATCACAACTCCTTCTTCATAGCATCATCACCGCCCCAAGGGCAACAGGTAGTCTGTCATCAACAAACACAAGTCAAGCAGAATACAAAATAGTAACTCTAAGAGTACCACCGACTGATCCAGTGAACAGTAGCCTCGGGGACTACACCCACTGGGTGCGCTCAGCACGCCCCCACTGGAAAACTAAGAGGAGGAAGTAAGGGCCCCGTACCCTATGTACCTTACTCAAATGAAAATAGGAACTAAGACTACTGCCGACTGCTCTTGTCGACGGTAGCCTCGGGGACTACATCGAGTGGCTGTGCTCAACGCGCTCCCACTAGAAAACGGTAGCTAGTGGGTGTGCCTCAGAGCAAACCCACTCGGGATCAAGTTCAGAAATAAAAACATGTGTAGACGAAAAGGACTAACTTGGATGTTCATCACCATGGCTTCATTAGCATCGTACACTTATTTTTCCCACCCACCATCTGTAGGATCAAAAGTATGTCTAGAGGGGGTGATTAGACTACTTAACAAGATAAAAACTTATCATTTTCCCATTTTTATGTGTGAACCAGTTTTAGCAATTAAGACTATTCAAGTTCACCCTACACATGCACAACTAAGAGTATAACAGCGGAAAGTAAAACATGCAAGTGTAAAGTAGAAGTTAAGGTAGGGAGATCAAAAGCAAAGGTTGAGACGGTGATTTTTGGCATGGTTCTGATAGGTGGTGCTATCTTACGTCCATGTTAGTGGAGACTTAAACCCATGGAGGGTAACGGTTGCGACAGTCCACGCAGGGTCCATCTACAAGGGGTCTAGAAAGAAGCGTCCTTGTCTATTGCACAACGGCTTCCGTCCACACATGACTAGCCTCACTGATGATAGATCTTCACGAAGTAGGCGATCTCGTTGCCCTTACAAACATCTTGGTTCAACTCCACAACATGAAGTAGGAGGCTCCCAAGCAACACCTAACCAATCTAGGAGGCACCATCCACCGAAAGGTAATAGATGTGGTATAACGATAAACTCCTTGCTCTTGTGCTTCAAAATATAGTCTCCTCAACACTCAATCACTCTCTCTCGAATTTGGGAGTGGTAGGAGAGATTGATCTTGTAGAAAGCAACTTGGGGAGGCTATAAATCAAGGTTCAAATGGTTGGAACGGAATATCTTGATCTCAACACATGAATAGGTGGCTCTCTCGGAAAAATGGATCCAGCAAGTGTAAGTGTGTTCTGAGTGCTTCCTATTCGAATGAAAGGTAGGTGGAGGGATACATATAGGCATCCCCCAAAATCCAACCATTACAACATTATTGCCCAACTCGGTGATACTGAGATGAATCTCGTTGGTACCGAGTTGCACTAAATGTGGCAACTTTTTAATTCTCGGTGAGACCGATATATGAATATCGGTGGTACCGATAGGATGACCTAGAATGGTTTCCAAAACTCGGTGAGACTAATTTCAAACACGGAAATTATGAAACTTGAAATCATCTCAATACAAAGTTGGTCCCGCAATCCCGATGGCAGCGATAGGAATGTTGGTTGTACTTAGATGGTGGGTTTAGCATAGGATCTGTGTACGTGTAAAATCAGTAGGGCCTAGTAGGAAATGTTGGTGGCACCGATTTTTCTTATGTGGCTTGGGAAAGATATATTTTGTGGAAGAATGGTGAGTATTCTTGGTGGCCATCTCTAAACACTTGAGCAACCAATTCATCATAGTACCTCATCCCCTTTTAATAGTATTGGCTTTCCTATGGACTCAAAGTGATTTCTCACAAATATAAAATGTAGAGTCTTCTTGCTTGAATCTTGAGCCAATCTTATTCCTTCCTTGTAACAAAGGGGCATCTCCACACAATCCTATAGCCAAAGCATCTTTGAATTTTCTGAAATATACTTGAAAAAGCTCATTAGTCTAATGATGCATACGTTGTGATTAATTACCAAAACCCTCTTAGGGAGCAATTGTTCTTACAATCTCCCTTTTTTGTAATTGATAACAACACATAGACCAAAGCTTCGGCAAAAGATATAATCGCTGATTAGCATCGAAGCTTTGAGAAGTATGTGAAAAGCAAGAGCTCCCTCAAAATTTGTGAATTATTTTAAATTTGTGATTGAATTCAAATGCACAATCAATTAGGATCGTGGGTTACTATTCCATGGAACATACAACTTGGTGGTGCGCATAAATGATATGAATGAATAGCAATGCACGTAGCACCAACAAGCAAGTGAATGATCATCATGAAGATAGCTCAAAAGTGATAACGTGGTAGCATTAACCAACCAAAGCGTATGATCAAACACACATCTAAATGGATGAAGTCATACAAGAGAAACAAAAGTTTTGAAAAACTAAACGAGAGCAAATAAAGTGCAAAAGATTTCCCTCTCGAAGCCTATTGATCTATACACTTCTCCCCCTTTCGCAACAAGTTACCAAAAAGTTCAAAGGTCTATAGCTAATCGTCTCTCCGGGCACGATCTTCTTTGCTAGAATAAGTTGGAGTAGACAAGAAAGCATCGACGAAGGATTCGGTAGATATCATGCTAGAGGTGTAGACACTAGAGGTGCTCGGGAAGGAGCTGAGGCTTGAGTTGAGGATGATGGTCTTGCTTCTAGTACGGACACAACTGGTGACCTAGTTTGGGTCATGAACCGAGTGGTAGAACGAAGAGGAGAATCATAATCAACATCGTCATCATCATCACTAGAGCGTGGAATCTTCACTAAGTCAACTTCATGTTGAACCTGCTCAACAATGCTGGTCAACTCCATCACCTTCACATCCAGGTCATGGAATTTTGTCTCCACGATCCTCTCTAGGCTCTTCTGGTTCACCAAGATCTCTGAAACTTTCTTCTCCATCCCTTGGATGGTGCTCACAAAGAAGGATATCTGCTCATCTCTAGTTTTGAGTTGTGGGGGTTAAGCAGGAGCATTCCTAGCAGCTTCTGCAGTTGTTGTCTCTACTACCTCTCTAACAGTAGCTGAGCTGGGATGGGTGTCATCCATCACAACTACATTGTCCTCAGACTCTGGCGGATGTGGAAAATGAATACGATCAAGCTGATATGCATGCTTGCCAATCTTGGCATTGATGAGAATCTGAATGTATGGACCATATCCACATGATCCCTTTTGGCCTAAAGTGAGTATGGGTGTCTAGATGATGTAGCATGTTGATGGAATAGCCTCTAATAATTTTTTCATCACATGATTTGGGCATCAGGGTATGTCTCAAAATAGTGTTTGTAGTGGTTATTCCTCCTTGCAAGAAATAGACAGAGTCAAGCTTGTGAGACGATAGATAGTCATGGGGCACTTGCTTGTACATGTTAGCCATCAAGTTGTGATTCATCTTAGGATCTGAATACACATACAAGTCCTCTTCTCGTGATTTTGGAACACCAATGATAGTAGCCAATTCTTCAATTGTGGCTTCATTTCTATGAACATCCAGACAATTGTGCCATCTGCATAGAAATGAATTCTTGAGTAGTATTGCATAATTATCTCAACATTCCATGCTCTCATCTCTCTGCCAAAAATTTCTTCAATGCTAACAAGGTTGAAGTTTTATCTCACATGGGGAAATAATTATTCATTGGATTTCATGTATTCCCAGTCGACATATATCATGTCGCTGAATGCAGGACTCTTATTAAAAAATAGTCTCATAAAAATCTTGTTGTTCCCTTGTGTGAAAGCGGGGATCAATAGTAGTTCTTCTCCTCTCAGCATAGGGATCAATGCTCTCCACTTTATCAACCCTACATCTCTCCTCTTCTTCATGTCTTGAGCAATTGGATCAGCCTCATTGTGAAGTGGCAGATGAGGTCTTAGCCTCATAAGAATAGGTGCATCCTCTTCTTCCTCTGCAGCAAAGTGTCTAGAAGCAGTGCCTTTATCTTTGACAGCTGCACATATGTACTTTGTAGGCCTCTTGTAAGCTATAGGCTTCTTAGGAGCTAGAGGCTTTGGTGTAGATTTCTTGGGCATGGAATCACCCATAAGACTCTTCTTGTTTGGAGGAGGGACCTTAGTAGGCATGTCCTCCTCCTCATCATTAGCAGCATATGGATCTTCATACATGGAGGTTTGTCTACCGATGAGATGGACAATTCTCTTCCTAGGTCTCTTCACACCTGGCTTCTTGGTAAGCCTAGCCTCAGAAGGTTTGGCATACTCTTTCCTTACTACCTTCCTCACAGAAAATTTCTCCTTCTGCTTCTAGGGAGCAGAATCTTCAAGAACAAAATCAAAATCTTCTTCATCAGAATTTAGCTTCTTCCTGAACCTAGTAGCTGCCTTGGTCATGCCATGGGAGTTGGGGGGGGTACATGGATCAAAAGGGGTCCTCTCGGGACTAGTGCGTGGATCAAATTCAGCATGGGTCTCACTAAAGTTTACCTGACTATCATTGGAACCTCACATCCAAGAAACAAGCAAACTTGCAGATTGGCACACAAGCACACAAACTGACCGTGTGAAAAGATATAGAAGAGGTTGAAAAGATAAGCATCACAAAATTGCGGAAGTTTTATGAAATTTGAACTCTGAAAAATTTAGTTTTAACTTTGAGCAAAAATGGATTTTGGTTCGATCGAGTTTAAAATTTTGGAGCCACTGAGACACATGATCTCCTTTACAGAAACTTGGCATTCCTTTTTGGTTTCACCGAAAACAAGAACTCGGTTCCAATGAGACCATTCTCAGCAACACTAAAAAAAAATCGGTACTACTAACATTTTCAACTCTATGACACCGAGATGCAATCTGGCGGACTGTCAAACCTAGAATCTTCAATGCTCGCTAATCTAAGGAAGTTTTCATTGGATAGAACAACTAGCAATATGTGGAAAGATACTGGCATAGCCTTTTGCACAAGAAATGAGATCGCAAAGGGGACTCGAATCCATACCCTAACTTGGTGTGTATCCGCTACGGCAGTGAAGATACCGTCAGCGATGAAGACTCTTGGCGATGGCGCACAGGAGACAGGCGAGATGATGTCCGAAGACTAGGGCACGACAGTGAAGGGGTACGACAATGCGACGTTTGAGGAAATTTTCCAACTATCGGATCCGCTGCTATATATCCCCTCACTATCCGTGACATCGAGTTATGACTTTCGGTACCTCCGAGTTCCATAACTGTCCACTGATAGGGAAACTCCGTGAGGCCAAAAAGCCAAACTCGATTACACCAAGATGAACGACACTGGTCAACCCTAAGCTTCGGTGGGACCGAAATTTTGAGGTTGGTCACACCGAGATGCATTTTGGGAGGTTTTGGAATTCAGCCCTTGTCGAAACAGATCTCCGAGTGCGCCTCACACAAAGTGTCTCTAAAGTGCTTGCTCAAATTTTGTCATGTAGCATGAATAGAATTTGAGACGAGGAAGCATAAATAGCTAGAGAAGGGTACATATGTATTCTTGTATATCCAATTTGCCAAAATAAATAGAAAGCCAAATAACCACAATTGGGTGTCCTCGAATGAGCAAAGTATGCATACCAGTATGCTCACACAATAAGATGTCAAATGAAACATGGTGAACATGCACAAACATTCTAGCATCTATCAAGCACTTTGGCGATGACGAAGTCATCTATATATGAGTATGTTGACTTAGGAGCCAAGTAAGAATACTTGATCATAGGCCATACTCATCGATTAAGCACAAGTGGGATTACCACTTTTACATAATGCATAATTGTGTTCACAACATTTAGGAGACACTTATACTCGAGTCTTAGAGTAAAGCTCCCCCTATATGTGACATCCCCCCTAAGAGGGACCAACTAACCTTGTGTTTTGTTGTAGAAGAATTCAAATAGGTGAAGTAGTGGTGGATGCTCATTGTTAATGAAGATCATCTTGAGTTGGGAGAAATCTTTGTTGTTTCTTACTCTTATCACCTACATGGGTTTGTCCCAAAGCAAAAGGTACAAATGCAAAGATATCCGTGGATATGGAGTGAAATACATGGGAGGTGATGTCCAAAAATGCATTAATTACCCTGTCCCTTACTCACCTTTGAGGGAACGTGTGACGCCTTGAACCAATGCATATGGTTGAGGTTGATTGCATGTAGTTCTTGCCAAGATGAATAAGAGTGAATCTCATTGGCCAGTCAGCCCTCAAGCACTTTCTAGATCTTCATATTGGGGATCCACGTTATCTTGATGGGGATCTTTGGAGTTGTGGTGGCACTAGATGAGCTAGTGCTAGAAGTGTCCTTGGGAACCCACTCAACCTTGGCTTGGGGTTCTTCATCAAATGAGTCAATGTCCTCTTGAAGTTTTCCCTTGCCCTTGTGGTCTTATGGTAGAAGGCCATTTTGGGAGCTTGTTCCCTTGGGCGGAGTAGGATCATACTTCTTATGTTGAGTAACAAACATGGGAATGGGATATGGACCTTCTTCCCAAACATCTCCGTTGACATTGAAATAGCCAACACCTTGCTTCTTCTGATATCCTCCTTGCTTGTGCACAATTTCTTCGAATTGCTTACTTCCGGCAAGACTCTTGAAGACACCTCTCTCTATAATCCCTTTCAATAAATCGTTTTCTTTCTCAAGTGTAACTTGGCTAAGCGTATCATTAGTGGAATCAAGAGAGGTACTAGCAACAACATCATTTGATTTAGCTTTAGCATTGTTGTTACTAGATGAAGAAACTTTCTTAACAAAAGTAGACAAGAGTAATCATTTGGCTAGATAAGAGGAAATCTTCTTTCGAAGATGATCATTGATGGGTTTTAGGAACTCATGCTCTTGCTCTAAATTTAGCTTCTCGAAGTGTAGCTTCTCATGAGTTCTTGCAAGAACTCTATGATCATCTAGAGTAGTTTCATGAGCTAACTTAAGAGTTTTAATTCCTTAGTTAGTCGTGAAATCTCTTTCTTATCATCATCAACCGATTCCTCTTGACTAGCATGACAATTAGCAAGTTCATTTTCAATGTTATCACTAGTCTTATCAAAGAGCAAGTCATCTTACCCTGGCAAGTCATCCTAATCACTATAAAAGTCAAAGTATTCTGGGTGTGATACCTTGGGGCCTTTAGCCATGAAGTAGTTTCCCATCCCTTCATTTGGTGAATCAAATAAGTCGTAGGAGTTGGAGAAAACAAGTGCAATGCCGACAACACCTTCATCATGACTGTAGTCAGAGTTGGAGTGGTAGCTTCTCTCAGATTAGTTGTGAGATTCAGAGCTAGAAACCCATTCACCAACGTGAGCTTGTTGTCTTCTTATTGAAATATATTGGTGTAATTGTCCTTCTTATCTGATTCTTTGCCTCTCCGGGAGTGTCTTCGTTCATAATAATATTCTCTACTCCTTCTCTCTCTGCGAGGTGACTCATCTCTTGAGCTTCATCTTCTAGGTGACACTTCGCTACGTTTGTGGGGAGCTGAGCACTCAGTGGAAAATTGTCCAGGCTTTCCACATTTGTAGCATTTTCGGTCATGACTAGACGAAAGCTTCTCGTCATATCTTAAGATTGAGTGTTTTCTCTTCGCCTCTACCCTTGTAGAACTTGTTGAATTTTGTAACCATGAAGCTGATCTCCTCATTGGTAGCAATGTTGTCACTTGTAGTAGAGGGAGCATCGACTCAAGCTTTGTAAGCACCGCTTAACTTATTGTGCAACTCATCTTTGTCTTTGAGAGACATTTTATGAGCAACAATACTTCCAATGACTTTTGTAGGCTTAAGATCTTTGTAATTTGTCATCATTTGGATTAATGTGCACACGGTTTTGTATCTTCCATCCAAGGCTCTAGGTATCTTCTTGATGAAGAATTTGTGGGTCATCTCTTCACTCTCCTAAGCCGGCAATCTCATTTGTGATGAGAGCTAGCGTAGAATACATCTTAGCGACTCCTTCACCATCCTTCATCCTGAACTTGTCAAGCTGACTTTAAAGCACATCCAACATAGATTCCCTGACACGAGCAGTTCCTTCATGCATATCAATCAAAGTATCCCAAATTTCCTTTGCATTCTCAAGGCGATTGATTTTTTTAATTCTTTGGGACACAAGCAGTTCAACTGAATATCACAGGCTTGAGCACTGAATTGTAGAACATTGAGTACTTCCTATGGGGCATCGCAATTCAGTTCTTGTCCTTCTCCGAAGAAATCACCTTGCACACGAACACGAATAACAGCCCAAATGACAAGATTATGACCAAGAATATACATTTTCATCTTATGCTTCCAACTAGAAAACTAGTGCCATCGAAATACGGAACTGGACGGTGATAATTTCCCTCACTAAACGTCATACTCTCCTAGGTTGTGAAACCAATGAAATGGAGACCAAAGCTCTCATACCACTCATAGGGTCGAAAGTATGTCTATAGGGGGTGATCACACTACTTGACAAGATGAAAACTTAGCCTTTTCCCAATTTTAAGTGTGGGCCAGTTTTAGCAATTAAGACTAGTCAAGTACACCCTATACATGCACCTCCAAGATTATAGCAGCAGAAAGTAAACCATGCAAGTGTAAAGTAGAGGTTAAGGTAGGGAGATCAAACGCAAAGGTTGACACGACGATTTTTGGCAAGGTTCCGATAGGTGGCCCTATCGTATGCCAATGTTAGTGGAGACTTCTGTTGGGTAACGTAGCATAAATTCAAAATTTTCCTACGCATATTCAGATCTTCCTATGGAGAGACCAGCAACAAGAGAGGGGTAAGAACATCTTCATACCTTCGAAGATCGCTAAGCGGAAGCGTTGCTAGAACGCGGTTGATGGAGTCGTACTCACAGCGATTCCGATCTAGTGCCAAACTACGGCACCTCCGCGTTCAACACACGTGCAACCCGGTGACGTCTCCCGTACCTTGATCCAGCAAGGAGGAGGGAGAGGTTGGGGAAGAACTACAGCAGCACGACGGCGTGGTGTCGATGGAGAGACGAGGTCTCCCGGCAGGGCTTCGCCAACCACCGGCAGAGAGGAGGAGGAAGAAGGGCAGGGCTGCGCCGAGAGAGAGGCAAAAGTCTGATCTCTAATGGCCAAAAGTGCCCACTATATATAGGGGGAGGGAGGGGCTGCGCCCCCTTGAGGGTTTCCCTCTCCTAGGGGGGCGGCAGCCCTAGATGGGGGCTGGTGCGGCGGCCAAGGGGGGAGGAGGGGCGTGGCGCACCCCTGGTGGGCCTTAGGCCCACCTGGCTTAGGGTTTGCCCCCCCTTTTCTCTCCCCCACGCATTGGGCTGAGTGGGGAGGCGCACCAGCCCACCTAGGGGCTGGTTCCCTTCCCCACTTAGCCCACCTTACCTCCCGGGGTCGTTGCCCCCCTTCGGTGGACCCCCCGGGCCACCTCCGGTGGTCCCGGTGGTCCCGGTACGTTACCGGTGTTGCCCGAAACACTTCCGATATCCGAAACCATCCGTCCTATATATCAATCTTTACCTCCGGACAATTCCGGAGCTCCTCGTGATGTCCGGGATCTCATCTGGGACTCCAAAATTTTTGGTAACCTCGTATAACAATTCCCTATTACCCTAGCGTCATCGAACCTTAAGTGTGTAGACCCTACGGGTTCGGGAGACAGGCAGACATGACCGAGACACCTCTCTGGCCAATAACCATCAGCGGGGTCTGGATACCCATGGTGGCTCCCACTTGCTCCACGATGATCTCATCGGATGAACCACGATGTCAAGGATTCAATGAATCCCGTATACAATTCCCTTTGTCTGTCGGTATAGAACTTGCCCGAGATTCGATCGTCGGTATACCAATACCTTGTTCAATCTCGTTACCGCTAAGTCTCTTTACTCGTTTCGTAGCACGTCATCGTATGACTAACTCCTTAGTCACATTGAGCTCATGATGATATTCTACCGAGTGGGCCCAGAGATACCTCTCCGTCACACGGAGTGACAAATCCCGATCTCGATTCGTACCAACCCAACAGACACTTTCGGAGGTACCCGTAGTGCACCTTTATAGTCACCCAGTTACGTTGTGACGTTTGATACACCCAAAGCACTCCTACGGTATCCGGGAGTTGCACAATCTCACAGTCGAAGGAAAAGATACTTGACATTAGAAAAGCTTTAGCATACGAACAATACGATCTAGTGCTATGCTTAGGATTGCGTCTTGTTCATCACATCATTCTCCCAATGATGTGATCTCGTTATCAATGACATCTAATGCCCATGATCAGGAAACCATGATCATCTATTGACTAACGAGTTAGCCAACTAGAGGCTTGCTAGGGACACATTGTGATCTATTTATTCACACATGTATTACTGTTTCCTGTTAATACAATTATAGGATGAACAATAGACGATTATCATGAACAAGGTAATATGATAATAACCATTTTATTATTGCCTCTAGGGCATATTTCCAACAACTTCAACCCATGGAGGGTAATGATTGCGAGAGTCCATGGAGGGCTCCACCCACAAGGGACCCACAAAGAAGCGGCCTTGTCTATTCGACCACGGCTCCCGTCCACGCGGGACTAGGATCACTCATGGTATATCTCCACGAAGTAGGCAATCTCCTTGCCCTCAAAAACATCCTGGTTCAACTCCACAACACAAAGTAGGAGGCTCCCAAGTGACACCTAACCAATATAGGAGGAACCCGTTGGGGAAAGTTGCATGGGAAGCAAAAAAATCCTAGGCACATGCAATACCTATCCATGGTGATGATCATCTACGAGAGGGGAGAGTGAATCTACATACCCTTGTAGATCGCTAAGGGGAAGCGTATATACCGCGGTTGATGTAGTGGAACATCTTCGTGATCCAAATCGCAGCCTGTCCCGCGATCTCATCACGATCCGTCGCGCGATCCCATCACGATCCATTCTGATCTAGTGCCGAACGGACGACACCTACGCGTTCAGCACACGTACAACTCGATAATGATCCCCGGCTTCTTGATCCATAAAGAGGGGCGGAGAGGTATATGAGTTCTGCATCACGGCGGTGCGGTGGTGGTGGTGGTCAACTAAACGAGCACAGCTTCACCAAAGCACCGCCGAACTAGACTAGAGGAGAAACATATCTAGAGAGAATTAGAGGGAGCACGTGGCAACTCGGGTTAGGGCTGCCACTAATTCCTCTAGTATATATAGGAGGGAGGGAGGGGAGGAGGCAACGTGAAACCCTCAAGGTTTGGGCAAAATTGGTGGTGGAGGAGTCCTACTCCAATCCTACAAGAAGTAGGATTCCTCCTCTCCACTTGGAAACCCTTTCCTCCTCTTCCACCTTTGGGTGTTTTCCTTCTCAAACCTCATGGGCCTTAGTGGGAGATTAGGACAAGCCACTAGGGGCTAGTTTGTCTCCTCCAACAGCCCATGAGGCCCCTCGGGACGTGACACCCTCCCGATGGTCCCCGATACCCTCCCGCCACTCCCGGTACACTGCAGAAGTACCCAAAACTTTTCGGGTGACCAAAACAGGACTTCCTATATATCAATCTTTACCTCCAGACCACTCCGGAGCTCCTCGTGAGTTTCGTGATCTCATCCGGGACTCTGAACAACTTTTGGTTACCAACACACATAACTCAATAATACTGAAATGTCAGTGAACCTTAAGTGTGCACACCGTGCGGGTTCGAGAACTATGTCGACATGACCTGAGACATTCTCCGGTTAATAACCAATAGCGGGACATGGATGCCCATATTGGCTCCTACATATTCTACAAAGATATTTATTGGTTTAACCTCTATGTCAAGGATTCTGTTAATCACATATGTTGTTCCCTTTGTCCTTCGGTATATTACTAGCCCGAGATTCAATCGTCGGTATCTCCATACCTAGTTCAATCTCATTACCTTCAAGTCTCTTTACTCGTTCCATACTACATGATCCCGTGACCAACTCCTTAGTCGCATTGCTTGCAAGGCTTATTGTGATGTTGTATTACCGAGTGGGCCCCGAGATACCTCTCCGTCATATGGAGTGACAAATCCCAGTATCATTTCATGCCAACCCAACAGACACCTTCGGAGATACCTGTAGAGCACCATTATTGTCACCCATTTACGTTGCAACGTTTGATACACACAAGGTATTCCTCAGATTCCGGGAGTTGTATGATCTCATGGTCATAGGAACAAATATATTGAAATGCAGAAAATAGCAACAATAAATTCACACGATCATATGCTACGTTCATAGTTTGGGTCTTGTCCATCACATCATTCTCCTAATGATGTGATCCCGTTATCAAGTTACAACACTTGTCTATGGCCGGAAAACCTTGACCATCTTTGATCAACGAGCTAGTCAACTAGACGCTTACTAGGGACATTGTGTTATCTATGTATCCACACATGTATCTGAGTTTCCATTCAATACAATTCTATCATGGGTAATAAATGACTATCATGAACAAGAAATTATAATAATAACCAATTTATTAGTGACTCCAGGGCATATTTCCAATAGTCTCCCACTTGCACTAGAGGCAGTAATCTAGTTCACATCACTTATGTGATTGTAATGAATCTAAAACCCTTACACTTCTGGGTTCGATCATGTCTTGATTTTGAGTGAGGTTTTTAGTCAATGGGTATGAACATTTCAGATCCATGTGTGCTTTACAAATTTCTGTGTGATCCTATAGATGCTGCTACAATGCGTCATTTGGAACTATTCCAAATTACTACTCCACTATATGAATCTCGTTTACTTCTCAGAGTCATCCCGATTAGTTTCAAAGCTTGGACCGACATAACCCTTTACAATGAACTCTTTAATCACCTCAATAATCGAGAAAAATTCCTTTGTCCACTAGTTACTAAGGATAACTTTGACCGGTGTTCAGTGATTCAATCCTGGATCACTCTTTGTACCCCTTGATAGACTCATGGCAAGGCACACATCAGGTGCGGTACACATCATGGCATACTTTAGGGCTTATGGCTAAGGCATAGGGGACAATCTTCATCCTTTCTCTTTCTTTTGCCATGGTAGGGTTTTGAGTCTTACTCAAATTCACACCTTACAACACATCCGAGAACTCCTTCTTTACCAATCTATTTTGAACTCCTTCAAAAACTTGTCAAGGCATGCATTTCGTTGAAAGTTCTATTAAGCGCTTTGATCTATCTCCATAGATCTTGATGCTCAATCTTCAAGTACCTTAATAAAGGTTTTCCTTTGAAAAACTCCTTTAAAACAACACTTTATGCTTTCTATAAATTCTATATTATTTCTGATTAACTATATGTCAACCACATATACTCATTAGAAATTCTATAGTGATCCCACTCGCTTCTTTGGAAATACAAGTTTTCACAAACCTTGTATAAACCCAAAAACTTTGATCATGTC